>NW_017728983.1:2467572-2485597 GCF_001723915.1 Gavialis gangeticus
GGGTAATCTGGTGGCCACCTATAAGTTTATCGGGGGTGACCACCAGTATCTGGGGGAACATTTGTTCACCAGAGCACCCCAAGGGATGACGAGGTCGAACAGTCATAAAATATTGTGAGACTGTTTCAGGCTGGACATAAGGAAGAATTTCTTTACTGTCTGAGCCCCCAAGGTCTGGAACAACCTGCCGTCGGAGGTGGTTCAAGCACCTACACTGAACACCTTCAAGAGTAAATTGGATGCTTATCTTGCTGGGATCCTATGACCCCAGCTGACTTCCTGCCCTTCAGGCAGGGGGTTGGACTCGATGATCTTCCAAGGTCCCTTCCAGCCCTAATGTCTATGAAATCTATGAAACTAGGTCATTGTCAATTTTTCCAACTGCTTTTTATGGGAAAATGTTCCTATATATTTTTTTCAATTTAATGATCCTTTCTTTCAATTTTGTTTTTTGACAAAAATATATTGATCCAGAACATTTACTTCATATTAAAGGAAAACAAAAAAATATATTGCTAGATTGGGATAACAGGACTTTTTTCCCACTTCTTTTTTTTTTCTCCAAAAGAAAATAAAAGTATTTTAAAAGACTTTTTTTTCCATCCCAATGTGAAACTTTTTTTTTTTGGCAATGGAAAAAGAAATTGCATGAAAAATTAACTTAATTTTAAGCATTCATTTATATTGAAATGTTCCCAATATTTACTAATCTTTTTTCCCAACCAGCTCCAATAATAATTCAAATTTTAAAATAAAACAAGCAAATCACCAAACAATCTGTTGCCATTTTTTCCTCTGCATTTTTACATTATTTTTTCAAGTTTCATTTCTTTCTTGAAAAAAAACAGAGATAAATAAGAATAAACCTGATCTGTGAGTGTGTGTGTGTGTATACACACAGTGACTTTATGTTATGAATTACAAGGTTAAAACAATCCTTGTTTAATATTTTAAAGATGTTCTTTTGTTCCCTCACTAGTTTACACCTTTGTGCTGAAATTCATGATATAATTCTTGCATTTAGTGGATAGTTGTTTAAAATAACCTTGTTATTACTATTAACGCAAGTTAAAAGGTAGTAAGAATTTATAGAATATTGCTTTTGATTAAGATAATTTAAAAACGCAATTGGGTGCCAATTAGACTGTAACATGGTCATTTATCAGGAGAATATTGCTCACTATTGTAACGTTGAAATCTTGGATTGCATTATAAGATACTGAAATTTGATTTCTTTAGGCATTACAAAGGGTCTCGTGATTGAAGACTGTGGAAGATAATCATATAGTACCTTAACTCCAAATTTCGCTGATACCTTTTAGGTCACAGCAAATGGTGGAATTAACATACATTTCATATTATGTTTAATTATAAGTTGCCTGATAACTCTTTGGATGGTCATTTTTAATCAGGCTCCTTCACTGTGTATTACTCATCTGCAACACAAAAACTCCACTGCAGGTAGAGTAGATTACTTGGGCATCTAAATTATGATCAGTCAAAAAGTGTATTGAAATATTTTTAATGGGTTTTTATTTTTTATTTTTTACTGAAAGTGTCAGCTTTTTTTCTGGGCATGACTCATTCTTTACATCAGAAAATTAAACATTCATATTTTAAAGACTATTCACCTGAGAACTGAAAATGATTTTTGTTTTGAAACAAAAGAGGTTTTGCCTGTAATTATATTTTGAGGTTTGGCTGTTTTAAGCCAACAATTTTTTTTATTGACAAAATAACACTTCAATTTTTGATTTACCAACAAATAGTAAAATAAAACAAAAATACTGATAATACTGATGAACATATTTTCCCCCTATTTCTCATCTAATTTTTCAGCAGAAAGGCTTTAAATCAAAGTGCTAAATGGAGATGATTATTTTTTCTTCCCTCTTTCATCTTACTGAGCTTCCCCTGCCTTCAAGGCTTTGAGTTGCTCACCTGAGCACTCTAGAAAGCAGCTTTTAGTCCCTAAGGAAGAAGTCCAAGCAAAGGAAATAAAAATCTTGTATCATCCCTTTTGACTGTCAAAGAGTTTAGGATTGCTACATCCCAGGCAAAGTAGGTGGATATCTATTCAGAAAGCTAGCCATGTGGTCAGAGAAACCCTGCAGTACAAAACAAGCAACCAGTGTAAAAGGAGTAGGGTTCAGCTGTTTCAAAATAAAAATAATCATTCACACTGAACCTGAAACCTGGGTATAGTGATCAATAAACACAAGCACACATGAATGAGAAGAACTAACTAACAAACTTTAATTGTGCGGCAGTAGGCAAGCCTCTGCAGACCCTTTGTGTCTCATTACCTGGCTACTACTTGTGAGACTATTTTAACCATTTGTAAATTAGAGAGCATCTATAAATTGCATGTATCAGTTCACTGAACCCAGTGCCTTTTACCATTAGGAATTGGACTAAAACAGTGTTCTCTTCCTTCCCACAACCCTGTCATCTGGTTACAAATCCAGGACTTACTCAGCCTGATGGGCATCCTTATGCCAGTGCAGAGTGCCACGTACCTGCCCAGCCAGAACACAGCCCTAAATCAACATGCTTGTAAGTGCAGAGATGCTTGTGTGCAGAGGTGAATTGTAAACTGTGCATAAGTGCCCAAAGGGGTAGTGATACAGCTGCACAACTGGCATTTGGTCATGAAAAAAGAAATGGGATTCTCCACCCCCATCTCTGGGACCCATAGAAGGAGGCGTGTTTGTATTGGGTTCCACTAGATTACTGGCAATCTGCAAATCCTTTAATACTATTGACACCAGCATTGCATTGGTGTGATGGACAGGAAATGAATGAATGAGATGCTGGAGGGAGTTTTTCTATTGTCTCAAGAGGGGGGAGGGTCCCAACTCCATTGCCAGCTACAAAACGCACAACAGCTTCTAACTTAAGGATACTCCTAAAATTTGTATGGAAGGAACTACTCTCCCTCCCTGTAACTCTTACTCTGAGGGATGCTAATGAGTCCAGGCCCCTGACAGACCCATCTCTGACAGTGACAGACCCATCTCCTTGACAGACCCATCTCCTTGCTTAATACCATGTGTTGTGCAACAAATTAGTTACACTAACACCCCTTTAAATTGTTATTGACTCACCAATAAGTCAACTGGACCTTTGCAGAGAAGGAGGGCAGGGAGGAGAAGTCCCCACTCTCTGTAGCAAATCGTATTAGCAAGTTACATTTGGATTGAGAGTAAAGGTAGGCAAAATGTATTCCTCTGCCATCTTGCACAACCCATATCGATCTGATCCACCCACACCCCAATCTGGTCTCTTTTCTAACCCTTTCCACCACACATGCAGCTTAGTCCCAGACCAAACTTGGCCCCTGGAAATGGCATTGTCCTTGGGTTTATTTCCTAGGAACCTGCTTGCTTCTGTGAGTTATGTGACTTACTTGTCCTTTCCCGGCCTGGAGCAATGATTGTGCCTCAAAATACAGTGTCATAGCAGGGGTTGAAGTGAACCTAGTTAGGAGTGCCAGGGCTGCTCAAGGCTATTGACTGGGCAATGAGAGCTGGTGGCAGGGCTGTCTCGTTGGGCCCCAGGCAGCCAATCAATGCTAATTCCCTGCTGATCCCGGCAGTCGCTGGCCCATTGCTGAAGTCAGAGTGCTGCACTGCTGTGCAATGATTTGTGGACTATAATTGGCTTAATGCTTGGCTTACCCGTTTAGTGTTGCTAAATGACATAACATCAGCTTCCTTCCAGTCTTCCCAGAAAGAAAATCTCCGCAGGCGAGTAAAACTTTGCTCCAGTTTGTGTTATGCCCTTCGCTTACGAACACAATGAAGCTACTTTCAGTCCATCTGCCTGTCATTTCTAACAGCTGATGAACGGTTAGCTGCATTGGCACTGCTTCCAGTCCTTGAGTGCCCAGTACCCTCATTAGCAAAGGAACTGGCCTGCCGATTGTCAAACTGACCAGCAACCTATTATGCTTGACTCTTCATTATCCTTATGGTCAGAAGCAGCACCAGCCACCAGACAGTGGACCCTTGTATGCGGCTGTCAAAAAGCTGTCAGAGGCAATCCAGTTTCTCTTGTCTATATGGTTGAATCCTCTGAGCTGGTGGTGATTCACCCTTCAGAGGTACCTAATCTTCTTCTTTTACTGCAGGGGGTGCTCACACATCTAACTCCATGTCTTGGGCTTAACCTTCTGGATCCAGGCACCTGATTTTTATTATACTGCAAAGCCAAAATTAGCAGTCTCTGGCTCATTGCTGAAGTCAGAGTGCTTCACTGCTGTGCAATGGGTTATGAACTATAATTAGCTTAAAGCTTGGCTTACCCTGAGTGCCCAGTACCCCCATTATTGCTCAGTACCCCCCAGAATTGGAGGGGTATCAAGTACTTTTCTGACTCTGGCCCTAAATCTACATAGGACACTTTCCTGGAATATATATTCTTGCTTATCATCCAGTTACTGGACTTGACTGAGCCATGTCTAACTCAAAGTCCCTAGTCTGCCTAATAGAGGAGATTTGGCTTAATGGTTTTAGCTGTCACCTGTGGCCTCAAATATCTGTCACTTTCTCATTCAGACCTTTGGTATTTTCCCCACTTTCTTCCACTTTTCCTAAATAAGCTGATAAAGTAGGTGGTTGCCTCCCATGAACCAGTTAGTCTCTAAGGTGTCACCCTGCCTTGACTTCTGTCTGACTTCAGCCCAACATGGCTAACCACCTCTTTTTCTAAAAGAAGTGATGTTGACTGAGGGTATGGACAAACAAACCTTTGTAGCAGCTTCAAAAGTGGATGGGAGACTACTGCTCCAGACTAGGGTATTGCTACAGCCTCATGCGGTAACATTTAGCAAAACAGCTCCAGGTTTAACTCTGCTGCATCCAGTGTCCAGATTAAGGGGTTTAATCTCCCTTGTGCCCCTACAGGTATACACAGTTACAGCAAAACAGCTGCCATGTGCTCCTGAACAGCAGCCCCCATCCCCCTTTGAATCCTCTGCAATGGTACATTTGTCTATACCCTGAGTATGCAGCATTACTCAAAATGTGGCCCATGAGCTCAAAGCCATGCATGACCATTTAAAAGTGCACGGCACATAATTCTTGCTCTGATTATAGATTCCCTTATATTGCAAATGATAGGAGATTTACTGCAGATTGTATTTAATTAAAGAAGGTTAATTCACCAATGAAACATTGTGATTGGCTTGACTCCTTGAATTTCCAACATGTTTCAGAAACGCTATTGTATTCAGCTCACAGAAGAATCTGCATTCCTCTTAGGCCATTTCAGCTCCCATTTGAATGAGGCTGATGAACGGAAGTGTTTATTTTATGCCTTGAAATGGCAATGTAAGCCTATACTTTCTATTCAAATTCTGTGCCCTTGCCTAGCTGCAAGGAATGTTACAGCTAATAAGATTGGGTCCATTTCAGAACAATTTTAAATCTCCCCTCAGTTGCGTGAACAGGTACTTACTTGAACTAAACTCACAGTGACAAATAGTGATAGTGAGTGCAGGGAGGCTATGTGTAATGACTGACCCAGAGTTATGAGTTAGCTTCTCTGAGATCACACCATAACAAGCCTATAGGGTAGGTGGGAGTTATGAACAGCTAATGAGAGTGCTCATATTTGCATCCTGCCATTTATTAAACTGCAACAATGTATTCTGACTGTGGTCATTACTGACCAGATATTCAAGGTCTGAATGCCCACAGCCAGGAGCAGATAATAAATGGGCCCCACTGGCCTTTAGTCCAGGGGCCCCTGAAGCAGAGGGTCTCATCAGATTAAAAGCTTCTACCACTGCTTTTTTGGCAGCTGCAGCTCAACCGAAGCAGTCAGCTGTCTGCACCCAATTGGCTACTGATCATTTCCAGAGAGAGGGATGCAATGCCAGCCCAGTCCTTCAGGGAGGCTCACAGCATTAACCTTGGTGCTCACCCACAGGTCCTGCACTGATGGACTCTGGGGCTGAGTAATATATATTAAGAAACCAGTCATTTGAAATACAGTAAGTGCCATGTGTCCTTATACTTTTGCCCTCTTCATATTTAGTTACGTAATTTGTGTTGGCAATTTTCTATCGTGGAGGGAGACCAGGGCAACCAATCATCTTTGGCCCCGTGCTCTTTGGATTCAGGGCCCCAGGAATGCTGAATCCGCAGCTCAGGACAGGCTTTTAAAGAGGCTTCAGCTCCTGTTGAGGTAGCAATATTTTTAAGACCATTTAGCACGCTGTGTCTCCTTGTGTGGGCTAGAGCACTGCACTTATTCAAAACTCTGGCCCTGCACACATGAGTTATCTCTGATGAGGCCACACCCAGAGAGTGGTGGCCGATGGAAGTGAATCAACACGGCACTGTGTGACCAGTGGCGTCCCCCAAGGCTCCATCCTTGTACCCGTTCTCTTTAATGTCTTTATTAATGATATGGACACTGGTGTCAGAAGTGAACGGGTTAAGTTCTCCAATGACACTAAACTTTGGGATAGAGCGTCCACATCTGAGGATACGTTGGTGATCCAGGCTGACCTGGATAGGCTTAGAAAGTGAGTGGATATAAACCTTATGACATTCAATAAGGACAAATGCAAGGTGCTCCACCTTGGGAAAAAATCCCCACAGCATGCTTATAGACTCGGCAGTGCTATGCTCGCTAGCACCATGGCTGAAAAAGACTTGGGGGTCATGACTGATCACGAATTGAATATAAGCCACCAATGTGATGTCGCAGCTGGTAAAGCAAACAAAACTCTGGCTTGCATCCATAGATGCTTCTCAAGTAAATCTCAGGATGTCATCCTCCTGCTGCACTCGGCCTTGGTATCCAATTGTATCCAATTCTGTGCTCCACAATTCAAGAAGGATGTGGAGAAGCTTGAGAGAGTTCAGAGGACAGCCACGCACATGATCAGAGGGCAGGACAACAGGCCTTATGAAGAGAGGCTGAGAGGCATGGGACTCTTCAGCCCGGAAAAGCGCAGGCTTAGGGGTGACCTGGTGGTAGCCTATAAATACATCAGGGGTGTGCATCATGATCTGAGGAAGCACCTGTTCACCAGGCACAAACTCCTCCAAGACCATTTGAGGCTGGATATAAGGAAAAACTTCTTTACTATCCAAGCTCCCAAGCACTGGAATAGATTCCCTCCAGAGGTGGTGCAAGCACCTACTCTGGACTCTTTTAAGAAATGTTTGGATGCTTATCTTGCTGAAATCCTTTAATCCTCCTGACTTCCTGCCCTTGGGGCAGGGGGCTGGGCTCAATGATCTCCTGAGGTCCCTTCTAGCCCTAATATCTATGAAATCTATGAAATGCTGCTACTCTCAGAAGTGCTGACCAACTTAAGCAACCAAAAGGACTATGTTGGAGACTGGTAGCATCTGATCTAAGCATCTGATCCATATAAGGATTCCCACATTTGACAATAGCCCTGGTGTAGATCAGGTGCTGGAAAATGAAAGTTGTGAGCCCCGTGTCCTCATGAGCCACAGGGCAAGCAGAATCACTGTTACCCTAGATATGATGCACCAGCTTCTGAGCCTCTGCATCAGGGCTCCCCAAGTCTCTAAACCCAGTTCAGCCTAACAACATTCAGAGTGAGAAACATCCCCCAACTCCCCATATGGAAGACTTGGCTTTAGTTCGCAGAGGGAATAGATAAGACATACTGGGCATGTCTACACAAGTTGTCTTCTTGTGAGTAGAGGTAATTAGTGCATAGCAAGTGTCACTGTCTAAAATTGCAAATGCAAGTAGCAAATTAACTACAGAGTAATTACTGTGTAGTTTGTCACATGTAGATGGCCAACCAGGACCAAATTTGCTCCTAGTCAGTTGGGCAGCAGGGGACAGAAGATTGTTCCTTGCCCCTGGGAACTGTCTGCTGCCAGGCTAGGTTCCACCACTGGAGCTGGGGTGGGGACAACTGTAGAGCTGAAGCTGGGAACAAGCTCCCCAGCCCCACCTCTGTGATCATGATTGCAAAGCGGGGGCTGAGAGCTCCCTGCACCAGGAGAGTCTCCTGTCCAGCTGGAGCTGGCTGGGTCCTGCCTATGACCAGGACAGTTCCCAGCCAGCCCCGGGTTGTACAGGAAAGTCTTAATGTGCAGCCCGTGGCTGGCCAGGAATTTTACCAGTCGGAGGCAGGTCCCAGCCCCGCAGATTTTTCCCAGCTCTGTGCCCCAATCAGGCAATTGAGTTAGAGAGCATGGAAAGAGCTGCAGAGAAGGGGCATGTCCCAGCCCCCTACCCCAACCTGCCAAGGGGCTCACTGCTAGCTGTGTCACCAGTGGATTGGGGTAGGGGGCTGGAACCTGCCCCTTCCCTGCAGCTCTTTCCAAGTCCCCTGCCCCCAGTTGCAGAGTTGGGACCAGGAACTCGTTGCTGCTGGGGAAGGGGGACATTATCCCCACTCAGGCTTCACCACCAGAGCCCACCACAGTAGAAGGTAGCTTCCAGGGGCAGGGAGCAATCTCTCAGGCCCCACCAAGAGATAGCTGTCTCCTGGCCCTGTGCTCACTGCCAGCCACTGAGCTAGCACCCAAGGCAAACCTAAAGCTCCCTCTGGCTGCTGCAGAGGACCAGTGCAGAGCTAGAGGTGGCAAAAGCAGACTGCTGCCTGGAGCAGCAAATCTGGTCCCAAATCCTGGCATGTGTAGATGCCTGCCCGGGTTGGGTTTACTCTAGAGTAATTTACTCTAGAGTAAACCCACCCTGCAGCATTTGCACATGTAGATGCACCCACTCAGGAACAAGGAACAGCAGGGAATGCCAGGAGGGAAGATTGTCATGGCAAGACATAGGAGAGAGGAACCAGAGCACATTTCAAACTAAGTGATGGCAGAACACTATCAGGTGTGACACTGTGGCCACCAAATGTGAGGACAGCAGGGACCACTGCTTCCACTTAGTTCTGTCCAGATAGGAGGCAGTATAATCTGTTGTACAGAAGTAAAGCCTGGATCTGCCATTTACCTGTTACATGACCCTGGGGGGCAAATCTCATCACCCTTCTGTGCGTCCATGTCCAAATCTGTAAAGTGAACCTTGCTCACTGTAAAAAGCCTTGCAGATTTCTGAATGTAAAAGAGCTGAATGGAAGAGGGAGGAGTGATCTCAGTTGAAATTTGGCTTTGATATTAAATCCCTAAGACAGCTGAATAACACTACCCATGATACTTCAACAAATGAGGAAAGCACATTTAAGTTATGTCATCAAGACTTGCAAACAGTAATAGTGATACAGGTTATATTAATATTTCCAAAACAAGAAATCTCCAATTCAGAATCCAATTAAGGTTGCTAAGTAACAACAGTGTAGTTAACTTTCCCATCATTTGCAAAGCCAGGTACCTGAAAGCAGGAAATAAATATCAAGCAACATAAATTATATACTACCCCTTTATAAATAATTAATCTTAACTTGGGAAAAAATGCATATTTTGTCATAACACAACATTTGATTCAGTCTCCTGGATTTTTTTAAATTGCATCCCTATATATATTTTCCAAAGGGATACAATTGAGTGAAAGAATATGTTACTATCTGTGTCAGTGATTGCACATTTTCTGTAAAGTACCTGTAACTGCTGTATTGGGTAATAATTGTGTGTATATTTAGTTTAACAGGTAATTTGTATAGCTTGGTTGATGGAAGTATATAGCATGTACATGATGAAATCTTTTGGTTGACAAGTAACATGGCTGAAAAATGACTACATGTTGAAAACAGTTACAAGAAAACTTCACATTTTTTCTGGATTTTCAATGAAAAAAACAAACCCCAGCCTTCATTTGGTAATTTTGGGTGGGGGGGGTGGTTGTTTGTGTTTGGGGGTTTTTCTTAAACCAAAAGCTTTACAAAAACTTTTAAAATATCTATTTCTTTTCCATGCTTTCCAATTTTTTTATGAAAACTAGAAAAAAATTTTGGGGGGGGGTGGAATTTCAGAGGGGGGTAGAATTTTACCCCACACAAATTTCCTGTTATAAATCATTGGGCTTTTTTTCTAAGCAGCACTACTTCCCATGGTATTGAAAATCTGACCCTGCCATTCCCTTTGGCAGTATTTTATACCCACTGAACATATCTAAATGTGCAATTAATGTGCTGAAAGCTTACTTCAAAGTAAAATACTGCACAATAAGCTTTCCTTGGGAGCACATCTACATGTGCACCTGTCAGGAACAAATTTGTTCTAGTTCTGTGCAGGGATACTCCTGCCCTGTTATGGTCCCATGCAGTAGCCAGAGGGAGCTCTAGGCTACCTCAGGTGCCAGCCCCAAGCTGGCAGGGTGACCAGGTTCAGGCTTGGGCTCCGGGGGGACAAAGGGGAGGAGCTGTCCCACCTCCAGCACAGTTGTCTCTCACCCTGCACCCCTGCCCCAGGCAGCTGCCTGCTGCCAAACCCCCATTCCAATGACAAGGAAGATGTCCTGTGCCCCAGCCTCTGCCTTCTGCTGGACCCCCACAGATAGTTGAAAATCATGCATTAGCCTATTTTAATCCACAGTAGCTTCTGCTCATGGTTACATAATGACATTTTACTGTGCAGTAGATTAGTCTACTACACAGTAAAGTGTCTTGTGTAGACACACTCACTGTGTATGGATGGGCTCAGGTGACTAAATAAGACATAATCCTATGCAGCATCAGGCCTCTTTGCCTATAAACAGTGCTTCATTTGATACACCACAGAACTTTTCTATGCTCTAATTACCTTGTCTCAGAAATGTATTCTCCTGACAACCCTACTGCATATATGCTGAATATGTGACTGCATTATAGCCTGGGAAAGCTAAGATGCTGGTTCCTTAAAATGTTTTTTTCATGCCAGGTTGCTAATGAGTTCTAGTCTGTACTGTTGTGAAACTAGCAATCATCCTACTTCTTATTTTGTTTGTGGGTATTTTGCCTTTGGGAATTAACCTTCGGCATTTCGATTCATATATAGGGATGTCTTGCTTTTCTAACTATAAAGTATGGGAAATCGCTTGCTGCAGGAAAGCAGCGGAATCAGGATTTTCCTGTTGGGACTCCAAGAGTACCATTAGTTTGTTGTGATTGGTCTGCCATAATTTATATTTCCACGCTTTGCTACTTCCCTGTAATTTACAAATGGTGGTTTAAAATCTTGTCACATACTGGACAGGCCTGTTTCTCCACATTGCTTCCCTATCTATCCAGCTGCTGTTCCAGTTTAGTCACAGAATTTATTTTGCAGTTCTCAAGTTTGTCTTCAAAAGAGTACAGTTTTGTGTTATGTCCATCTGCTTGGGTACTCAGCAGTTCCAAATACAGGGTTTGGGCTGGACTCCTTAAAAAGTTGTCACTTGTACACAGTGATGTAACAAATTACACACACCATGTCAATTTTAATAAACCTGTTTAATTTAGTTAGGATTGAACCCCTGTCACATATACAAGGGAAAGAACTAAACAGTTTTGAGAAATGAACCCCAGATTTCTAGTGTTTTGACTTTAAGAATTCTTCTCATCTCTTTCATCCTGGATGTCTCTTCCTTGAGACCCAGAGGTAGGACTCACAATCCGAGCATCAAAACATGCAGAGGCAGACAGGGTAACTCATCACAAGCACATATCTTCCCTGGAGATAACTGTTCTGCTCCTTCTGCACATTACATTTCACCTTGCTTTTTGCAAGTTATCTGAAGCTACGTAAGGCTGCCTTTCTTTCACATCCTTAGATGAATTCCTTGGTCTGTCTCTCATTAATCCCCATCCCTGAAAAATATTCCCAGCTCTCTGGGAACTCTCTGTTCAGAGCTGTGTGTGAATATACAAAGGAGGGTGGATTGAAACTTAAAATTTCTACTGCATAAATATAGTTGTTCCATTTTTCCATGAATTTCCCTTAAAAGTATCCAAAAATTGTTTGAAACCATTGAATTTTTTTTTTGAAATATTGTATTAAATATTATTTGATCATTTTTCACTTTTATTTTTCCCCATTACTTCATGGCCCATCAATAGTAGTAGTCAGTACTCCTAATGCTTTTAAATCATTAAGGACAGCTGCTACTTAATACTGAAAATTGTCTTATCTTCTTTCCTAGATCAAAATGTCTTCTATTTGTTATGACAAAATAGTTGACTCTTAGAACAATGCACTTTCTTTCCATGTGGTAATGAAATAGTATGACACTGATACAGAAGATATTTGGGGCAACATGCTATTCACATATGATCATCTAGATTATGGAAGTGTAAAAGTGATGTTGTAGCTCTGATAGTCCAGAAATTACATGAAAGGCAAGGACCTCTTGGGGAGATACCTTTTATTGGACTAACTATATAGTTAGGATAAAGTTAGATACTTTTTTAATACAAGACATGAGAGACCAGATGAAGAATGTCTTGCATTTGAAAGCTAGTCTAATTTTATCCCAACTACACAGTTGGTCCAATAAATGATATCACTCTAAGACATCCTTGCCTCACATCAGCTAGATTAATGTTCAGTTTTTAACTAATTGTCTAAGTTGCCACTGACCCAATGGAAACTTAGAAAACAAAAAGGAAGGAAAAAAGTGCTTGGGGTGTTATTGTAGCCATGGAGGAAACATATGAGGCAAGGATTTTTTTATTCTTTTTGTGGTGTCTTTTATTGGACCGTTGCATAGGTGGCAGACATGTTGGATACGTTTTTGGCCACAGAGTGCATTTCTTCAGGTATGAACCTTTGTGCTTGGAGCCTTCTCCAACATTTGCCTCAGCTATACAAGATGTCCAGTAAAAGATATCACCAAAAAAATAGGGCAGTGCAAAGCTTCAGTCCCTGATTCAATTTGGCGGACATTTGGCCCGATTTGGTGGCCAAATTTCCAAATCTGAATTGAATCAGAGGACCCTTTAATTTCTCCGCATCGAATCAGAACCCTCCAAATTGATTTGGAGAAATTCGGAAAGATTTGAAGATTCGGACATAGGCACAGCTTTAAATGTTTTTTCTACATACCTCTAGGTACCAGGTGGCTCATGAATGCTGCGATGCTGGGACAGATGGAGCATCCCACAGGAGCATGGGGGCGCTCCCCAGTGCGCTCAGCAGCAGATCCGGAAGTGGACCAGAAGCACTTATGGTCCACTTCAGGGTCCCTCCCCACACCCTCCCCTGGCTCAGCGACTAGTTACTTCTGGATCTGGGGGGACACCTGGGGTCCCCCCATGGCTGATCGCTGAGCCAGGAGGGGTGCAGGGGAGCCCCCAGCATGTTCCCTGGCAGACCTGAAAGTGGACTATAAGTACTTCTAGTCCACTTCTGGATTTGCTGCCGAGCATGTGGAGCCCTCCCCCCTCCCCCCCCAGACACACACACTCCTTCCTGTGGGACACTCCATGCACCCCAGCATTGCAATGTTCAGAAGCCGCACTGGTACCTTGAGGTATGTAGAAAAACATTTTAAAGCTGTGTTTGTGTCTGAATTGCTGAATCTCTGAATCAGCATTTAATCTTCAGATCTGGATTCAGCTGAATCGAATTAGGGACAGTGATCCGAATCAGTGAATTGAATCACTGCCCATGATTCGGGCTGAATCTGAATCCTAATTGACTAAGGCCCACTTCGTACACCCTTACAGAAAAAAGCACTTGCCCCTTGGAAACAGACTGCTAATTTAGATAACCAAATAGAAATAGAATGTCACCCTTGGTCTTAAAATAGATAATATGATACAATTAATTTTAAAAATAGGTCATAAAATAAGGTAAGAACAAAAAAAAAATTAAAAATGGAAATTCCACAAGAAAATTTGGAATGTCAAACTTTAGTTTTTTTAATAAAAATTCCTTTTGGATTGACTTTACAGTAGGAACTCTCATCCAATATCAACACAGCATTCTATTATGTTTTTGTTTTGTGTTTTTTGATTTTCAATAAAAATTCTTTTATAATTAAATCTTGATTAAAAAAAAATTACAGATAGCTCTTATGTAGAGTCTGTTCACTTTGTGTGCTGGTTTTTGTTGTTCCATTTGCTGCTGAGGGTTCAAGTTTAGTGGATGGCTTAGGGGAAAACTAGCTGAGGCCAAGTTTCTAGAAGAAGGTCTCAGGAAAGACGGCACCTGCCTTGTTTTTGGACTAGATGAGACAAACCATCAGAGATCTGTTTATACTCACTAGTTACTTAGGTTTACCCAAATGGCTTCATTTATACATTCCCTTCCTAGAATTTAAACTTAAACAATGCCCAGGCCTCAAATGAACAAAGCATGCAAGCAAGCACTTAAAATTGACTTCAGTGGATTACATTTGCTTTAAATCCAAACAGGTTGAAATAGAACTCTAATCTTTTAAGGATGGGATTTTCCAAGGCACTCAACATTGGCCTAACTATTCCCACTGAAGTCAAGTGACTCTACACATTGAGTAAAGAGATTTGTAGCAAGCCTTCAGGCATTCAGCAACTTCAGTTCTGTTGACGTGGATGGAATCAAATATAGGCCAACACTGAGTGTGCTTGAAAATCCTGAAGGCTCTTGCATTGCTGTATACCTTCCTTTTTCCCTCTCCACCCAGTACATTTACTGGTCTTGCTTTCCCACAAAGGGTATGATTAGTTTTTAAGTAGCAATGCCCAGAGGGATGGCATTCCCTCTTGAAGCCAATCTTGCTTGCCAATCTGTCACTCCTTTAGAAACTGGAAAGGTATGTTGGAATTATCTAGTCAAATACTGCAGTTATATCTACACTGTGTCCCTGGCACTGTCAAGAAGAGATGATGTTGAGTATAACTCCCTCCCACTCACATGTACCAAACCTGAAAATGTGGCTGTGAAGCCACTTTGGAACCACTCCCCATGGCTTCTCTCAAGTGCAGCAGAGAGAAGCATCTCAGGAGTAGCCACCATGAGGAACCCCAGAAAATAACCCATGATATATTTCCAGGTATGGTGCCTCTGACTAGCAGTGTGTGGGTAGGGCGTTCCCAACATTAACCCTCCCCACAAATGGCAAAGATGCAGTACTAACACTTCCCTGTGAGAAGATGAGCTCTGCCTCATCCTGTTATCCTGAGCTGACAGTCATTTTGCATAATATATTCTACTTTCCTCCAAGTGTTTGAGGATATCTGGAATTATTTGCTCTTTTTTGGCCAGTACACAATCATCCTTATAACCAGCTACTTGGGTTTAGCATTTTAATTTTCAGACACTGTCAGTGTAACAAGCCACGCTTCAATGTTGTGCTGAACCTAAAAGCTAAACGAAAAGGTAAATGAAATCCGGCAGTGACTGGGGGAAAACTAGGTGGGGGGTGGGGGAGTCTATTTATGGCTATTTTAAGAATAAAACTAAGAAAGGGGAGTGAAGACAAGTATTTTAATCATCCTAAAGTTACTCTCTACTCCATTTCCCCCCATCCTGCCATGCTTAATCCTTCAATCCCACATCCCTTTGGGAAAATCAAAGTTGCAGTGGTTTAATCAGGTGTATCTTTTTATATGTTGTAGGTCATCCAATCAAAAAACAGACACAAGACTATGGGCTGTACCAGAGACCAACAGCAAATCATTGATAATGTACGTTTGCAGTGGACTGCAAGCAAGCAAAACATTGTTTGCTCATTCAGACAAAGCTAATTGCTCTTCGCAGTGGTTCAAATGCATACATAAAATATCAGACCTGTTGAGAATAATCCACAAAAAGAAAGAGGAAGCTGTATTCCCAGGATAAATTATTGAATGCAAATCTTTTGCTTGCCTTTAACACTGGCAAAGAATTGCAGGAAGGAGATGGAAGTCAAAGATTGTGCCTTATTCCGCAATCACAAAAACAACCAGGACAGCAGTTTACTTACCAGTTTCACCTCTAACTGGTCAGCACAATATACAATTAAAGTCATCACCTGGTGTTGGCTGGATATAAAGGGGTTATAGAAGAGAAAGGAAGATGTTATTTGAGTCTTTTCTGTGCCATTTTTTAAGCAGGAGGAAAATCAAGACACCAGGGAAATACTGGATCTGCATATGTGATTATCTCTCCAGGACTAATTCAACACACTGTAGTTCAGAGCTTTGCCACCTCATTCTCTCTTTTCAGCCTTTATTTACCATGTCTAATGTTTATCAGGGGCATGGTGGAGCAAGGTACCCAAGTCCCATTATTTACAATTCTTAAAACCCAGGCAATATCTACTTCCAATAGTTAATGAGATTTGTACTTTTGATTAAACCAAGTCTACTATGCTAATATGATAGGTCATGGTGGAAGACTGATGAAGGTATCTTGCTATAAGTCTAGAGGTGTGAGTTTGAAGTCTATTCTGGATGTATACCAATGACTTCCCCTAGGCAGCCAAGCTATAAATAAGCACCTGGGTATTCAAGCCATGGAGTCCAGGTTGTCCAACATAAGGCTAGTCAGATCATTCTCTTGTCATTGTGCCGTTAGTTATTAGAAACTGATGTGCTTTATCTATACTAACCCAATGATCTGCTTCTTGAGTGCATTAATATGATTGCTTCTGTGTAAACCAATTCAGTGGGACTGGACAAAGAAATTATAGAGAAAAATGTCCAAGCAGCTAAGGGTTGAGGTCAAATTCTTTTTTTTGAGAGTGCACTAGACTCATGCAAATCAGGCCCAGAGGAGGGGACCTGCACACAGCTGTCTGATCAAGTGTAGGTAAAATGAATGGGAATACAAAAAACATACTGATGTGATGAAAGCTTAAGGGAAATCTGTGTTCTGACCTGGAGGGGGGCCTCAAGCTAGGTACCAGGAACCAGCAAACTAGTCACTTGAAACAACACCTTAGTTCTGTTTGCTGTCCAATGTCATTTTAATTTGTAGAAGCGATTTAGTAGAAGACATGTTTGTAGTAGAGGACATGTTTAAACTAGGTTCACTAGGGGATGGAGACCACAGCCCTGAAGTAAGTGGAGAAGCGGGTGATCTGGAGGAAGCACAAGCAGCAAGGGGCAACAGGGGAGGCATTCTCATTCTTCTGGAGAAAGCAGGGCAGTTGGTTAGCCTGTTAAAAATCAGTGAGTTAGGGTCAGAGGGGAGAGTGACAAGGGTCATAGTGGAGGTCTTCTATAGACCACCAGACCAGGAGGATGTGGTGGATGAGGCTTTCTTCAGACAACTAGAGAAAGTTTCCCATTCACAGGCCCTGGTTCTCATGCAGGACTTCAATCACATCTTCTAGAAGGGCAATACAGAACTACGAAGGCAATCCAGGATGTTTTTGGAGAAAGTTGGGGACAGCTTCCTGGTGCAAGTGCTGGAGCAGCCAACTAGAGGCCATGCTCTTCTTGACCTGCTACTCACAAACAGGGAAGAATTGGTGGAGGATGTAGAAGTGGGTGGCAACTTTGCTGCTTTCTTTCCTTCCTTTTCTCAGGATCCTGAACTCAATCATCTTATGGTTGGTGCTGGCCGAGTAAGGACCCTGGCATTGGTGATGCATGGGGGGTGCACATGGGTGCACATGCACCCCCTGAGTGTGGCTTTGCACCCTCTGTGAAAAGGCACTGACAACACAGGCGGTGCCTGAGGGTGGTCGCCTCTCACCACCCCCCACCCCTCTCCTGTGGGCAGTCTGTGATTGCCTCTGGCCACCGCCAACCTTGCCAGCAGCATCTGTGAGTGGTCACCGACCACTGGTTGGCACTTGCCACCGCACCCCGCCCACTGCCAACAGTGTTGCGGCTGCCTGAGGGAGCTCCCACCACTGACAGCAGCACTGCCATCTGCAGGAGCTCACTGTGCCACCCCCACCCCACCACCACCACCAAAGGCACACACCATTCATGGACCCTGGATTTTAGAAAAGTAAATTTTGACTCAGGGAACTGATGGACAGGATCCCATCAGTGGGATGCCAGTCCAAGAGAGAAAGTTGGGTGCGTGAATGGACTGTAAGGTGGATAGAAAACTGGCTGGATCATTGGGCTATTAGGGTTTCAATGGTAATCAATGGTTTAATAACTTGTTGGCAGCCAGAATTAAGTGGAGTGCCTCAGGGGTCAGTCCTGGGGATGGTTCTATTCTATAGTATCATCAACAAC
>NW_017728983.1:2490597-2492226 GCF_001723915.1 Gavialis gangeticus
ATTAGGGTTTCAATGGTAATCAATGGTTTAATAACTTGTTGGCAGCCAGAATTAAGTGGAGTGCCTCAGGGGTCAGTCCTGGGGATGGTTCTATTCTATAGTATCATCAACAACCTGGAAGATGGGATGGAGTACACCCTCAGCAAGTTTGTGGATGACTATAAACTAAGAGGAGTAGTAAGCTTGGCACCAAGCTGGAAGGTAAGCCTAGGATTTAGAGAGACCTAGGCAAATTGCAGGACTAGATAAAAGAAATTTCATGAAGTCTAATAAGGACAAGTGCAAAGTCCTGCATTTAGGATGCAACAGTCCCATGCACTGGTACAGGCTGGGGGCTGACTGGCTGGGCAGCAGCTCTGCAGAAAAGGATCTGGGGGTTACAGTGTACAATAAAATGAATACGGGAATATAAGCCAACAGTGTGCTCTTGTTGGCAAGAAGGCTAACCACATATAGGACTTCATTAGTAGGAGTCTTGCAACCAGATCAAGGGAAATGATTCTTCCCATCTATTCAGCACAATGAGACCACATCTGGAGTCCTGTGTCCAGTTTTGGGCCCCCCACTACAGAAAGGATGTCAGCAAATTAGAGAGAGTCCAGCAGAGGGCCACAAAATGGTTCAGGGGCTGGGGCACATGACTTGTGAGGAGAGGCTGAGAGAATTGGGCTGTTTTAGTCTAGAGAAGAGAAGACTGGAGGGTTTATAGTAGCCTTCAGCTCCCTGAAGGGGGGTTCAAAAGAGCTGAACTTTTCTCAGTGGTGGCAGATGACAGAACAAGGAGCAATGGGCTCAAGTTGCAGCAAGGAAAGTTGAGGTTAGATATTAGGAAAAACTCTCTCATGAGGAGGGTAGTAAAGCACTGGAACAGGTTACCCAGAGAAGTGGTGGAATCTCCATCCTTGGATGTTTTTAAGACCCCATTAAACAAAGCCTTGGCTGGGATGATCTAGTTGGGGATAGCCCTACTTTGAGCAGTGGGTAGAACTGATGAGCTGAGGACCCTTCCAACTCTAATTTTCTGTTATTCTGTGTCAGCAGCCAGGCTGAATGTATTGGTTTGTGTTGTATTTTATTAGTGATATATCAATTTCCTTCAATAGTTTTTGCTATAGCCTTGAGATATATACCAAGTTTCAGTTTCTTGGATAAGTGGTCCTTGAGGATGCTGCGGTGCACTCCAGTCAATGTAATGGGAAATTTGCTTTTCTTCATCCATACCTGAATCCAGCATTAGGATCTCTCGGCCCATATGGTAGATGCCCAATGTCAAGGGGATTCTGAGATTATCTAAACAATTCTGGATGAAATGTTAAAGGATTGACATTGTTTCAGATCCAACACTGTTGTGGGTCTATATACCACATTTCATCAGTTCTTCCTCATCATTCAGTGTCAAAACTGGCTTTTGCAGAAGACCAGGAGGAGGCACAGAGGGGCAAGATGGCCTGAGATTCCTTATAGACTTGTTGTGGCCCAGCAACAGTCTGATTAAACCTTTTGCAAACTGACTTTTATTAGGGACTAGAAAATTGCTTGTCAAGAATGACAGGGGAACAGGGGCTAATAGTGACTCCCACATCCGGTCCCGTGCCCTGCCTTTGAGTTCAACCCTGCTCCACCCCCTCC
>NW_017728983.1:2492245-2498232 GCF_001723915.1 Gavialis gangeticus
ACCCCCCCTCCACTGTTTGGGTCTGACCCTGCCACCCCCATTCAGGTCTGATCCCACTACGAGGGAGGGGCTTCTGCTTTTTGTCAGCTGGCCCTGCCACTTTTAAAGTCCTCTATCCCGGTTTTATTTTTTTTTTTTGCCACTGTAGAGGTGGGCCAGAGGAAGCCACTGCTTCAGAGTTTTGATGAGGAGATAGTGCTGGCAGAAGACTCCTTTCCTCAGCTGGCCCTGCTGCTTGTAAAATACTATTCCCAATGTGGGGGTCTTTTGCCACTGTGGAGGTGGGCCAGAGGGAGCTGGTACACTGGGGGCTGGAAGAGGAGGTGGCGCCAGCTGGGGGGCTCCAGTTTTAACTCAGCTAGCCCATCCCTGGCTGCCCAGCCCATGCAGCCAATCAGCTTGTGCGCAGTTGGGCCAAAGCATTATGGACAGACACACACACACACAACTTTTATTATATTAGAATACTTTTTGGTTAACTCTGGGCACCAATAATGTTTTGGGTGAAGCCAGTGCTATATCAGTGGACCATTTGCAAAGTTTTCCTCCAGTAATTTACTCTTCATTGATTTTTTTTCCTGTGATGAATTTACAACATATAGTTAATAATTTTGCAGAACTGTGTTTTAGTTGAATTTATTGTGACCAATGATATTTTCCCCATCATCTCTCTCACTCTTTCCAAATTTCAGAACCTTTCTATTGAAGGTTCAGTGGAAATCAGTAAGTCTCTGTAAAATGTGCTTCAATAAAACATCATAATTAAGTGTTCCAAGCAGCTCTAATTATAAACCTAGCAAAGGTCTCCTGTGTTTCAGAGAGTTTCCCTGAGAGAGCTGAGTAGACAAGACCTTAATTTCTCCTGTGACAAACCAGCCTGGAAGAACTTTGTCAAGGCAGTTCTAGGCCTCTATGGCCATGATAAAGTAGTAAGGAAAGGTACAAAGCCAATTTTTTCCTTCCTTTTCAGGTCACCTTTAAATGATGCCTCAGCAGCTCTGCAAAAACACTTCAGTGGCCTGAAGACTGTGATTTGTCATCAGCTGAGTGGTGTTGTGTAAGGGGGTTTTGTCTGTCTCAAACTGCATAAACAGGGCCTCCAGCTTTCTCTCCCTTCCCTCTTAGGAGTTTCGCATTTAATTGAGAATTCTCAATAAACACTCTCATGGATTGATAAAGGTAAATGAAAGAGGTTGGAAACATTAAGGAGAACTTAGAGCAATTGGAAATACAGGGGGGAGAGATAAGGGGAAACCCATCAAGTAGATTGCAATTTCCACTGTCTCCATAGAGATCTTGACCCAATAGATCTATTCCTTCTTGATAAATGCCTTTGTGCCAGGAGACCTAGGATTGTTATCTGCATGTGAAGAAAACTGTGGGGAAAGGCTTTAAACAGATTGCATTATTAGGGAGAAGTGGAAAATACAGACTACTAAATGATGCGGCCTTGCAATGTTCAGTGAGAAGTCCAGAACATGGCTAATGCAATGTATAGTCCCTTAGAAAGTTATTGGGACCTTACCTTTGGTCTGAAAAGAAGAACGTAGCTAGTTGATACAGCTGATCAAAAACAGGACATAACATTTATGAAAAAATTCACAAACATTTCAGCCCTCTTTCCTCTAGTAAGGTGTTTCATTTAAATTCATCAACATTGCTTAGAAGAAAACTGTAAAACTCACAGCCTGCTCTATAATCCAGATGTGGGGGTGAAAATTTCTAGCTGTACTTTTTTTTGAGATTGGATGTCAGGAAAGACTGTGAAAATGGGATGTTTCATTGTATTAGTCATTGCTGTTTCATTGATTATATCCTACTTCATAAAAGCATTTGCAATAGGACTGAAATTGATATCATTTGGTTTCTGTTATCTCTTACAAACATCATATATCTATATCTACATATATGTATTGCATATATGTGCGTGCGTGCGTGCGTGCATGTGTGTGTGCTCACGTGCTGTATTTCCAGGCTGATGTCTTGCCAGGAGATTCATGCTGGTACAGCCTCAAGTTGTTGTGTTCAATAGTAAGAAAGAAAGCAGAAAAAATAAAATAGTCTCTTCGACCACTGCAGGAAAAGACTTGGTGAAGCTCTATGGCTTTTTGCATGTAGAAGCCAGGGCAGGGGATCACCATGGTCCCTTTCTGGGCTCAAAGGCCAGAGTAGCTACATTAATTTTAGTGTTATCATGTTGACATGCAGGAAGTGAGTGGCTACCCACCATGCTTTCATGAAACTTAGTTACTAGCTGGATAAGCAACATGAACATATTTGCTGGTAATTGAAAGTGCTACAAAGCTAGTCTTATGTTATATATTTAGAATATACCATGTCTCTCCTTATATAGGAACCCTTTTTTTACAGGGAGTTAACAGCAGCAAAAAGGGTCAGGTTCAATATAACTAATATAATATCTACCTGGGGTGGGGAGGAAACTAAAAGATCTCTGGCCCCAACAAATAGCCTGGGGAAACTAACCATGTGCTCGGTGGGCGTTCTTAACAGGCAGAACTCCTCCCTTCCCAAGGGCTCCAGGACTATACAGAGAAGAGAACCTTTATTAGGGAAAGAGTGCACAGCCACATGCTTAGGGAAACACAGCAGCTTCTTTCCCACCCACAGGTAATAGTCCACTGGGTATGCCAGGGGTTGGACCAGAGAGCAGCAGTTCAGGTGTCTCATTGTTCATCCTTCTCCATTTCCGAGAGAGCTGCTCGCTTGTCTTGGCTTGCTGGTGCTACCAGCTGGCTCAGTGCAATGACTCTGCATTAAGCTGAGGGGTAAAACAAAGCCTGTCTTTTGAGTCTACTCAGCTCTGCTCCTGTCTTCTGCATTGCTGCCTTTCACACTAAAGCCCTCTGTCTGCCTTGCTGTTCACTCCTCATGGGAGGCCTTTTACAGAAAACCATGGCTGCTTGTGAATGAACTATTTGCTACAAGAGAAGACCTTCCCCTGGCCTAAGCATTTTTGCAAGGCCACAACGCTCCCAAAGCCAAACTCCTCTGTAGTTATGGTGCAAGTGAAGAGACACTGGGCACGTCTACATGTGTGCTTTAATGTGAATTAGCCTATTTTAACGTGCATTAAATTGTCACAAAAAATGTGCTCTTTAACTAATGCACATTTTTCCAGTACTTCACAACAGAGGTACTAGGTTTAATGCTCATTACCTAAAGCACATTAATTGAATGCGTAGATGCACTGATTGTCAACACAGAGGAAAATTGGGATGTCACACTGAAAGATGTGGATAACTAGAGTGACAGACATGGGATAAAATTCAATTGTACAAAATAGTCCTTGGGGACTATTAACAAAAACCGTTCTAAGCTGGAAGCTCACTAGCTGGAAATGCCTAGGGAAGACAAAATCCCAGGTCTACTAGCAGATCACTCAGCATCCGTGGACCACTAATCTGATACAGCCACAAAAAGGCAAATATATAGGATGTATCAGGCAAGCTCTTCCCAGAAGAAACTAATATCTTCCCAAGCTTAGCAGATTTCAAGCTTACCAGCTCCTGTAGCCAACAGCAGACACAAAAATGATGGGGTTAGCATTATATTCAGATGCCTTTGATTCCTTCCCTTCTCCAAATGACCAAACACTCTTTGGGCAGGTTTGACAAGTTCAGAGCATTGCTAGAACTCATGCCTTCAGAGCGTAACTACTCTGCCATCACACACTTCTTGGTAGACATGAGGAAGTATTAATGTCATTGTAAAAACCCCTGGTGAGAGCACCTCAGAAACACTGTGTGTGTTTCTAGTTATTCATAATCAATAATATACTGAAACTGGAGCAGGTGTAGAAGAGAGCTACAAGGATAAACAGGGGAGGGGAGAGTCTTAGGAGAGGATTCCAAGAGAGTGGCTTGTTGAGCACAATGCAGGCCAAAAGCGGGTATGATTGCCCTCTAAAAACACATCAGGCAGGTAAAGCTCAGGGAGAGAGAAAAGCTATCCAAGCTCAAGGACAACGCTGGTATAAGAACAACTGGAGATGCTGACCATGAACGAATTTAGGCTGGGAATTATAAAGCTCCTAAACCTGAGAGCAGAACAGATTTCAACCCAAGGAGTCAAAGCGAGAAAATTAGTTTTGAGATGATCAGTTTATGCAAGCATGTTAGCATGGACCTAGTCTCCTCCAGTCCTCCTGTGATGTCCCAAGCATCACTAGAGGCATTCTAGGATCGGTTCCTCGCTATGGAGAATGTGGGAATGTTCTGTTGTACTTTCAGGGTCATTGTGCATGCCTCAGTTTCCCTGCCCTCCTGCGCTTGGCTATGCACTGGAGTTGAATGTATTAGTATTCATCCTGAAATAAGGGTGAGTGAGACATGGTTGATGCTTGACCTGGTATGGAATAGCTCATCAAGAGCTGTCCCATCACTGAAGGAAGAACACCCTGCCCAGGACAGTGGGAAATCCAAGACCTGGAGATAATCTTTTAACCAAAACTCACAAGTGGAAGACAAAGCGATGGTCCTGCTTTGAGTATGGGGTTGGACTAAGAGCTCCCTTCCAACCTTAATTTTCTATGATTCTATGATCCTAGGTGGGAAGAGACTTTAGACGTATCAGCTGAGAGAGACAGACGCTGAGAGACAATATAGGCATGGGCTAGTTAATCCTGTTACTCCGGTCTTAAAATTTGTCTTGGCCATTCTGACTCCCACTGCCTGATACACTGCAGTTAACCACTAAATGCTGATGTGTTTTGGAAAAGGTGTGTAGCTTGCTGCAGTTCATTTCTGGTGATATTAAGGTCTCCTAATGAGTGAAGTCCTTCCCTGGAGAGCAATTAATTGAATCTTGCTGGTAGGGCCAGGGAGATAAACTTAATCTTTGGTCCCAGGTGCTCAGTTTGGAGCTGGGTGAGATGGGCATCCGGAAAGAGTGCATATTACCTGGGATCCCAAGCAAGGACCTGTTGAATCTGTGATATGGTTGGAAGCCTGGCCCTGTAAAGAAGCATTTTTCTCCAGTCAAGGTGGTAGAGAGCTTTAGAGCATCTGGCCCAAATACTCTCCTGAACACATATATTTAAAACATACAAGTACAAAAGTAGTACAGCAGCTGCATACCAATTTCTGTAATAGGGGTGGACATGTGAAATGACCCCCTGCAGTTGTTCTGGATCCCTCCAGAGTAACTGAGATCAGAATCAAGCCCACAGACAGCAAGGGCTGATGACAGGGTGACCACCCATCCCTAATGGGGACAATCCCAAAATGTAAACATCATGTCCCACCCAGTCTTGGACTGAATGGGACATGGGACTCCAGGACAGCATTTGTCTCAGATTCGTCTCAACACAGTTCACATTTACTGCAACCCATAGTAACAAAAGTGCAGTGCAAAGCCCTGCCTCTACCGCATCATTCACAATGCTTACACAACCCCAAAATTATTGACAGATGGTGTAGCCAATGTAAGAGTATTTATCGTCCCAGTACCTAGAAACACCACTTGAAACTAATCTGCTTTAGCGCTGCAAACTCTTCAAATGTGAAAATCTGATAGGAAGTACACATTTAAATTGAAATGAGGCTTTATTTTTTTTATTTTTTACATTTGCCAGAGAACTGGGTTTTTTTTAACTGCAAAATAACACAAACTTTTGAAAAAACAATCTGCCAGATTAAGGTCCAGTGAAGGACAAAACATGTTGATAAATTGATATTTGATTTTTAATTACCATCATTAAATATAGAATATAAAGTGTGTACATATAGAATACCCCCCTCCCCTTCTGATTTTTTTTTTAACTGGCATGTGTCCTGCTTTTGCATTTTGAAAAGGTGGTCACCCTAGCTGAATACAGTTTGCTCACAGAATAATGTGTGAAGCTCACTGCTACTCTTGTATTTATAGCAATGCACATGGAACAAGCTGCTCACAGGATCTCCCACTGCCTCTGCCGGCTGCTATTCTACTGAGGCTTCCCCTCCCCCTCCCTCTCCCCCTCCCCCTCC
>NW_017728983.1:2498517-2504740 GCF_001723915.1 Gavialis gangeticus
AAACAGGAGTGGAATTGAAACTCCAGGACCTGGAGAGCTGCATCTCACAGGCTCAGATACAATATCGATCACTCTGTAACCTAAGCAGAGGGGCATCTGCTGACTTGAGGAAAAGAAAGTAAGGAAAAAATAGCTGGTGATAAATTGAATTAGAAAACCACTGGATCTCTGTGCTCTGGGATGCAGTATAACAGGGGCAGAATTAAGAAATAAGTGGCATAAAGGACACCTTTTATTATAAGGCTGTCCTTGCCGAGTGAGCACTTTGAGTTTTATAGGGACATGAAATTTGTCTATCTCCCTTTTGTTCCTTTCTCCTCGCCCTGCCTTCTTGCATGTTGCAAGCTCATTACAGCTACAGAATTGATCTGAATGGTGTCGCCAGTCCCTGAAAGGAGAAAGTTGCCAGGCAAACCTCGCAAAGTTGCTAGATGTCACTAAACCTTTTTTTAAAGGCACCAAAATGCTGCTAGACAATTGGCCAGGCATTACACATAGTGATCCGGTACAGGTTCCTTAATACATGAACTTTGTCATTAGGCACCCCAAAAAATCACTGGGGAAAGTCTCTAAACCACTAAGTTGGCAATACTGGATCTGGGTGGGGGGGGGTGCTTAAAAAGCTTGTTAGATTCTACCAAAAAAAACAAGTGTTTCAGTCACAAAGCAGAGTGTGGATTTTGAAATGGGAAATATGATACACCAAGTACTATAAATGGAGATTTTTTGGCGTTGTATATTAGGAATCCCATGGCTCAGTAATGAATTGAGGGCAAGAGAGGGGAGGAAAGTCAGATCTAAGAAACATATTGCTTGGTTAAATGATTGCGACGTGGAAAGCTTAACATCAGTCCATACTTATCTGAATTACGGTTGATAGAGCTGGTTGAAATTTTTGCTCTGCTCCTCACTGTGAAAATGTTTGGTTTCAGAAACTATTCAAGGCACAGAGCACTGCCAATGAGGCTCACAGATGGAGGATGCATATCAGATTTCCAAGTGCATGCCTACCCAATCAAATACTTAGGAAACCAGCACCTAGAAATAGTTAAAAAACTGTACCTTATCCAAATGTACAGAGCAGGGAATGTGTGCGTGTTGGGGGGGAGGGGAGAAGGATTAAAAAATGTGTGGGGAGGGGTGGGGGGGATTTGTTAGCAAAGGGAGACTGAGACATGGGTAATGTTTGAGTTGGTACAGAATAGTCCATCAAGGGCTATGGGGGGAAAGAGGTATTCTTTTCACACAAAAAAAGCATCAAAAAAAGTTTTGACAGCCTTATTGGTGAAAGCTTTCATGCAATCCAAAAGCACACTCAAAAATTGTTATTTGCTATTTTTTGAAGTTCTGATTGTCTGGAATCTCCAGGTTTTTTACCACCACAAGAAGAAGGAATTATTTAGTGCAGTGTGGGTAGGGTTAAGAGGATGACATTCAGAGAAGGACCTTTCAGCCTGAATATCAAGAAAGATTTTTCTAGTAGCGAGAGGTGAGTCAACATGCTGAGAGAGTGGTCCAGTGAAGCCAGGGCAGGAGAGGACTCTTTGGGCACAAAGCTGCTGTGGGATCAGAGGAAGAAGAGAAGGGGTTGGGTATCTTCCCACCACCACCTTTTCCTCCCAGCTGCTCCTTCCACAGGCAATGGAGCAATTCCCACAAAGCACTGGCCTTAAAGTTACAAAAACACCTTTCTGTGCTGGTTATCTTCTATGCTAAAGGTTGCATGTCCCAAAATCCACAAACCTTTGGTTTTCAGAAAAGATTTCAGATTTAAAAATGGAGGAGGGAGACTGTGTCTACATCCCCTCATTCCCAGGGCTAACATATTGAGTGGGAGAGGGAATGGGTCAATCAGCTTGTCGCCCCAACAGCAGGACTCAGCTTTGCTACCATGGTATAGGCACCAAGCTCTCTAGGACTTGGAAATGGCATCTATCCTATTAGGGAGCTTTTCCCCAGTGGCTATTCCACTAATTGGTTCCCTGCTGCACTTCTACACCACCATGTACAAGGAGAAAAAGCTAAAACACTTTGTAAAGCCCCAAAAGCTGGCTTGGGGCTACAGTCAAAGCTGGTTTTTACTTGATACATATGTTCTCAACTAGTCTGATCCCAGGAAGAAAAAAGATGACTGTGAAAAGGGTGCCCTGGTCAGTTAGGCAGCCTGGGGCCCTTAACAGGGAACTGGAAAACCTGCTTTCCATTCCCACCTCCACTACTGACCTGATAGAAAAAATGGGGTGAGATTCTACCTCTTTTCCATCCCATTCTTTGTTTAGATGGTAGCCTCTCTAGGACATTGACCATGTCCTGAACCTGCGTACAGTGCCAAGCAAGATAGGGCCCACCATTGATGAGAGCTTCTATATAGCCCTGTAAAACCGGAAGACAGAAGTTCTATTGAAAGAGACAGTTTTGCTGGGCCTGGTGGAAGTAACACAAACCAGTCTGCTTTTCCCCACCAACGTGCCTCAAACCCCACCTGCATGGGATTACTAAGGACACTGGCATAAAAGACCACACAAGCACTTTGCAGACTAAGCATGCTTTTATAACTTAGGGCAAACACATCGGACAGGCTGTTACAGGCTCGACCAATGGTTGTATAGGAGTCCAACTCACAGAACTTCCTCAATTATTAATCCTTTACCCTAGATCATTCAAAGGTCTTAATTCACTTTTCCAGTGCCCTAGTGAGTGTCCAGGTCTCACAGCCATAGAGAATCTTGAACTGAGACCTTTGAAATGCAGTGCTTCAGAAGACTTTTACGTGTACCCTCCACTGCACATAAAACAGATGGATCTGTGAAAGATCAAATCAGACAAGAAGTCGGCAAATAGGAACTCTTACTTGAAATCATAAGAAGAAAGATGCGGTGGTTTGGACGTGTAACAAGAAGGCCCGACACCCTTGTCAACACCATCCTGCAGGGTGCTGTGATGGACGAAGAAGAGGAAGACCTAGGACAAACTGGACAACCAGCACCAAAGGCTGGGCAGGATTAAAACTGGCTGATTGTACAAGGATTGCAAAAGGCCAGGAAGCACAGAGGAAAGTGATTGCGACATCAAAGGTGCCCCAATGGTCGGTGAGGCCTTGGGACTGACTGACTGACTGACACACCAGAGCCTTTCAGGAGCTAAGGACTGCGTGTCCTATGGAGGAGGAACTGAAAGAGTTTATTTATAAAGCCAACAATGCTAAGAAGCAATTTCCAGTAATATTATTAACATGAGGAGCAACAATGAACCTAATTGGCCTGTGTCTGGATGCCCCAACTGCTATAGGATCCTTGTTTCAATACATTTGCTGCTGATTCTATACATTTGCTGCTGTTACTTTTCTGTTTTTTCTCTTCTACTCCTGACTCTCTATTCCCCTCTTGTGGATAGACATTCCTGGCTCCCTTCCTTCAAAATCCATTTTTCCAATTCAAATCCACTTGAAGGTTCTGAAAAGTTTTACTTCGGTTGGGGGTGGAGGGAGGGAGAGAAGAGGGAGGGGAGGAAGAAATACTCACTGCTATCATACTGGTGTTATTACAGAATTCCATGATAATGTGCCATGAGTTGTACATACAATGAAGCTATGAACTACATACTGAGGGACTGAATCATAACCCTGCCTGTGACTTATAGGTGGGATTTTCAAAAGCACTCAGCACTGTCTTAACTCTGTACCCATTAATGTCAAATTGAGCCTAGACATTCAGTGATGAAATATACATCAGGAATTATGGCATCCATCAACTTTGCCCCTGGGAATAGTGACATTTTCTGTGCACTCATATCTAATACCCTTAAATCTCCAGCTATGAATTAAAGTGACTAATACTTGAAATACTTGACCAAACCCCAGAGTTATCTATTATCTAAACTAATCAGAGGCACTGGCTTTGCTTTTGGGTCACATCCTGCATGTAGCAAATGATCCGAGAAACTGAACTGCCAACTGTACTATTGAACAAGAATCCTGGGAGAAATCCTTATGCCCCTTCACAATCCAGCTACCCCCAGACTGAACTTCTTATTTCTCTTCTTGTCTGGGGAGGAAAAAATTATTTTTGTGTATAAGTATAGATCCTCTCACCTCATCCCTTCTCTAGCTCCCAAAATTCCAGCATGCTTTAGGGATGGGGGTTTTTTTTGCCTAAACTCTTCAATTTCTGTGGTTATCTGCTTGACTGCTTTTTGATATTTTGTTACAATAAATACTTCTCCAACATTTTAAGATCCCTTCCAAATACATATTAGAGGTCTGGTGGCAAATTAAGTAAGGTATCTTGCAATGGTTCCAGAAGGACAAACTCAAGCCTTCTTCCAAATTTGTCCAGAGGGCCAACCCAAGTAACAGATAAATGGCCTTGTGGGGGCATGGGAGTCAAAGTTGGCGAGACCACACTAGCTTCATTTCTCCCTTCCATAACCTTGATGAAAAGATGGGCATACTTAACAATTTTAGGCTCCGGCAGACCTTTGACCCTATGGGCTTATGCATGGCTTGGAAATCAATCTGTTCTCTAAATTACACAGATTTAGTCTCTGCATCTTCTTCCAAGAGATAAGATCTTTCATACCCTCAGACAACATGGAAACAGAAGCTTGGTTTAGTAGGTAGAGCAGTTGCCAACTAGGTTAGAAACCTCAGATCTAATACTGATTTGGTATATGCCCTAGGGTGTTTCCTTTCTTTGCTACAGTTCTTCCTCTGTAAAAAGAAGGAAATGATAATTCTCATCCTTGACCAACTTTTTCAATGATTATGAATGAATAGCATCTCAATAAATGTATAGCATATCTGTACTGTAGTGAATTAATGAAACAATTGCAAATTAATAAACAAATGACCAAGGTAAGAATGTCTGAGAATCCACGCTTGACTTTATGTCTGTTTCTAACAATCTTTTGTTTATGTCCATGTAATCAGTTATTTACATGGTTTCCATCCCAGTACCCTCTACTCAATCAAGGGTTAATATAGCACTTTGCTGTAAGTAGATGAAGCTTGAGGTACACCACTAGAGGTTTGACCTTGATTGGTATATGCTTTTTTCTAAAGAAGATTGTGTTAGTATGCAAAACACTCCCAGATGAAGATGAATAGGTTTCCAAGTAATATATAGAATCATAGAAAATTAGGGTTGGAAGGGACCTCAGGAGGTCACATCTGGTCCAATCCCTGCTCAAAGCAAAATCAGCCCAAACAAGATCATCCCAGACAAGGCTTTGTTTAGTCAGGTCTTAAAAACCTCCAGGAATGGAGATTTCTACAACCTCTCTGGGTGGCCTGTTTCAGTGCTTTACTACTCTCCGGGTGAGAGAGATTTTCCTAATATCTAACCTCCGCTTCCCTTGCTGCAGCTTGAGGCCATTGTCCCTTGTTCTGTTATCTGCCACTACTGAGGACAGTCCAGCTCTGTCCTCTTTGGAACCCCCCTGCAGGGAGTTGAAGGCTGCTATTTCATCCCCTCCCAGTCTTCTCCTCTTCAGACTAAATAAGACCAGTTCCTTCAGCTTCTCATCATAAGCCACGTGCCTCCACTTCTAACCATTTTTGTTGCCCTCCACTAGACTTTCTCCAGTTTGTCCACATCCTTTCTGTAGTGGGGGGCCCAAAATTAGACACAGGATTTGAGATGTGGCCTCACCAGTGCTGAATAGAGGGGAATAATCACTTCCCTTTTTCTTCTGGCAACACACCTACTAACGCAGGTCAGTATGCCATTAACTTTCTTCACAATAAGGGTACACTGTTTGCTTACATCCCGCTTACTGTCCACTGTAGCCCCCAGGTCTTTTTCAGCAGACCTGCTGTCCAGCCAGTCAGCCCCCAGCCTGTACTGGTGCATGGGATTGTTCTGTCCTAAGTGCAGGACTTTGCACTTGTCCTTGTTGAACCTCATGAGAGGTTCTTTTGTCCCAATCCTCCAATTTGTCTACATCACTGAATCCTAGCCCTACCTTCCAGCATATCTACTACTTCCCCCAGCTTGGTGTCATCTGTAAACTTGATGGGGCTGAACTCCATCCCATCATCTAGGTTGATGATGAAGATATTGAACAAAATCAGCCCTAGGACAGACCCTGGGGCACTCCACTTGATAACAGATGCCAACTAGACATCAAGCCATTGATTACTACCCTTTGAGCCCAACAATCCAACCAATTTCTATCCACCTTACAGTCCACTCATTCGACCCATATTTCCTTACCTTGCTTGCAA
>NW_017728983.1:2509740-2532118 GCF_001723915.1 Gavialis gangeticus
CAATCCAACCAATTTCTATCCACCTTACAGTCCACTCATTCGACCCATATTTCCTTACCTTGCTTGCAATAATGTTGTGAGGGACCATATCAAAAGCTTTACTGAAATCAAGCTATATCACATCCACTGGTCTCCCCACAGATCCACAGAGCCAGTTATCTCACCATAAAAGGCAATCAGGTTGGTCAGGCATGACTTGCCTTTGGTGAATCCATCCTAATTACCTTCTTCCCCTAGTACATACTTAGAAATCACTTTCTCCTCCAAGTGCTAAGAAATATATATATAGGGCTGATTGTGTGAACTGTATGAAAGTATAGCAAGTTACTTATCAAACACTGATGAGAAAAGGGAAGAAGGCAGACAACATTTGTGATGCTATAAAGATTATATAGGAGCTATAAAACTTACTAGATTTCTACAGTGGTGCTAGGAACTCTGCCATATGTGGCATAATTGATCCAGAGGGAAGGTGCTTAAAGTCTTTCAAAACACTGTTCAAGTACAGCATGAACCATGTCCCTTCAGCCTTTGGGCTAGGTTCTAATACATTCAGCTCCTGCTGTGTAGCACCTCACTCCACACCCAGGAAAGTCAGTATTACTTCTCCTCCTCCTACAGGTATTGATTCACTATCATGTGCATCCCAGCCCCTAATGAATGCTGGGGGCATCTGTAGCAGCCAGTGATTTGGATTTATAAGGTATGTCTGGACAGGAAAATTCTTGGGCATGTCCTGCTCAACTACTCACACACCAAACCCAGAACTCAAGATCTCCTCTGCCTTCAGTGAGCCTGAGGGCAGCCAAGAGGAATTATGCTGCATTTCTAGAGTTGATACATAGGAAAAGTAGCAGTCAGGAAAGAGCCCCTTCCTCAGCACGCTGGTGACACAATGTAGACATACACATAGGGTCCACTCCTCTCATTAATACGTGCCTGAATGGGGAGAAGCTCCACTGGAATCACTGGCATTTATGCAGTAGAAAAGCTCATTAAGAAAGTAGAGCATCAGGCCCCAGTTTATTTTGCAGTGGGACAGTTGTCCACATCAAAAAAACTTGACTGGGAAACCCCCAGGTTACCTAGCTGGAGCAAAGCTTATAAGTCCTGGAAGAGGCCTTAATCCTGGAAGAGAACAGAGGATCTTCCTATTTCATTTACTGAGATCACGTTGAAACGGGTGGAGGCAGAGGAAACCTGTGCTTTGAGTGTACTGAAGACAGGCATGGCTCTTTTAGTGTCATTCAGAAATCCAGGATCTGCTTTTCTTCTCATTCACCCAGATATAACTCTGTTGGCCTCAGTAGATTTATTCCTGCTCTACCCCAGAACAATACCAGCACCTGGATTCTGATCTATGGGGTCTTGCTTTAGTCACCTGACAAACTCTGTACTTGCGCCAGTCAGGAACAGGACTCCACAGACTGCCAGTGTACTCCGGCTAATGTATTAGCCCAGGCTTCCCATTTGTGACAGCTGAAGGTAAATCTCCCATTGCATTTCTGGGTCAGGTCCCTCATTCTGCTCTTGGCAAATGTTTCTGGCAACGCCCCCTATAACCATTCTTCATGGAAGACATTTCCCATTTGTGAGGCGGGAGAACAATTCTTCATGCAACGCCACATTGCAGGGGCTGAGAGGGAGCCCCCAAAGGGTTAACCATGGTGTCACTATCTCCTGGGTTAATGATGTCCCCAGATGACACTAGGAGAGCATTATTTACTGAGGACACCGAGCAGGCAATTGTTCTTGGGGAGAAAGTAATAAATCTTGTTACGTTTCAGTGATTCCATCACTGTGTTACTTACAGCAGCAGTGATGCAAGGCTGTGTTTATTCCATCCCCTTGAATATTGATGCCACAGAGGAAGTTTCATTCTCTCCATCCAGCCAATCCAGAAGGGCATCGTAAGCTTTTATTTTAATTTCTGATTGTAAAGGTGAGTGATGACTAGGAGAACTGGCCACGGAGCAAGCAGGTGTTTTGCAAGCTTTCCCCACACAGCATCTGCCAACGCACATCCGTCTTGCTCAGCTGCAGTTCTGCTATTTCAGGTCAAGGTCTCCAAACAGCTTTAACAATGCACTTGAGTCGTGCCCTGCAGCATGTCTAATACACGGCCCAAACACAGCTGTAGCTCAGTCCTGACTTGTAACAATTTTTGCTTCTTCAACCTGCCATGGTCTTCTCTGTGTAACATAAAACTACCTGCCTATGGTCTACAAATCAAGGATCATTAGAAGTTCATTGCCCACTTTGGTGGAAAACTTTTTGGATGACTGATTTTTTTTCCCATGGAAAATGTACAATTTCCCATTTTTTAATGAAAAAGTGAAACCCAAAGTCTACAAACTTTTGGTTTTCAGAAAAGATTTCACAGTTAAAAATGGAAGAGGGAGGCTGTGTTTTAAATGGATACATAACCTTCCCTTGGAAGGAGAAAAGTACCCCGAATTAACACATTTTCTCTTAAGTCTCTCTAGGTAAACTAATGCCCTATGCTTCATCTCTTCCTCTGAAATTGTCAATACACCCAAACATTTCAGCAAACTTAAAATGGGACAGACATCTAGTAAGAATAGGACAGACATCTAATAGAAAAAAAAAACCCCTAGGACCTGACACCCTGCTTGTTTCATTGTGATTTAAATCAATAGTGATCTAGTTGGGGCTGGTGCTGCTTTGAGCAGGGGGTTGGACTAGATGTCCTCCTGAGGTCCCTTCCAATCCTTATTTTTATGACTATGATTTCACTATATATTCAAAGGCAACAGACAAAGGGATTATCCCAGTACTCCACAAGGGTCACCCTGTGCATCTCCTAGGTCTTGGATGGCTGGTGATGACCCCTAAATGAGCTAAGATTCAGCACTGCTTTATTTTTAGAGTAAACAGCAAGACAATAAGCACTGCCAAGCTTTGTTCTAAGTGAATTCAAGGACCTGTTTTTCAAGGATATCTCCTGGCGACATCAAATGTGACACAAACCCTTAAGAAATAAAGGATTTTTTAGCCCCATAGATGCAAAATGAACTAAAGTCAGTGCATGAGGTTGGATGTCTGCCACCATGAAGACTGTTGGGCACTCAGTGAAATTGTCAAGCACAGGGTTTAAAACAAAGTTGTTTTTTTTTAACACGCGGCATAATTAACCTGTGGAACTCATTATCTCAGGGTGATGCACATGCCAATAGCATAACTGAGTTCAAAAGAAGATTAGACACGTTTATGAAGGATAGGTCCATTGGGTGCTATTAAACACAAGAGTGTGGGATGTAGTTTCAAGCTTATAACTTCCCTAAATCTGTTGTTGGTGGATACAACAGGGAATGGATCACTGTAAACAAGCCCTGCATTTTATATTCTTCCTCTAGAACAGCGGTTGGCAACCAATGACCTGTGGACCAAATCTGGCTGGCGGAGCCAGCAGAGTCAGTCCATGAAGCTGTGGGGCTTCAGTGGCATTCACTACCATGAGACTTTGCTTGTGCTGTGCCATGACCGGGTGGCAAGCAGAAATAGTAATTGGGGTCAGGTCCTAGCATTGGCCTGCCTTGGGCCTAAGCTTGGTCATTCTGACCTGAACACCCTTGCAAGGTGGGCGGACCAAAATCTGATGGCCTTTAAGGTAGAGAAGTGCAGGGTGCTCCACCTTGGGAGGAACAACCAGCATTATACTTATTGACTCGGCAGAGCTACACTGGCGCTATAACCAAAAGAAACTTGGGGTCCTGATTGACCACAGGATGAACATGAGCCACCAATGCAATGCTGTGACTGGCAAAGCAAACCAAACTCTGGCATGCATCCATTGAAGTATATCTAGCAAAACCAGGGACATCATCCTCCCACTTTACTCGGCCTTGGTGAGGCCACAACTGGAGTCCTGCGTCCAGTTTTGGGCCCCCCAGTTCAGGAGGGACCCAAAAATAGGCTTGAGAGAGTCGAGAGGAGAGCCACTCATATGATTGAAGGCCAAGAGAGCAAACCTGACAAGGAGAGGCTAAGGGACATGGGACTCTTCAGCCTGGAGAAGAGAAGGCTCAGGGGTGACTTGGTGGCAGCCTATAAGTATATAAGGGGAGTACATCGGGATCTGGGAGAACAGTTGTTCACCAGAGTTCCCCAAGGAATAGCAAGGTGCAATGGCCACAGACTCCTAGAAGGCCAATTTAAATTGAAGATAAGGAAAAACTTCACAGTCCAAGTGTCCAGGGTCTGGAACAGACTCCACTGGAGGTGGCACAAGCACCTACTCTGGACTCTTTCAAAAGGCATTTGGATGTGTATCTTGCTGGGATCATTTGATCCCCACAAAATTTCTGCCTATGGCAGGGGGCTGGACTCATTGATCTCACGAGGTCCCTTCCAGCCCCTAATGTCTATGAAATCTATGAAAAAGATGGCCATCAATACATGGATTTATTTGCTCCAACCTCCCCAAACGAATTCCTTCACTGGCAATTTAATTTGCCATTTTCTCTAATACACAGCTGAAATGTATGGCAAAGAGCTATTAGAACATACATTGAAGCCAGACCTTGTATCGGGAGATTTGGGTCATGTACGGCAATCTGTGCTGATGGAGGAAAGGACATAGTGCTACGTCACTAAGCACGACCTATTTAGTGTCCCAAGAGGATTGTTATGAATTGAATTGAGGAAGACAAATGGCCATTAACTCAATCTCCAAAGGACAATAACTCCAGTAATAATGAGGCCAAACTCCCTAACAGTGATCTTTGATATCTGTGAAGTTGTATAATGGATGGAATATCATTAAGTACGAGGTGAATGCCTGTAATAAACAGGGAGATGGTTTATGGCATTCATAAGAGATTGACGCTTAAAGCAAAATTTTAACACATGCCATTTTTGTTTAACATTGAGTCTTTCTTGAAAGTTCTTCCATTTCATTTCATTTCTTCCCTTTTTATGAGATATTATTATAGTCCAGGTAATGATTCCAGTGACATTAAGCCCAAAAACATTCCACTACACTGAAGCCAGTTGTCCAGGGGAGATTTGCCTGTGCTGTTGGAGTGATATCTGCCCATCCTCAGTTGCTTTGATCTCATCAGAGAAATAGGATAATAAGTTGATCGACTCAAAAATATCTGCGGCATGTCTATGTGTACCTCCAGAGGCAGACTTTCAAGGAGGCCTAACAGAGTTATTTTCAAGCGTTTGGCACTATAGTAGGTTAGGACTGTCACGACAAAAACTTTTTTTTTCTCTGAAAATGTCTGTTTGTCAAAACCAGCCTTATGGTGGGAAAATAACAGTTTGGATAACCTTTTGTTAGAAGTTTATTAGCTTCAGGATGGTTTTTCTTATTAAAAAAACACGAGAAAAATGCAGCCCCAAGCCAATATAGCCAATGACCATGGTGATCAGGAGAGTCAAATTATGACACCTGGGTTTCAGAGCAGGCATTTTGACTTAGGTCACCCACATCACAGAGGAGTGCCCTGGCTTACTGGACTACACAGAAAGAGCTGTTCCTTGAACCATTGACTATTTCTGTGATTCTGAAATTCTTCACTGGCAAGAAAAACATTTCCCATTCAGTTCTACGTGGGACCAGTTGTTCAAAAGTGATCAGTGCATACCACCCACATGGCACATGCTGCTCAAACTGAAGTTGGAGGCCTGGCTGTCAGAAGAGTTCAGTAAGTACCTAGTGCCTGAGGAAACCAGGCACGTGCTTTACCTACATACTAGACAGGTGATCCCTGTCCTAAATCATAGTGGCAATGTGATAAATTGCATTCATCACATATCTGCCTTCTGCCCATTGCTTTAAACATTGCAGACCCCAGATTCTAGCAGCTGATCAAGTTGCTATAAGAGCAATCATCTGATTCAGCAGGAGTTAATTCCACCTTGAATCCTTGACTATCTAGCTGGGGAGGCATTTACCAATGAACCCCAATGCATCATAGTAGAGATCCTCTACCATGATCTGTTGCATGCCTCTTTCTGGGCTACCCATGTGTTCTGGGGTATTTAAAAAACCTGGTGCATGAGTTGCAGTAGCAATTGTGGCTTCACACCGCTCCACCAAGTGCATGCTCTATAGTTACATCTCCATTATGGTACCCTCCTCTGGCACTAAAGCTAAGTTATGAACAACGGTTTCTGTTTTTAATAATATTTTTTTCCTAAATACCCTGTCCCTGACTTTCCCCAAAGGCGCAAAATCCATCTGCTGTAAGGGGGGCTTTTAAAAGGGCTTTAATAATAAATATAATGCTGCCACTCTTTTATGCTTGTAACTATTCATGGCTGAGTGAACTCTCTGCTCCTTTTTATGGGTCTGTTGAAATATATACTGCAAGTCAAGGGCAGACCTGTTTTAAGCTTCTTGTGTTCCCCCTTTAATTCATTTTATCTCTAGGTAACAGTCCGTATAATGTGGCGCTCAATTTGTATTTATTCATATACAATAGCATTGTTGAAAGGACGATGAAAGATACATGTGAACCTGGGAAGAAGAGGTGCCTGATTTTCAAAGCTACAGAGTACCCAGTATCTTTCTTGAATAGCCACGAGAATGGCTAGGTGCTGAGCACTTTCAAAAGATGTGACACATAAGAAAGGAGGGAAACAACTATGGGCCACCCCTGCATTTTTCACTCAGTCAGTTCTCAGGGAGAACTCCCATTGGCTTCAGTTAAGGGCAACCAAATATGAACGGCCATGTGTTACCCATATGAAGGAAAACATGAAAGTATTTCTACCAATCTGAAATTTCTGCTCATCCCAGCACACCCTAAAGGGAAAAAACTTCTTCTATGTTTTCATTTGTTTTCTCTTCTTTCTGTTTTTCCCAATACATGGATTTTAGGCCCTCTTATGTACCTGGGTCTTTCAGTACTGGCTACTCTGACCTACCATCAAGATTTTGCAAGAAGTCAGCATCCCAGCTCTCAAGCTCTCCAGGCTATTCAGCCTCTAGTTCTGTGAAGGGCGCTAAATCCAAGCAACAGTTCCCAAATGACACTATCTAACCCAAGTGAGGGTTAGCACAGGGTTAAGTCTCACTGAAGTTAAAGGGCTTTAAGCAACCATAAAAATCATGCCTGGGCCTAAATGCTTCTCTGAATAGCAATGATGTCTTGGAGAGGGGCAGGCCCCGCTATCAATGCACATATGCAACAAGTGAGGAAAGAAGACTTGGTCTATTCAAATAGGATGCTACCTTCATTCATGTCTTCTGCTCATTGTCCTCCTCCTACCCCTGAGGCTTTAAAAAAACAGGGTTTCGCTATTTTCTCTCCTGTTCCTTCCTGCTGTACAGCCCTCTTCACCAGACAGATTTGAGCAGGCATTATCTGTGGCTGCCACTCTGTAAGACAGCTGCTCCATTACCCTGGGAGCTCCACTGCAGCGCAGAATGAGAACAAAGAGCAAAGGCATCAATATTGTTGCAGCTCCTGCTCTCCCTCCCCGCCTCCCCCACCTCTTTTCTCTGTGTTATCTTTTCCCTCCTCACCTCCTGCATGTCAGGCCTTCCTCCTGCTGAACACCAGACCTGTCTTTCTGGCTCTCGACACTCCCTTGCATGACACTTCCTTTTGAATGTATCTGAACCCTCTGAAGCCACCAGAGGCCACAGCTGCTTGGTATCAAACTGAGAACCAGAGGAGGAAGATAGCTGGAGTAGCAAGGGATTTCCAAGCTGATTTGCTACAAATAGTGACCATTAATGGCTTGTTTTTCCCTTCAGATGTGTTGTAATCAAAACCAAAGCCATGGATGGAATTGGACTGCTTGCAGTTAATCCTATTGAAGACTGCTTGAGTCTGGGGGGCTTTCTAAGAACACCAGACCATTTCAGACTCACCAGTCCCACCTTACTAATTCATTTTCTTAAATTGCAGACACTAGAATGGATTCTCCCAGGGGAGGTACCTGCTCCAAAGGAGATCTTTTGGCAAAGTCTGACTGGATCATTGTGATTATTATATACCCCAGCAATGAGAGCATCCTACGCACCTGCTGTATATCCCACTGCTACACCAAGCTGATGCAGCACCTCATGGTTTCCAACACATCTACGTGGACCACATCATGGGTAAGCACCAGTACATGGACCCCACAAGACCAACAGCCAGAAGTGATGCTGAGGGGACCATTCCCCCACCCCCCACCATTATACCTAATGAATTTGAGGACTTCATCCATCCTGGACTTTTTCCAACCCCCAAAATTGTGTACCACATCCTACTATCTGTAACTGAGTGTACTTCTTGTAAACCACCTCTGAACCTGAATGTGGCATCATTGTAAAGGGTCTACGATATAGTCCTAACTTTGTAAGCATTGCATTCCCCCGTGCCCATTCCCCCCTACCCACCTCCTCACCCCCAGGTTTAGTTGGCTACATGTTTGGTATGTAACTTAGTTACATTCCCACCCCTATTCCTGTCCTCTACTAGGTAGCCCCTTGTTCAGGTCCTCTGTATTGCTTTCTACCTTAAACCTTGTCACTTATACTTTTAACATTTTCTAATTAAATACATTTTTTATTGCAGCAACACCTGAGTCCATTATATGAGGAACTCTACAGACATAAGTAGAGATGATCCCTGCCCTTAACAATGTGTTATACAGCCTGACCTCTCAGCTAATGCATTCTCACTGCAACTAAAGTGTGTGAAAAACAAAGCAGGTTTGCTGAGTAGTTGGAGAAGGACAATCTTTGCTTTAGGACAAGTTAGAGAAACACAATCCTATACAAAGTCCACTCTCAATATGCACCCTTGTGGGTCTAACTAACTGTCTAGTGCTTAATGCAACAAGAATGAGCACTACAGTAAGCTACAGGACAAAGTCAAGGGTCATGGTATCAGCAAGAACACGAGCTGGCAAATATGGCATTGAAAGGAGAGGGCTTGAAGAGCTAGGAGAGAGGGGAAATGGGGGGGAAAAAAGTCACTCTGATGATAGATTTTAGACCTACAGTAGCAGGCAGCTGGTTTTTGAGTCACCATCCAGTAAGCAAAAGGATAAGAAGGTGCTCAGCAATGTTACCATTAGGTCCAAGGCAAATAGTTGAGTTCAGGACTGGTCTGTCATTAACACTCACATCTGCCTGGTGTTTTTGCTTGCCTGGGCTCCTGGTGAAGTGTAGTGAGAAGAATTGATACCTAGGAAGAGGGTGAGGGGCTTGTTAACATGGAGGAGCATTTTGTTTTGAGAGAGGAACTGGACCAGGTGGCTTGTCTCAAGCGGAGAGCTGGGTAACCAAAAGAAGGAAGTCGGAGCTGTTATGGGGAAAGGGCTTCATAGCTGTGCAGCGTGCAGCATATGGCTTGTCTCTGGAAAGAAACAGGGAAACTTGAAGCTTGGATATGGTGGATGGGACTTTGGAAAGGGGGTTTTGCTAGGTAATTATGGGGAGACTTTGGGGATAAAGTTAGGGTGGGGGTGGAAGGGTCTTTTTAAGTCTTGGTGGCAGAGAGGACAAGGTCGCTCGCTATAGTTCCAGAAGTTCAACTCTGACTTTTTCTCTGGACTTATACCAAAGTCATCCCAAAACACTCTTATCATATGGGTCATGGAAAGTTAAAGGTGACTTCATGTCATGCTTGCCATATTGGTCGCTTAAATGATGTTGGCTACAGAAACTGGAGTGTCTTAGCCATGATAATCCAACATGTTTCTAGATTTAGGACAGACATCACCTTCATTTGGAAGGCTCTTTAGGCCCAGTTTCTTCCCTGTACCATTCAAACCATTTTGCTTAATACAATGATCTCTGGTAACATGTCCCTCCCCACTCTGTCCCTACCTTATGCCTCCTCAGAATAAAACCTTGTAGTGGAAGAACTGACATGAGCCAGAGTCAAAAGTCCTTTGCATTGTCTGGGGCCTAAAAGTAGTTTGCCTGTCTGTCTTCCTTCCATTTGTTTTGTGGCCAGAGTCACCAAACTACAAAACAGTGATTTCTCATGAGACAATTTAAATAGTAGAGATCCAGTGCTTGGATGTCACAGTGACAAGCTTGCTCTTCAAACCTAAGTCGATAAAATAGGGGAATAGTCTTTCCCCTAGACAGAATATAAATTATATTTTCATGGTGGCTCAGGTGGGTAAATTTCTCATGATAGCCCAGGTGATTAAATTTCTTGCAGGCAGAAAGGGAAGTAGAAACTTACAGAAAGATGCATTGGATTTCTCTGATCTGGTGGTGAAACCTAATACAGACCAGACAAATGTATTTTTACCAAAGTATTTCCACTACCATTTCCAAAAGCATGAAGGACCTCTCTGAATCTGTCAGCTGGACCAGAAAGGATGCCAGGATTAAGCCTACTTCTGTGGGATGTGAATGGGGGAGAAATTTGTTGGCTCTTTAAATTTCCAGAGGAGGTAACCCTAAGATTTGAGCGAGTGGCTAATAACTTTGGATGCCTGAGATGACATGAGGTTGGAAGACAAAATAAAACAGAGCAAGCCTGTCCCTTCAGTGACCTAGAATAACCCTAAAATAATACGTTTCACTGTTTTGACCACTGTTCTTGGTCCAACACACATCTGATAAACCAATTTGTATGAGATGGTTTTTGAGATACTGTGGATTTCAACTTCTTTTTTTCCTATGCTTTTATTCTGTTTGGTTCTCTATGTCCAGGATCACTGTTTTAATGGTGAAAGTAAGTGACTTAAGGGTGGTTTATTCACTTTCCATTTTCCCCTACATTGTTCAGTATAAAACCAACCATAGTTGAAGACAATATCAATAAACATTATTTATATTTTTCTTCTTTATTATAGTTATAGAGAAACCACATCTTTACTGTGTGGGAAGGAAGGAGCCATTGTGCAGTGTTTTATCAATATATGTCTAGTGTCTTCACTGTAATCTGATTCATTGTATAGTTCTGGTGTTTTCATATGGATCCCAGTGTGGTCATTTTGTCTCACATACTATATTTGGTGAAAAAAGTAGATGCTATTAAATTTCATAAGCATTTTTAAGTGTTCCAACTGTCTCAAGCCTGTTTTCTACATGGGTTGCAAAGTAAATCTGCACTTGCATTGCAACCTGTATTTACTGACTTTCAGGTCAGTGCTAATAATAGTGGCAGATTTTATAACATGAGTTGGGTGAAATTCTTTTCAGTGGGAAATGGGCTGACTAAAACAATGCATCTGTGTTGAATTAATCTGATATTTTTATTGTTTGGCTGAAGCAGTTAAGACTAAAATTAAAGGTTGATTTCCAGCATGTTCAAAACATTTCAATTTTCTATTTTAAAACTGGTTTTTTTAAAAAGGCAGAAAAAGAACAATCTGTCTTGTTTGAAGTTTAGAAAAACAAGAGAAGCAAAAAATGGGCAAAAGCAACAGCAAAAATATTTTCAACCTGAAAACCAAAATGATTCGTTATTTTTGTTCAGCTGGCAGCCAAAGAAGTCAACTGTTTATCACAAGTCTAGTTATGTCATTAGATTAAATATCTAGGTAAGTGCTCTTCCTTGTTCTCTTTTCTCACACCAATCTAGAGCAGGTATATCTTGAACGCTCACTCTGTTCACAGGGATACAAACCTCAAAGGTTTGAGAAAAGAAAGGGAAAGGGAAGTCTGAGTAGTAGTAGCAGGGAATGCCTTAATGGTGAACAAAACCTTTCAATCTATTTTTAGACATGGGCTTTTTCACATCCCTTGAACTAAGCTCCAACAGAAAGGGTAATTATGTATTATTTTCCTGAAAGAACACATTAGGACTGTGATAAAGGGTTCAGGTTGCAAGGCGTATGAAGAAAGGTTGAGGGAACTAAGTGTTTTTAGTTTGGAGAATGAAGATCACAGAGGGAACAGACTAGAAGTCATTCAAATATTTAAAAGGCTGCTATGAAAGAAAGATAAAAGTTGTTCCCCTTCCTACAGTGGGCAAAACAAGAGGCAATGGGCTTAAATGATAGCCAAACAGATTTAATCTAAATATCAGGAAAAATATCCCACCTACAAAATTAATAGGATAGTGGAACAAGTTGCCTACAGAAGTAGTGGTATCTTTTTATTGGAGGTTTTCAAGAAGATGTTGGATAGGCATCTGCCTGGGATAAATTAGGAACAGTGAGCCATATACCCTGCAGGCGATTGCTCTAAAGGACACCGAGTGTCCCCCTTCTGACCCCGTGATTCTATCTATATTCTGTACAAAGCCAAGAACAATATGCTGCTCCCACACTCATCCACCCCAGGCAGCAACGACCACTCTGCATCCTACTCAGGCCCCTTCCACATGTAAAAAGTTGGCTGTTCACAGAGGACAGTAATGGGAAGGAAACAGAACAGCATTGACTTCAGCTTGCTCAAGGACACATGCTGTGTGTTGGACACATTTCAGGAAACCCTCTCTATGTAAAACAGTAGCGATAGTGTTTGATAAATGCTTAGGGATTAAGCATAGTGTCTCTGATCTTCCCAGTCAGTCTGTCTGAAAACTAGGTCCAGCTGAGAAGTGGTGATAATTACTAGGTTCTTTCTGTAGCTTTTGTGAAGAGCATTTCCATTTAAATGCATATTCTGACCTTCCTCTCAGGCAGAATAAATAACCAATAAATTATTCAAGGAAGCGTTTAACATAGGTGAAAATTAAGACTTGCGCTGCACCACCAATACAGGCAATCAGTGCGTGCAAAAATTCAGCAGACAATCCCTGCTCCCTGGTGTGAGTGGGGAGGACAGAGCAGGGCATAGGAACCTCTTTCATAGGAACCAGCCCTCAGACCCCCGTCACTTACTCTGATACATAAGGGCTAGGATGCAGCTCTTAAAGAGAGCACTTGATGGTACTGTGGCAAGGCCTGCTGCTGCTTGTTCTCCTAGGTGTGTGTTGTGGGGAAGAGAAATCTTGTTTACTACCTGGACTCCGGACTGGGACTGAGTCTTCTGAGCACATTCTCAGAAATCCCCAGGAAAAGCCACAAATCCAGGACAGCAACATCTAGCTAGTAAGTGAAGTGAGCCACGAACTCCATCCTGGGTAAGGTGGACCAATGGACTGCATTGGTTCCAGTGCAAGAATGATGGAGATACTAGGGGAGAGAAGGTGATGGGTGATACCCAAGTGCCTAGGGAAGTCTAATCAAGACTGGGGTGGGAGGAGAGGGCATGGAGAGATAAGACCTTGCAGAGTATGATAGGAAACTGAATATCCTGAGGTTCACCTTTCCCACAGATTCCCTTTATTTCTCTTTTGAGGTTTTAAGCAATTAATACCAGGGGAAAGACTATTGGCTCCTTGAGTTTGCTGGCCAGGATTTAGGCCTGGTGGCTTAAACAGGTTTGGAACCTGATAGTTTCTAATCCTGCCAGTTTGGGCTGGGGTTGAGGCTTGCAACTTTCTGCTCACAGTGGAGGTATGACCCAAATCACCTGCAGCCCAGGCCTAGAGGGTAGGCTTGGTCTTTCCCTATCTTTCTTTTGATAGTCCTTTGTATTAGTCAGCTGTGTGGTTGGGCCGGCTTTAGCCATTCACCAACCTGGTTCCTTTGGAGTTTTCCTAAGGTTTTTGTTTCAGTAGGCCATATAATCCAGCCCAGAAATGTAGGGTGCATGCATGCTGTCTGGAGCCACAGTCACTCCCCACACACACATACAGTCTCTCTAAGGGAGCAAAGATTGCCACACCACTATCCGTTGGAGAGCACCCAGGGCCCCTTGCACCGCCAAAGGACCCGTGCTCTCTAGCAGCTTCCCCTGGCACAGTGCAACCTATAGACTGTCATGTAATTAGTAGTGTTTCACATTGCATCTGGTATCTTCTGTTTTCTGTATTTAATCTGTTTTTTGGTTACGTTGCTTTTGCAGAGAGGGGGGGATTTTATGCAGGACACCTTAGTAATTAGTTTAGTGACCCCAGAGTTGTGGGTGGGGGCTCAAGCCAAGGAAAAATATATTTAGTATCCCAAAAATTGAACCCAGTCCTTGTTGCTGCTGGCTAGTGCCCAGCAGGATTACACATGCATTTGTGCAACACATGTGCTAGTTTATCAAGGTCTCTTCTACAGGCAGGATTTTTGCATCCAGACAAAACACATGCATTTGCAATGCTAAGGTTTGGCTTTTCCCTATTTTGGCATGCTGGGTTTTAACCAGCTGCATCATATTATGGATCCCAGACAATGATTTGCTACATATTCTTCTCTGGAAACTGGAGATGTTTGCGTGAAGAGTGTCAATTTAATGATAAACCTGAGGTTTGAAGCAAGGTGTCTGTTTTAGTTCCCTGATAGCCTTGGAAGACTAGCAATGAAAACTTAAACTGGGGGAAAAGTTGCTCATTCATGGATATTATTGTCATTGAAGAGATTTGAAAATACAAGCCAGCCCATACCACTGTGGGACAGGAATCCAAAATTCACACTGCAGCTAGGCGTGGTTGGGAGCAAGTCAGCAAAGCAGCCAACTACTATGACAGAAGTCATCCTAAAGCCACAATCACAGCAGTCCACAGAAGTCAATAGTCAACAGCAATTTTTAATAGAATTGGCTGAAAAAAGGTGTCTCTTGTGTGATATGTTTTAGATGAGAAAAAAATTTTATTTCACTTGATCTTATTTCCTCAATGCACTTAAACTTTTCCCTCTTCATTTTCAATTCTCTTCCCTTTTCCACTCTGCTTTTCACTGGAAAAAGGGTGGGGAGAATAGACATCATTCCAAAATGGCGGTGGGGGTGGGGGGGGAATAAAAATTAGTGAAAGTCAGAATATATATATATATATGCCAGGAGGTGGAGTCAGTTGGGGTGCAACTATCATCACCCATTTGCAGAAGAGATGAGAGCAAGACGGAAAGGGAATTGATCTTTCTAGGAAGGTGTCCTGCACTGAGCGAGCGAGAAGGAATAAAGAGCAAGGAGCTAGAAGGGGGAGAGAAGGGGTTTGATAGATATTGGACTTATATACAGGCAACCCCTACTTAGCGCTCTTAATTGTTTCTGGAAAAACTGAGCACTAAGCAAAAAAGCGTTAAGTGAAACCCATTTCCCCATTGGATTTAATGTACATAAAGATAATTGGTTTTGCGCCACCTGCCAGCCCAGACCCCGTGGTTCTGCAGCCCCACCCTGGGCCCTGCCAGCCCAGGCCCTGTGCTCTTGCCGGCCTGGGCCACACCACTCCCAACAAGGCACCGTGTGGGCTCCACCAGGGAAGGCATCAGCTCCTCCTGGCCTCATTGTTCCCCCAGCACCATGCCCCGGCCAGCACCCACCGGCCACCAGTGCAGGGGCAGGGTAAGCAATGGGGCCACCCGCCCACCTGCGCCCTGCTTTGCCCAGCAGGAACTACTTCCAGGGCACCCGGCACTGAGACAAGCCGCCACCACCAGATTGCTACAGTGGTGGGGGCGCAGGAGCTGTGTGGGCTTGGCTTGCACTGGCCCAGGCTGCTGACCCACTCCTGCTGGCCCTAGCCTTGGGCCCCGCGCTCCTGATGCCCCACCAGCCTGGACCCCACGCTCCTTCCACCCACCTGCCCCTTCTCACTGCCACCGCTGCTCCTCCCCACCTGCTGGCCACTCCAGCGGACCCTGCACTCCTGCCACCTTGCCTTGGGCTCCCTCTGGCTGCCACTCACCACTTCCCTCATCACCGCCACCACTGCCACTGCTTCTCCACACCCCTGCACTGAGTGTTTTACTGAAACGTGCTCAGCACTAAGTTAAACCAGGTAGGTATTTTAAATTAGCACTATAATGAAACCGCACTAAGCAAAACAGCATTAAGTGTGGGTTGCCTGTATTGAATACTTATCAGCTTGCATGCTTTCATGCCCCCCTCCTACCTCCCAGATACAGCCAAGAGAGGCTTGCCTCTTCCCAGTCAGGACATAATGTGACCATGCAGTTTTGCCACACAAGAGTTTCCTGCTGGCAGCATCCTACCTCTCCTTGCAGTCTGCACTCATGTTTCAAGGGCATCTTCCGTTTGCTGCATCGACCAGCTTTTCCAGATGAGCAGCTTGGCCATTCAGTACCCACATGCCAGAGTCTGTGAAAGGTTAGTGCCTGGCCCTGCATAAAGAAAGGACTGCCATTTGTCTGCCACCCCCTGCTCACCTGCACATGTCCCCTTTCTTTCTTCCACAGCTGACACTTACCTATTGATTTTCCTTTCTCCCAAATGCCACGAAAAAAACTGTAATCTTCTCTAGGGCTTTTTGTGCCATTAAACAATCCCTCCATACTCATGGAATTCTTCAATATAAGATGAGTTGTGAGCATGGCACTTTTCTTCCTCAGGTCTGTGTCTTGCCTGGTTCTCTGAGCAGTGACTATATTTCAGGAAAGGAGGGAAGCTGGGGAGAAGGCAGAAGTGGGTCCAAGGCTGAAGGGGTATTTTTGCTGTATGGGATGAAGCTACAAGATTACCTTTGGAGCACACACACAAAAAAAATGGCAGACTGTTCATAGCACTCTATGTACAGGAGAGATTATATTGTATCTGTCTCAGTCATATATACACAACAAAACTGTATCCCTCTGATAACTCCAAGTATCATTAAAGTGGTGTAGATTTCATAGACATTAGGACTGGAAGAGACCTTGGAAGATTATCAAGTCCAGCCCCCAGGGCCAGGAAGTCAGCAAGGGTCAAAGGATCCCAGCAAAATAAGCATCCAAACATTTCTTAGAAGAGTTCAGAGTAGGTGTTTGCACTACCTTTGAAGGGAATCTATTCCAGGCCTTGGGGGCTCAGACAGTAAAGAAGTTTTTCCTTATGTCCAGCCTAAAACAGTCATGGAGGAGCTTGTGACTGTTGGACCTTGTCATCCCTTGGTGCACTCTAGTGAACAGACGTTCCCCCAGATCCTGATGCACACCCCTTATGTACTTATAGGCTGCCACCAGGTCACCCCTGAGCCTGTGCTTCTCCAGGGCGAAGAGACCCATGGCTCTCAGCCTCTCATCCTAAGGCCTGTTCTCTTGCCCTCTGATCATGCACATGGCTCTCCCCTGGACTTTCTCAAGCTTCTCCACATCCTTCTTGAATTGTGTAGACTCCTGGCTGTTGACACAGCTATACAGATATAAAAGGTGTTTGTGCTGATACTAGTGTAGGATTAGTCTAAACTGTAAAGGGCTTGGCTTTGCCCTGGTATATTTATATTACAGGTTCTTCAATAGAAAGACAGCTGACACCAGTCAAAAGAGATAATTTGCTGAACAATGTCAGGAAAAGAGCTTTTGCTGGTATAAGTTATGTCCATGTGGATATGGGGAGCTACTAGCATGGCTACATGGGTTAAGACTTTCTTCACACTGCCAGCATGACTATGGCATCATGCTATGCAGTCTAGACTGATGCTTATCCCTATATCAGGATAAGTTAATCCCATTCCTAAATAAATTTACTTTTGTACCAGTTTGATGTGTACAGGGATTGTACCAGTATAACCTGTTTTAAAAAATTAATAATAATTAATCACGCCCCTAACCAACAATCAATGCAACACAAAAAATGCATAGACCAGGCATTATGTACTTAGGTGCCATAGGAGCTGAGCCTACTGCAACTTGGAATCCATTTATCTTAGGGTAGGGTGGTTATTAGGCCTGTGCAAAGCAGCTAGAATTTGCTTCAGATTCACTGATTCGGGGGACAGTGATTTGATTTGGTGATTGAAATCACTGTCCCGAATTGATTTGGCCAAATCTGATTAAGAGATTTGGCCACTGCCAAATCACCCAAATCTCTGAATCAAACAGGCCCCATCCCCTGCTCATTCTCCCAGCCCCGTCAATGGCTGCCCTGCCTGGCCCAGTGTCCTGGCACTTTTTAAAAAAAGCCCTGCACTCACTGGCTCCTGCTGGGGGCAGGGGGCAATCCCCGCTGCCCCCCACTGTGCCACACTGTGTGGGGGGGCTCTGCCACAAGCCCACAGGGGCCCTGACAGCTGCTGTAGCATCCAGTGAGTGCAGTGCTCTTTTTTTTGAAGTGCTGGGATGCTGGGGCTGGGCAGGGCAGCCACTGATGGGCCTGAGAGAGTGGGCAGGGCATAGGAGAGGCTGGGGGAGCAGGTAGAGGATGGGGCCTGGCGGGGGTCCCCCCATGGTCCCCGTCCCACCCTGCCCCCTACTTACCAGCACAGAGCCCAGGTCCAGCCCCCTGCAGCAGGGAGTGTAGACTGCCCAAATCTCCAAATCTTCTCTGAATCAATTTGGAGGCTTCAAATCAATTTGGACCTTTTCACTGGTCTCTCAATTAGATTCAGATTTGGAGATTCAGTCGCCAAATTGGGCCAAATCTCTGAATCGAATCAGCACCTGAAACTTTGCACAGCCCTAGTGGTTATCTCATTTTACAGAAGAGGATCTGAGAGACAGAGAAACTAGAACCAGTCCCAACAAAGAATTTAGCTGTCTATAAGTTGAACAAAGCTAACAATGTTGGTGTTGTCAGCTCTCCAGATTCTGTCCAAAGTAATAATGTTTAGCATTTCTTAAAATCCAAGTGCCTGGTTTCCTCCAGACAGAAATTCTCAGCTTCCATTTAAATAGTTTCTACCTCACAGTACTACACAGAAAAAGGTTGAGTATGTGGTCTGATCTGAATGCACACTAATATCTAAAAAAAACATAAGGCAAGTTGAAAGACCAAACTTTTAATTAGTTCTTAAATCATGAGATTAAAGTGACTAAATCATAATTTCGGGGGTTGAAGCACGATTTATGAACTTGGAGTTAGGAATCCTATAACTTTCTTCACTGCTAGTAAGTCCTTTCTACTCTCTGGTAACAACCACCTGCTGTAGTTTGAGTATTTCGTGCTCTCTTTATTGACGGCACTGTGGAAGAAACAAAGGGCCTTCAGTGGAAAACAAGTAGAGATCTTCCTTTAGCTTGGGCAATGCTAGCATTTTGAGGGGGGCATGGAATATGATGTTCCAATCCAGGGCTCTTTAATTGCTGAGCAGCCACAAGCTGTATCACTGCCCACCCTGCAGGGCACACCACCCTGTCATTGCCTTCCTAGTGGGTGGAAGATCCTTGTCCCAGCATGGTGGCAGGAAGCAGAAGATGGAGGAGGGATTGGGAGCCTGGAGACCCCAGCAGCCCAGGTGTGGGAGGTGGCAGTGTTACCAACTCTCATGATTTTGGCGTTGTTCTTAAAGTCTATGCTTTGGGAATGTGAAAACCATAGCTCTTTCTTTTATATATATTTATATTTTAAAAATTAATACTAACCTCCCCTCTGTAAACAAGCAGACTGATGAAGACCTACTGATAAGGACTGGGTATTGTTCACCAGGAGAGGCTAAAATCGGATATAAATATATATAAAAGAAAGAGCTAAGGTTTTGACATTCTCAAGGTATAGACTTTAAGTACAATGCCAAAAACTATGAGAGCTGGCAATACTGGAGGTAGTGATAGCAGCAAGAGTAGGCAATGGGGGAAGAAAATGATGGTGGGGAGGGCAGTAGTACCTGCACTCGCACCCATGGGGGAAAGTGGAAATACAAAGAATGAAATAGGCCTGACACATTTAGGATTAAGTCTCATTGAGAACAGACTGACAAGGCAGGAATAGTAAAATGTTTGAGGAATTGACACAAAATATCAGAGAATTGTCAGAAAGAATATTTCCATGATTGCCCTCCAAAATGAAAGAGAATACTAATACAAAGGCAACGTGAGCTCTTCTCCTGCTCTCCCCAGCCAAGCCTGTCCCTGTGCAAATTTGGATATAAATAGTAAAATAAAAGGAAGGTTGGTAGACTTGACCAATCAATCAAGAAATTGTTCCCAAATCTCATCCTCCCACATAGAGAGCAGAGGTAAACCTGAGAAGAAAACTTCAAGTTGGAGGGGGACAAAAGTGGTCTATCTCATTTGATTAATAATGACTTTCTCAAGAAGGAAAATTTGCTGAAAACCCTCCATTTTGGAGGTTCAGAGAGAGATGATCCTGTCTTGAGCAGGGGGAAGTTTAGACTAGAAGACCCCTTGAGGTCCAGTCTAACCCTGTTTTCTTGTGATTCATTAAACAAACTATGGTTTCCTCCCAGAAAACCCACATACCTCAAAGCATGAAACATCTGTCACCATTTTAAGAAAATTCAATCAAATCTGGACAAAAAACAAGGGGGAAAAACCTATGATGTCATTCTTATCCCCTTCTGTCATTACAATGTTCTAACCAGCTCTCATTCAAATTGTTCTTTCTGAGGTAGACAAGACCTTTTTTGAAGTAAAAAGGTCTTGCCTGAAGTTGCCTCACTTATTCAGGCCATTTTTTTTCATCCGTAATGTCATTGGTATTAACTATTACATTGACCATTATTACAGTATGCCACATTTCAGCTAAATATGGTCCCTGACTGGAATATGGGCAAATGCTGCAGATCAGTGAAGTGCACTAGTAAAACTAAGCTGGGAAAGGAGGGTTGGAGATGGAAGGAGAGAGTGAAACCAGACTCAACAACTAGGATAGCAGAGTCAACACTGGATCTATTAGATAGATCCTGTAGGCCGTGGTTCTGTTTCCAATTCTGCCGCACTTTTTGTGTGCCTCAGTTTTTCCCTTTACAACCAGGGAAAATTAATACTAACCTCCACTTTGAAAAGAAACAGACTGATGAAAACCTACTGATAAGGACCGGGTATTGTTCACCAGCAGTGGCTGAAATAGGATAAGCTGCCTGTTCCATGCTAATCAACATATATTTTAAAAGCCTATTTCCATTGTAAGAGCAAAATACTATTTTTAGCCAGAGAGAGATTATTATTGAAGTAGAGATGGAAAATAAACTGAAAGAGGTATCTCATCACAACACAAATATTATCTGTATTTCATCTAAAATAATAAATTGCCTGAATCTTATTCAAGGAAGGGTCTCTTGTTCTCCCCTTTACTTTGGATTAGAAGCGACCACACCAGCATATGATTCTAGCAGGATACATGGGTGTTGGTAGATAGGGTTTATTAAGCTGCAAGTTTATTTTAATAAGGTTCCTGTTAAACTATGCATTTGCAGCCATTTTGAGATTCCCTTATTTGTGAAGAGGTTATGTTCTTGTAATGTGTGTCTGCCTTCTGCAGAAAAAAATGCTATTTTTGGTCAAGACACTGACTGCTTAGAAGAATAGTTTGGCTGTCCTGTGTCTCCATTCCCCTGTGGGGACTAGACTCCCAGATGGCGCTCAGACTCTACCATGATGCAACACATCGTTTTACCATGATGCAACACATCCTTTTCTCCAAGAGGAAAAACACTGGTGCTATGTGAACAATGTACGAGGAGAGAACAGAACCAGGAGACAGCACAGCAGCACTTTTAGCTGAAATATTTTGGCTTTTGAATATCTACTGGAAATTGAAAATTCTGTGGAAAATTCATACAGAAAATGAAGTTTTAATTTTCCTCTACACTTTTACAGAAGAGGGAGCAACACAATCTATGTTATGGGAATAAGGATGTGGCCTGGGAGGGGTCAGGCAGCTGAGGTGGCGAAGTACCAGGGCATTTTATGCTACGATTTCATGGTTTGTGTTCCCTCCTGCTCCTTCCACTCGTCTTGCACAATACTCATGACCACATGAGAAAAAGGAATTTAGTATTATATTTCTACCTTATTCAGATGCAAGTGCTGATGAGTCTACTGATTGTGGTCAGTCACTCCAATAGTATATGTTAAGTATTGTTTTCAGTATAGTCACCAGACAGATGAGGCAGAGTGATCCACCAGCTGTAAATGTCATTTGTATGCACTTTTCATAAAGTACTTTCTGCACTGAACACATCTCTGAGATCCTTGATGCTGACATCACTGTGAGGGTCTTCTAATGTTTGTATAGCACCATAAGGAGGTCTGTCGTACAGTCAAGCACACAGTCAGGTACAGACCCTACCCTGAAAACATAAACAGGTTCTGATCATGCAGATTCATTATACTATAAGCACTCGCTGCCATGAGTAGCCTCAATGCTTTCTGGAGTATGTAATGTTGATAGGAAGTGCTGTGCTCTGTCACAAAGGTTTCCTTTTGTGGGCCCTAAATTAGGTGACAGAGGGTGTGTCTACAAGTTCATTAATGCACCTGAGATACTGTGCATTTAGTTTAGTATTTGCTTAATAAAGTACTAACTAAATGTGCAGTACCTAGAATTATTGCGCATTAGCACTGACACCCGGCTATTTAGTGACACTTCCTGCGCATTAGCCTTATAACACTGCGCAGTATGCTATCAGCACGGTTTATGCTGTAATGTGCTACTGTGCAGTGTTATTAGGGTAATGTGCAGTAAGCATTTCTTGTAAATGTGCCCAGAGAGTAGTAAGGAAAAAGCAATGGAGAAGACAAGGATGTAAAACACACACACACACACACACACACACACACACAC
>NW_017728983.1:2532618-2540370 GCF_001723915.1 Gavialis gangeticus
CACACACACACACACACACACACACACAGAGTAAGTGCCATATTGTAGGCCTGTAAGAAATTTCAACAAGTGTTTCATTTTGAAGCTGTTTCCCCGCGTTTCAAACTCGAAACAGCGAAATTGAAATGAAACTAAAAGCTTTGAAACAGCTTTGAAACAAAGTGAGGGTACTCGAAACGTTTCGAAAGTTTCAAAACGTTTTGCGTTTCAAAACAGCCCAGTGATAGGAGGTGGGGCAGAGCCAGGGCTGCACTCTGGGCAGCTCTGCCAACCCCATGGGGCTCAGTCCAGCGGCAGGAGGTGAAGTGCAGCCCTGCCTGTCCCCCATCTCCTACCGCCAGGCTGTGCTCTGAGTGGGTCTGCCAGCCCCATGGAGCTCAGCCCAGCAGCAAGAGGTGGAGCACAGCCCTAGCTCTCCCCCAGCTCCTGCACCCAGGCTGCACTCCAAGCGGCTCCACCAGCCCCACAGAGCTGAGCCCGGTGGCAGGAGGAAGCGGGAGAGCCAGTGGTGAAGCCACTCGGAGCGCAGCACTAGCCAGTGACTCTCTCCCACCTCCCGCCACCAGGCTGAGCTCCATGCGGCTGGTGGAGCCGGTCACAGTGCAGCCCAGTGGCAGGAGGTGGGGAGAGACAGGGCTATGCTCCAAGCAGCTCTGCTAGCCCCACGGAGCTCAGTCTGCCCTCCTCGTGCTGCCAGATTCCTCCTTTCATCTCAGCAGCAACAGCCTCCTGTCATCCCAAGCACAGATCCGGGGGCCCGCACCCCCAGGAGGAGTCTGGCACAGCCCTCCCAGGCGTGCGGGACCCCAGATCTGCATGCGGGATGACAGGAGGCTGCTGCTGCTGCCTGAGGCCAGAGACAGCACTAATCTTCCCGGCGTTGAGCACGGGCCGCTCCCAGCGCCAGTCCCAGGAGGCATCTTCAGCCTCCTGTCATCCCAAGCACAAATCTGGGGGTCTGGACCCCCAGGAGGAGTCTGGCACAGCCCTACAGCCTTCCTGGGGGTGCAGGCCCCCAGCTCTGCCCTCGGGATGACAGGAGGCTGCCTCTGCCAGAAAGTAACAAGTATTTTGCTTGTCAGCACCTTTAGGTGCAGTTTACCAGAAACCTCTGCACCTATCTCCTTGAAACTTGAAGGGCCTTATGCCCTCAGAAGGAGCTACCGTTCTTGCAATTTTCATTGGAATCGGACAAGAACTGACAAAGTTACAGACATTCCCATGATTCCCTGTTCTAGCCTACGGGCAAAACATCGAAACCGCATTGAAACAGTGAAACAGTTTCAGCGAAACGAAGCATTGAAACGAAACACTGTCCTGTTGAAACAGCAAAATGGAAGTTGAAATGAAACAGTGCTGTTTTGCACAGCTCTACCATACTGAAGAAGGGAACCAGATTCTAGTTTAATCTACCCTGAAGTAACTACACTGATAGTAGCAAGGCTAATAGAGGAACATAACATCCTTTTAAAGGGACTAAGACTTGTGGTATACTTAACACTGCTAAAATAAAGGAAACTGAGTCAAGTAGGAGAAAATTTGTATTAGTGATTGGGCTTGCATTGCAGTTGCAGCACAATTTTCAGAGCTACACCAGTTTACATAAGCTGAGAATTTGTCTAGCTGTGTCTATAACCAAGTATTTGCTGAAGAAACACGAGTATTATTTCTGCTCTCTGATGACATGGCAAGGTTTGTTTTGTTTGGGGGTTTTTTTTTTTAAGAGGAAAGCAAATACCAAGGAATGAATTTCAAATAATGAATAACAGCAATAGGAATCCAAATATTTGCACATATAATCATTCTGAAACTTTCAGGGTTTATGAACATTTCTATCACTATTTATATTGCAGCAACACTTCAGGGCTTCAGCACGTTTGAGAAGCCACCGTGTTAGGCACAGCAGTGACACATATTGCAAGACAGGTCCTGTTTAAAAAAGCTTACAAATTAATTTGACAGGCAACACAAAATAAAGAAGGGGAAGCAATGTTGAAGGACCAGTTCCAGGACAGGACTTAGGAACCAAAGTTGATAAACTGCAGATTTCCATTCAGCTGTCCACTAACCCTGAAGGCACCTTAAATTTCAAAAGTATTGCTATCTTGTTCCTGAAACTTCCCCAGACAACACAACCATTTTGCAGCAGCTATGAGAATCCACCAACAGGTACACACAGCATCTAAGCACTGGACGGGATAGACAGTCAGGAGCACTTGGAGCTGGCCATACTGCCTTATACTCAGGATTTAGTGCCTTTGGAGAGACCAGGAACAAGTGGCTAGGGCAGGCTTCATAGCAGTACTTCCAGGTGTAGTACAGAGGTAATGGAGACACACATATCCCTCTGTGTGTCAGATCCCTATATGTGTCTCCAATGCCCCTCCCCAATGAGGAGGGGAAGGAAAAAAAGTCAGAGAAATAATGCAGAGATTTGTTAATGCCTGTAGTACCAGTAGTAGCCAGTCTTTTCCCCCTTCTCGTATATTTGTCTTTCAGCTCAAGCCAGCAATCCCTAAGGAGGCAGGGGACTCATCATAAGCTTTTCCCCTAAAGTGATTTCTTCTCCTCTGAATATGAGATGGGATGGGATCACATTGCATCCATCACCCCACCAACTCCTTTAAACATCCCCACCTTTAAATATCACCACCCTCTGGGATGAGCTGAGTCTGGCTTATACAGGCTCAAGTTCCCTCAACTTTTGAAGGGCCTTTGAGAAGGTTTCTTATTTGGAGCCAGCTGCTTGGTTATGCTAGTTAGTTCACTCTGTCAGAAGGAGATAGGCACTTCAGAAACACTCCCTCTCCCCACCAGAGTCTGTTTTTTCAGGCAGCACATTTTGGTTGTTTCATGTGAATTTCCCTTTTAAAGCCTGCATCATAATTTTAGCATTTAACCAAAGTTGCCCAACTTTCATATTTGCCATTCAAGCTCTGTTTAGACGCATGTCATCAGGGAACAGATGCTGTATTATGTGACTTAGGGACCTAACTAATGCAGTGTGAACTGCGAACTGTGAAACTAGATGTAAAGTTAGACACTTGCTTTCAATGTATGTTCTTCCATTTGAGCTGCTGTGTGATTTCTGGAGGGCAGAGAAATAACTCTCTGTGCAATTGCAGACCATTTCTTTACTCAATACAATGCAAAACTGATTCCTCCCTTGGCATGACCACAACATACAGCGTAAAGACTCGCTCTGAAATAAGAGCAGTACCCCTAAATTAGACCTAACCTAAAGCTTATTAAAAATCAATTTAATTGATTTTAAACAGACTTCAGAGCAGGTTTCTTGCATGAGTTCATAAGAATCCAGCCCAAGGGATCCAATTTCGAGTCACTGTGGGGTGTCTGAGGCTCTCTATTCATGTTATCATTGTGAGGGAGTTGAAACAAATGACTGCTCTGAATGAGGCACCATTTGTGAGATATTGGAAAGTGAATGCCAGTGACTCACTCCCTGGTTTTCCCTGATCCAAGGTGTCCGATGATCCCCCATGGTCCACAAATAATGTTGATGGGTGGCAGTGCAGAGCACACATCCTCCTCTGAAGTTCACCTCAAGAGTCCTGGGTTAATTGAAGGCTGAGAGAAGCCATTATTCTAAAGGAGGGGGAAAAATCATACTGGAAATGGACACCTTTCCATAAAGCAGAACCACTTTTGCTGTCTCCCAATGTTAATATAGGGCACTTATCTCAACAGGGATAGTTTCATACGCTTGACAGCAGGCAAACTAAGTGCTGCCCATGAACTATTGATTATAACAGAACATTATCTGTCTGACTCCCCTCTTTCCAGCCCCTCCACACACTGGGATAACCTCTTTAATACATGTGCTGGTCTCTCACTGCTGTACATCCTTTATTTCTCTGCCATTTCGGCTTGCCCCATTTATCTGCTTCCAGCAAGTAAAAGCTGAAATGGATCATCCATCAGTGTAGGTTTCGCACACCACTCCACAGAGTGACTCACACAGAGGGATGCTCTTATGTGGCAAAGCAGTCTGCTGTTGGGAGGCAGACTGGAAAAAGAGAACAAGCCTTGGATGAGCTCTGAAGAAACCCCTTATGCCCTGTAAGGCTGCTTTACTCACGCTTCATGTAAACTGAGCACACTCCATTTGGCAAAACTGTCTCATCTGCAACCCCCAACACATGGTAACATGGTGCTACTTAAACATTTAGCGGGCAGCAACTCAGAACATAAACTCTGCATATCTGTCATGCAAGTCTAAACTCTTATCTGCAACAGAAATGCCCATGTGAATGCTGAGGGTTATTTCTGGAGATATAGTAGTGCTGTTGAGATTGCAACACCTACTGTGCACCTGATGGAAACAGTCTCAGTGAGCATCCCTACCAGGCTAGCACCATCTATGTTTTGCCAAAGTGTTCTTTACAGGAAGGTGCACAGATGCTAAACAACAGGGCAACATCCCCATAAAAAGAGGAAGAAAAATATCTTGCTTAGTGATCCAGTGAGATCTGGTGAATAATAAGCTGTACCCAGAAATGATTCTGAACAAGAAATCTAGCTCTGCATTTCCATTAGGGCTGTGCAAAGCTTTGGTCCCTGATTCGATTCAGTGGAGATTCAGCCTGATTCGGTGGCCGAATCTCCAAATCCAAATTAAATCAGAAGACCCTTTAATCTCTCCAAATTGAATGGGAACCCTCCAAATCAATTTAGAGAGATTCGGAAAGATTCGTCGATTCAGACATAGACACAGATTTAAATGTTTTTTCCAAATACCTCTAGGTACCAGGCTAGTGCTGCAATGCTGGGACACATGGAGCATCCCACAGAAGCACAGGGGGCTCCCCAGCGTGGTGGGCAGGTGGCCCAGAAATGGACCAGAATCATGTCCGGTCCACTTCCAGTTCCGCCAGAGAGCATGCAGGGGCTCCCTGGCTCGGTGACTGGTGCCTCTTGGGTCTGGGGGAGCACCCGGGGTCTCCCTGTGGCTGATCACCAAGCCAGGGTGGTATGGGGCCCCCCCACACACTCCCTGGCGGACCCAGAAGTGGACCAGAAATACTTCCGGTCTACTTCCAGGTTCACTGCCAAGCCCAAGACACCCCACCCACTCCCCCAGCTCTATCCGCCCCAGCATTGCAGCATTCACAAGCCGCACCTGGTACCTTGAGGTATGTAGAAAAATCATTTAAAGCTGTGTCTATGTCTGAATCAGCATCGACTCTTCAGATTCAGATTCAGCCAAATCCATCTGGGGACTGTGATCCAAATCAACAAATCTAATCACTATCCCCGATTTGGGCTGGATCCACATCGAGTAGGGCCCATTTTGCACACCCCTAATTTCAATCTCCCAAGGGCTGACTCACTATGCATACTGCAGATGGTAAGAAACCCTATTCTCCTTCCAGGTTACTCCACCAATAGACACTAATCACAGTAATGGCATCTGGAACCTGCAGTTATTTAGCATCAAGAACACGGACTAATAGAAAACACTTAAGACATTAATCTCTTGCCTTTCTTCCCTTGCTATAACGCAAAGCTGTTTTTGTTCAAGAAGGGCAGCTCTTGCAACCACAGAATGGGTGTTTGAAATTCAGGAGGGTCAATTTGATATTCTCAGCAGTAAAGTGCTGGTGAAGCAGTGAGAAATAAATACAGTTCCTACTTCCAAAAATGTTCTCCCTAACAGCATATTGCCTGATAGGTGAGTCATAATTTGCTTGCTGCATATGTGAGCACTGGCCAGGAACAACATATGCAGGAACAGAAGAGAAAAGAATTGTTGGGGGAGGGAAGAAGGGGCACATGATTTTAAGGTTCTGCAAAATATGGTTGCAGCAGCTGTTTAGCAGTGACTGTCTCACTCAGCTATTTGCAGATATGGCTGCCTAAGAATGAGGTAGGAGGTTTTATTGAGGCACAGCTCAAAAGGCCTAATGCAAAGCCCACTGAAATTAGAAGTTTCTCCTCTTCACTTCATTACTGTTTGGATTAGTCCTCTGCTGAGTAGGAGTGGTTCAGTCAGGCTAAGTACAGACATTAAAAAAGCCCCAGCCTAAAATGATTCAATCTTTGCAGGTTAGTCTAAGCTGTATAGATTGAACCGCCAAGCAAGTGAACAGACATTCACTTTCGACTCTGGAAATGCAGCCACATGGCTGCAGTGGCGCAGGCCAGAAGCCAGGGGGTGCTAAAGCCCCCTTCCCCTCTGCAGTGGTTGGGCCAGAGGGAAGCTTTGCTGAGAGGGATGCGTGGCCAGGCCCTGGCAGGCCTGAATATGACTGGGAAGGGGTTTAAACCCCCATCCTGGCCTGCAGGGACCCCAACAAGGGTGTGCCTGGAGGGAGAGAGAGAAGCAGCCCTTGCCAGGCTCCCTCCCTGCCAGGGGGGCAGGGAGGGAGCATGGCAAGACACCAGCCTGGCATGGCCCCCTGAGGTGAAAGGGACAGGAAGAGGGTTTATATCCCCCTCCCATCCCTCTCTCCCAGGGGACCACAGCTGAGGTCTGCCAGCCCTAGCTGCCACCTCTGCCACTTGCCCCAGCCAGGCAGACCCTGGCTGGGGTTCCCCAGGAGGAGAGGGGAGTGAGGAATAAGTCCCTTGGTGCCGCTTTGCCTCAAGGGCCATGCCAGCCAGTGTCTAGCCATTGCCATGGCCCTACTGCTGGAGCAGCAAGTGGGGGGACCCTCACAGGGACAGCAGCCCCTGTCATGGTATCCTAGAGAGCACAGGCGTCTTCCCATTTGGGGGACTAAACTGTGGGTGGGAGTGGGGCAGGCTAAGCTGCCACAGCCTGTGTGGGGTGAGCAGCAGCAACAGGGCTGGGAGTGGTGGCCATGGGGGCTAAGTAGTGGTTCTAGAGGGGTTTTGGGAGGCTAAGTCACCTTAGCCTCCACAACCACCCCTCCCAGTGCCAATGCCAGTGCTGCTCACCCTGTGTAGGATGCAGCAGCTGTGCCCAACCCACTCCCACCCACAGCATAGCCCCCTCTCAGCCCCTCCCCGCCACTGGGAAGAGACTTGCGCTCCCTAGGACACCATGAATTGGGCTGCTGTCCCTGTCAGGATCCCCCCTGTCCCCCCGCTGCTCCATTGGCAGGGGTAGGGCCATGGCCAGATGCCAGCTGCCATGGCCCCTGAGGTGAAGGGGGCAGGGAGGGGGTTTATTTCCTCCTCCTCTCTCCACCCAGGGGGCCACAGCCAGGGTTTGCCAGCTCCAGCCTTTGCCGCTTGCCCCAACCCCAGCCATACACACCCTGGCGGGGGTTTCCTGGGAGGAGAGGGGATAAAGAGGGAAACAACTCTCCCTTTCCCTGCCCCCTTTGCCTCAGGGGGCCATGCTAGCCAGCATCTGACCACACCCCACTCCCACCGCTGGAGTGGCAAGGGTAGGGGGACTCTGACAGGGGCAGCAGCCCAATTCATGGTGTCCTGGGGACCACAAGCCTCTTCCCAGTTGGGGGGCTGCCCTGCTGCTGCCACAGCCTGTGCAGGGCAAGTGGTGGTGGTGGCAGCAGCAGGGCTGGGAGTAATGGTGATGGGGGCTAAGCGGCAGCTCTAGGGGGAGCTTGTGGGTATGGCTACACCAAAATTCACCTTAGCCTTCATAGCCACCCCTCCCAGCACCACTCACCCTGTGCAGGCTGCAGCAGCTGTGCCCACCCCACTCCTACCCGCAGCACAGCCCCCTCTCAGTGCCCCCCCTCACCAGGAAGAGCCTTGCACTCCCAGGAACACAATGATAGGGGCTGCTGCCCCCCTCAG
>NW_017728983.1:2540453-2543995 GCF_001723915.1 Gavialis gangeticus
TATCCCCCCCCCCACCCTCCCTCCCCTTTCCCCCTGGGGAACCCCAACTGGGGTCTGCCTGGCCAGGGCTGAGTGGTAGAAGCAGCAGCTGGGCCTAGCAGACACTGGCTGAGGTACCCTGCTGGTGGAAGAAGGGAGGGACGGATCAGGGAATAACCCCCCTCCCTGCTCTCTTCAACTTAGAGGGCTATGCCAGCCTGCGTCTGACTGTGCCCCCACCACTGCTCCGGCTCCGGCTAGGGAGCAGAGAGGTAGGGCCAAGCCCTGCTCTCTGGAGCAGACAACACAGCACATCCCAAGGCTGCAAAGCATGCTGGGGGACTCTGATTTAACTTAAACCCGGAAGGGGTCTGGGACAGAAGTTCCATAAACTGGTTTGACCTCAATCAATTAAGTCTCATAGTGCATGCAACCAGGCTTATCTTAAACCAGTTTTGTTGATTTGGAAACTTGTTTATGTGCACTGAACTTCTGTTCTGTTACATGTTTAAACCAGTTTCTAATCATGTAAACCAGTTTATTGGTAACTAGTGCCCCTAGGTCTCCTGTCTAGCATTTTCCCCATGAATCTATCTACTTCTCTATAGCAGCAGACTCCAGAATTACAAAACGTACTCTCTGACACAAATAGTAATACATTTAACTTCTGTAAGAGTTCTGCCTGCCTTTACAAGAGCTGGACAGCACTAGGGAATGGCTGGTTCTGGTAAGAATAAGGCTGTTCAACAGGTGAGAGGAATCTACTGATTAGGGCAGGACCCAGCTGGAGGATTTAAAAGAGCTTCTCAGGAGTAAGAGGAGCTGTGGAAGCTTATGAAAGAATAGCTTAGACGTGGGTGTAAGAGTTAAATATATTGCTTCATTTTTCCTTTTGCTTTTTTAAAGAAAGGACATTGGGATTGGGGTTTTTGATTATTTTGTGAATTGATGCACTTTACACAATGTGGTGTTATTTTACATTTATCAGACAAGAAAGGTAAAAGTTCTTGGGTGCTTTTCTACTAGCTGCTGTCTTTTCCTTAGCTGTAGTACTGAAAGGCTCTTTCTTGGTGCTGCTCACTATCATTTTCCAATCCAACTTATGAGACAGTCAGCTTTTGTTTGTGCAGCAAACCAGAAAATGGTGGAAGAAAGTGGTGTCACATATATATTATCACTAACCTGTTCTGTAGCTGATCATCACTACAGACTATAGCAATGCCTCAGTAAAGGTAGGAATACACAAGGTTCAAAGCCTATGGGTAGAAAGATTTGGCAGAAGAGAAGGCCTGCTAGAAGCCTAGTGAGTTAAAAAGAAAATACATAATGATATTAAACTCCTAACCATAAGATCTGCTGTAAATAAGTATAAAAATCAACTATACCCTGCCCATAACAGCTTAATAAGGATTTTTTGGAAACAGTGAAGTATTGACCCTTGCAGAATTTCACCCATTTCTTAACCATACTTATCCATAGCAGAAAGCAGGGCTTACTAATTTAATGACAGGTATTCCAAGTGAAGAGCCTAGGAAATATATATGCACCTGAATGTTGCCTGGGTGAGGAAGTTTTAAAGTGGGCAAAGCTTATAAACACAATGTTGTGGGATAAAGACTACATAAGAGCATCTCAGAAGGGATGTGGAGAGAAGGGAGGATGGAGTGTTAGTTCTTCCAGGGATTTCTGTGGCCATCTGGCATGCTTGGAGTAAAGCATAAATAAAGATGGAGCAAACCTCTGCTGTATCTTAATTTTTTTTCTCTTTCCTTTCCAATTTGGATATACCTTTGAATTTCTTATTAAGCTTTGTATGTTGTCCTCACTGGCTACTCCCCTGCTGGCTGCTTTATAGTAGATCTGCAGTTTCTGAAAACAAAAAAGATTAACCTAATGAAATACAAGAATCTTGCTTACTAGGGGCTACTATTCCTTCCCATGCATTTTTTTTCTTTTTCTACTTGACAAACATCTGCCTGCCTGTCTGCCTTTTCATTTCTAAGTTGTTTTACTAGTTATGTTAACATTCTTAAGTCAAAGCTGCTCTTTCTCTCTCACTCTTGTAATTTCTGATCATTTCCCAATTTTTGCCCCTTGGAGAATGAATAAAAAAGTGTGGGAAAATTTAACTTTCCTAAATTAAAAAATCTAGGAGTCTTGAGAACTATTGACTCTTTCTTCTTGTCCCCCTCCCGCCCCCATCACAAGAAAAAATATGGCTTTTCTTTTTCTTTTTTGTTTTAGAACAATGAAATGTTTAATCTACAATGTTTGTTTGTTTGTTTACTTATTTATTTTTGGCTAAACCCTCTTCAACTGAGAATTTTTTAGGAAACATTTAACTAGTTCTAGTTTTACTGGTCATGCAAAGAGCAGTTCTGAATATCTTCTCATTACACAAGTCTTGTGCTGTTGCATCTCCAGTGGCTATAAGCAGAGTGAAGCTTCAGAGGAGAAACAGACCCAAATTTTCTGTCTGTAGGTGAAGATTAAAATACATACCAAAAACTATTAATTCGTATGAGAAATATGGAAAGGGGAAAATAACAGTTACTATGGAGGAAATATTCAGAAGCACCCTTGCTTGACCCTTTTTTATTATTATTATTATTATTACTATTATTATTATTCCTTGGTGTATTTAAAATGTTCTTTTATAGAACCATTGGTTGAACTACCTATAGCTTGCAAGTAAAAGTGAACAGAATGGTAAGGCTAGCCAAGCATGATAAAAATAATTAAGGTAATCTCTTAAATAATTGCTTTGGCTAGAAATTTGCAGGGAAACTTCACTCTTGTCTGGGTCTAGGAAGTAATCAATCATTGTCCTAGATGGTGAGACACTAATACAAAAAAGGTGTAGTTCTGTTAGGCAAACACGGAGCCAATAGCACCTGACTTCTGGTTTTTCCTTTCTGCAGCACAACTGGAGATTTGTGTTCTGTTTATACCCTGGTCAAGCCTTTGTGCCTCTCCTGAAGTTGAAGAATGCTTCATCTGTATTTTAAAAGCATCATGTCCTCATAGCTCTTGTACAACTCTTAGCTAGACTCTTTACAACCTTTAACAAGATGTGTTCAGTGTCAGAAACTAACCTGACTGATGGGGCAGGAGCAGTTTCCCTAGGTTTTGGCACTGGTAGCTTAAGGGAGATAATTATTGAGGGTCCATTTCTGCTTGTGTGAGCACTTTCGGGACTTCCACAGAAATGCCAACCATTATTCCATCTCATATTTTATCTGTAAATCTCAATAGAAAAAGGATTGTGACTCAAGCATAAAGTTCCTTTGACCAATGCGGCAGCAAACCAACCTGGAAATCAAATACATGAGGCTCACTAGGTTTATTACCATTATAAATTCAACACAGGGCTTTTAGTGAAGCAACAAAATACACTGCAAGATGATTCTGTGCTAAAACCATAAATATGACATAATACAAATTATGGTTCTTCAGGTCTAATTCTACCTAATGGTTATGGGGTGATTTCCAAAAGCACCTAGGGGTTTTAGAAGCAGAAATCTCATTGAAAGCCCTTTTTACAAATTTCTGCTCCCCCCCCC
>NW_017728983.1:2544116-2562005 GCF_001723915.1 Gavialis gangeticus
CCCCCCCCCCCCTTTGTGTTAATGTGCAGTTAACAAAGGAGAGTGGAGCAAAAAGCGCAGGAACTGCTCCCTTGGGTTGCTTAAGACCCCAAAGTGAGTGGGGAGAGTAAGCAAGGCCATAGGAAAGCTAGTTGGCTACATTTTCTGAAGGATGGAGAGGGGGACTATGGGGTTTGGCTACTCTTTAACTAATGAAAGCATAGCTTGCGATCGTACACCTGTTGAAATTCATACCACATTCTGTGTAGAACTGTATGAATAGTTATTTTTTTAATTCTTTGTTTGATGGCAGTTTTTAAAACTTAAAGCAAAAGTTAACATCTGTGCCAAACAAAAATATTTATTTCTGATTCTGGGCTTTTGAAGTTTTTTTTTTCTTTGTTAATGCACATTAGAAGGAAATTTTAAACTGAAAAGCCAACTGTGAGTTGGAAAATCAAAAGGTTTCAACATTTTACAATCCCAGCCACCCTCCATCCCCAAATGAGTTTGTGACATGTTCCAGTGTGGCCTGCTCAGCATTTTTACAGAAAGCTTTTGCCCAGGTCTAGCTATGAGCAAATAGGCAAACCTTGCCACCAGTATAACCTACCTTATTTCCTGGCTTACTAGATCTATGCCCCTTGGTAGCTGAGGGCCACCTTCTAGAGAGCTAGTTAGGAAGATCCTGTTATCTCTCTGCAGAGATGATAAATAATTTACTGTCCACATGCACCTGAATTGGGATCTCTAGATTTCCTCTTTCTAATCCAAAAAGCATCAGGAGAAGGGGAATGTGGAAAGGGGCAGCTCACAGGAAAGTCTCATCTTTGGCCTTCAGGAAATTATGTGCTTTCCTTTGTAGCATCTTGGCACAGTGATGAGTGACCTATAGATGGGTCATGTGGACTCCTAATAGAAGCTTGTCTACATTATATTGGTGGCATGTCCTAACCATGATGGTCCACCCTGCCCGCACCCCAGGATGCCCAAATGCTGACATGCTCTGAATCCAGACAGTCTGCCCTCACGCTCACTGGAGACAAGGGCTGATGGTTGGGTGTAGAGAGATAAGCCCAAAGCTGCCTCACCAGTCAATTTCTGGGCACAAGTTGGAGGGAGAGGGATAGTTCTCAGCCCCTTCTGGCCAGGAAACAGCAGGACTGTAAGGTCAATGAGCCCACAGAGGCTTTAGGTGGGTTCCCAGTTCTGTTGTACAACATAGGGTGTAATGCAAAGTGCCTCCCAGAGGTTTGTGATTGGCAACAGACTTCAAGCAGGTTCAGGTGCGGCTCCCTCCCGTGCCCACTCCACTCTGCCCTGGCTGGGCAATGTCTGCCCCTGCCCCTATGCCACTCCTCCCTCACCGTGGGGGGCATTGATCTGCCTCCCCCATGCCCCTTCCCTCCCCGCTCCCCTTCCACCGCACCAGACTTGCCAGCTGCATGCAGCTGTCCATGCTGCCAGCTGTGCTCCTCGCTGCCTGCAAGCTGCGCTGTGGCTGCATGCACGCATGGGCATTTATCAGCCAAATTATTGGCCACAACTGAAACCTAAACGCTTATTTCCCATCAACCCTTGGAATCTTTTTACGCGATTTCTATTTGCACGGTGTTTTTTCAAGAACATAACCACCGTGTAAATCGAGGTCTGACTGTATGTGTGTGCGCGCACACATTGGCAATGTACAGGGGGTGCATGTGAGTGCACATGCACCCCCTGAGCATGGCGGTGCACCCCTGAGAAAAGGTGCCACTAACACCGTCAGCAGCATTTGTGGGTGGTCTCTGCTCACCACCCTTGCTGCCGACACCACTGGCAGCATCTGAGGTGGTCTGCAATTGCCACCGGCCACCGCTGACACTGCTGGCGGTGTCTGCAGGTGGTTGCCAACCACTGGTCTGTGCTCCCCACTCCCTTCCCCCACACCACCGACAGCACTGTGGCTGCCTGCAGCAGCTCCCCACTTGCCTCCACCGACAGCACCACCACCACCTGCGGGAGCTTGCCATGCCCCCCCAGCTTCTGGGGGCATGCAGCATTCGTGTATGTGTATACACACACACGCTTGCTCTCTCTCTCTATACACTATTTTAAAGCAGGAAATTATGTAATATATGAGAAGTAATTTACTGTCCTCTGTCTTTGTCCACATGCACCTGAACTGAGATCTTGTAACCCAAGAAAATTACAGCATCAGGGGAGAGGAATGTAGAAGAAGCGAAAGGGGCAATATATATATATATATATATATATTTCTTTAAAGCAAGAAATTCATATAAAATAAATTTGCTGCTTTAAAGTAGTAGGTACCCATTTTTCCTCCCTAACAGAGGTGTGAAAAGGAGCTCTTGGGAAGATCTCACTGTTTGCAACCTCCCATGGCATCCCATACCAGGATTCCTCGAGGCTTCTGTCCCCAAAGGTTCTCTATATCTGTATTTTATTACTGTTCATGGGATCATGGATGGACAAACTCAAGCTCTGGTGTTACTTATATTGGTTGCATATGCCTAAGACACATGCATTAGAATCAGAGGCAAACAGGCATGCAGTTTTCACGGGGTAACTCGCTTAATAAATGACTTTCACTGTGCTGTGTCACTTAGTAGGGAGGCAAGTAGGAAATACTATTTGCCTTGGCAAATAGCTTCCCCCAAACTGAAACAGACTGATGAGAGCCTAACCTGTGCAAGTCCCATAGGTAGAGTTTTATGCCTGATTCTCTCAGGGGAACTCTCTACAAGACTAGACAATGTTCTTGTCCTTTAGGGGTTTTCACTGTTTAGTGTAATGCCAGTTAAATGCATCATCTGTCCAGCCCAGTCTGCAGCAGCAAGCCTTTCTTACATTTAAAACACTCTAGTTTCCAAAATAACTCATTCCCCATGTTCATTGCAGTGACCACGATCACTTATATCTGAGAAGGACCTCCTAATACCATATGATGGGGATTTGAATAATTATGCAGGGGCCAGATGAGTATCATTCTTCAGCATCTCAACATTGTTGGCTTTCCCCTGCTGACCTCCTTTTTTTGGTTCTTGATGGTTGCAATTTGAATAATTTAATCCAGAGGTCCTTCTTTGTCTGGTCTCATAGATCATCTCTGGCAGTAAACTGTGCATCATCTAGGCTATACTCCATTTGTTATGGAGAGACTGGGAGTTTGTCTCTCAATGGGCAGAAAGGGCTCTGCAGCAAAGAAGTAAACAAAGCAGTGCGAGCCTAAGAAAAAGGGATTGTAAGAGAAGGAAGGGACAGGATTAAATGGAGGAAAAGGATACAGGCATTCTGCACCAAGGAATTTGGATAATATTCTTGCCTTGGTTCCCTTCTTTTTCTTTTTCCCTTTAACTCTTTCATTTCCCCCCTCTCTGCTGCTCCTCTTTTTCTTTTTTTTCTCTTCTCTTCCATGGGCAATGCACACTCTACCAAGCTCCTATTATCACTACTTTTCCTGCCCACTCTTGATCCACAGTGAAATGATGAGCACATCAATTGCAAAATGCTAGATTATAGGTAGAAGGGGGCAGAAATAGCAGATGCGTTTAATGGTGAGGGTGAGCTGGGAGCGATCCATCACTCTCCACAGCCTTGGATACTTCCCTGCACCATTAATGGCACTGCCACTTAGAGACAGGCTGGCATTTGAAGGCACAAGTTGAAACAGGTAATTGCTTGAGGGGAGCAGGTATTTTTCATTGGCAGCAATGAGGGGATATGATGTTGCTAATGCCACTGTGAAAGATGAATTCATCACGGTTTTTATCTTTTTAACATTTATTCCTTTTATGATGGGATAAACCCTGCCATTAAATGCGGATTCCTTGTCTGGCTAAGAGCCAGGGGATTTTTTTTTAACATTTTGACAACACATGTCTATAAGAATAGCTTGGACCTATAAAGTTCTATTATTATTATTATTCTTTCCATCTCAAAAACTTCTAAAGAGATAACAGACTCACACAAATTTAGTGGGCTTTTCAGCTGTGCAGAAACACTCATCTCAGTTACACTGAGGACACTACGTTATCTTCAACCAGATATCATGAACTTGAGTTAAAGCCAAATGAAGCCATTAGGGTGTTACCTGAACCCATCCACAGCCAACCCACACAAAATATACATGTATTTGAGCACTATGGTCTCAATAGGAAGTTGGAACCCAATTGGCATAGGCCACACTTTGAATGATGCCTAGTCTGCCACATCAGATGTTCACTTTAATTTTTTAAGTAACAGTCTTGATTATGGCTGAACTTTTAAAAGCCATTCAATTCTGCCATTTAAACAATGGATATAACATGGAGATGACTACTGTATATAGGACCGGTAAGTAAAGAATTAGAATAGTGTGGACTATTTATAACAAAAGTAGGGATGGCCCAAAAAGGAAATTATTTCATAAAAATATTACTAATTTTTGGCTCAGAATTTTTGAGAGATGTAAAGAGAACCCACAAAAAAAACCCCAAACAAAACAAAAAACCACAGACTTCTCTGTAGTTCTTCTTTTTTTTCCTATTTCCAAATTTCATGAATATGGTGATGATTGACGATCTTGACCAATTCTAAATTTAAAAAAAAAGCAATTTCCATTAAAGTTTGCTTTCATGTTTGTGAAACTAAATCCAAATGAGAAGGAAATGGCCACTGATCATTTTCCAAGCACAGGTTTGTGTATAGTCTCTTCCCCAAAACTGCTTGCTTTCACTACTTTTGGGAACTCATAAAATTTCCTATAAATCCTTAACTAAAATGATGAGCAAAATCCCTTGTTTTGGCTGTTCTTTTCTATGGTTTTATATGATTCCTTGAATTTGTCAACTACACAGCAGGCCATAAGAAATGTAGGTTCCTGCAGTTTTCTAGTTGTGCCCTGCTTCTGTGACCACATCTGTTACGTACTTACCCTGACCTTTATTTTGCCCCTTTCATGTTGGTACATTCTGTTTCCATATGCAATATGCCCCCTAATAAAGATTGCATTTGTTTTTCTTTGTATATTGAGGGAAGGTTTGATTGCTAGAGCTCAGTCCTTTCTGGTTTTTTGGGTTTTTTTCTACCTTTGGGATGAACAACTGTACAAAATGACAAGAGTTTTTTAATATATACTTCCCATGGGACAATACTCAGGAGTTCCTATGAGGAATCTCACTTTCCTGCTCTTTCTCTAGGCTGGACAGAAGCTACCCGCCAGAGCAATTTTCTTTTGCCATCTCTTCTGTGAAGAAAGCTCACTAAAACAGGTCTCAAAAGACAGAAAAGGGTAGAAGCTCTTTTTGGCTATGATTCATAAAATCTACAGCTGCTTAAAAACTGTCAGTGGTAAACTTGGTTTTCCATAAAAATGAAAGGAAATAAGTGATGGGAAGTGTCTCCTTCCTTAAAAAATATTTAGGTTGTTTTACTGGAAATCCAAAAATTCAACATCTAATACTGCTAAATCAGCTGAAAAATTCAGTCTCCACAATTCTTGACCAAAATGTCAGGCATTTTGGTATTTGTCTGAAAAAATCCAGTTCTTAGTTCAGATGGAAAATAGTAATATCCCTCTCCTTTTTTTTTTGCCTTTAAAGAAGAAATGTCCATTTTCACTGAAATACTTGGAAAGGGATGTTACACTGTTTCCCCTATTGGCTCAATAGAAGCGATTTCCCAGTGTTTGCAAATTTTAAGAAATAATTACAAAAGGGGAAAGCGCAAGAACAGAAAGAATCAGTGTTCTGTGAGACAGCTCTATGATAGCTGAAAATATAATTACTCTTCATATTGTAACTTCTACATCTAAAACATGGGTCACATATGAATAAATATTGTTCAAAATGGCCATTTTGGCCTGTATGCCATTTGTTTGGTCTCCTATGCCAACTGTGTACTAGCCATTTCTTCATTTCCATTTTATAAAGAAATCCCTCCTCTTTGTTTTTAGTCCTGTTCCTGGTGGATTTTGTTTTTGTTTTCATCCTTCCTAATGTGTTGTTTCTAGCCTCGTCATTACTATTTGTTTCTCTCCATGTGAAAAGAACAGGTCATGGTGATTTCCTTTGGTAATAAGGATGTGTGCTGTTTGTTTAATCTATAAAGCTGGCATTTTGCAAATGCCTGGTGGGCTGGTTGGAAGTACACTCTGAATACAGAGAGAAAATGCAAGTTTAGCTCTGACAAATAAAGTTTCTTCTGCCAGATCTGCTTCTGGAAATCATTCCACTGCATGGAGGGACAATCCCATTAATGCATTATCATTATACCATATACATACAAAATGAGAGCTTCCCACAGCACACCAAAGGGGGTCCATGCTGACAGGAATTTTATTTATGCTCTATTCCTTGTATTCTATTTTTATTTCTATTCAATTTTATTTTCTTGTGCTGGAAACAACCATCATTAAATTGTTGGAAAATAAACAGGATAAACCAAACTCCATACCATAGCAACAATAAGAGCAGCAATAGAAGATACATCAGGACTCTGCTGCTATTTGATCAGTGCAGGCGTAGAAGGATGGGGGGTTCAAGAAACCACATTTCTTACAGTTTCCAAGTTCTGTACCTCAGGACAGCCCTTACCTTTTTTGTAGGTTAAGAGATTCTTGGGACTGCAGTAAACAGCAATTAGTAAAGATAACAGTAACAATAACAACATCCATTCCCATCTGTTGTGTGCCTTTGTCTTCCAGTTGTTCACATTTAATTTCTGCAGATATACCAGTTTATCATCTAGCCATCTTCATCTTGGTCATCCAGGTGGCCTTCTGCCCTTTACAAGCCCAAGGACCACTTTCTTTGGGGTCCAGATCACTTTTATTGTTGCAATGTGGCCCAGCCACTGTAGTCATTGTGCTCCAGTTTCCTGTCAGGGCTGGGTCGCTGTACAATTGGTATAGCTCATTATCCGTTCTGTAAACTCTCCTGCAAACTGTGCCATCTGGTAAAGGTTCCCAAAGGATTGCATACCAGCAATGGGTAGCCAGCCTGCAACATGCTCTGGCAACTCTCCACAGCCACAGAGATAAGCCGGGAGCTCATAGAGGTGATGGCATTTGGACAAGTATTAATCTCTTGTGTTTTGAAGCCTGTGGTGAGTACACCAGGAACATACCTGCCTCTTCCATGAATTTCTGTTTCCCATATGCAAGGAGTAATAAGTATATACAGTGGCGTGATGGTGAGCATATTTTCTGCATCTCCAGCATAGATACTTTTTACTGAAGATGCAGTTTGGAGAGGGGTTTCAGGGGGAAAGCCACGAGGCTGTCCCTGTCATGTTACTCCCCCACCTTGCTTTAGGGTAGAATCCCATCCCACAGCCTTTGCAGAAGGGGGAATCTACCCCAAAATTGGTCTATGCCATTATCAATAACAGCTTTATAAAATGTATTAACATCAAACCATTTTAGTACTAGCACCAGCCATTCCAATATGAATCAAGGCTTTTTTGTGCCCAATGCTTCACCTTTCAGCCTGCTCCATTGCTGCAGCAGAAAGGATGGTTGTCAAAGGCTTTTTCCACCATGCATCAGTAATGTGCTTGGCCATGCTGCCAAGGCAGTGAAGAGTTCCCACTCAATCTTTCCACAAAATCCTTATCACCAGTACCGATATGCACATCCTGGGAGCAGACGGTTGGGACTTATTTCCTCCACCAAGATCTCTCCCTGTCCCACACAGCCAGGAACACAGCACATGTTGCTTATGCACCAGCTACCTCTCCTCCTTCCTTTTAAGCCATGTTATATTTTGGCATGCAATGTCATAGCATTACCCTTTCAGGCTGCCTGCTCCGTGGGCTGCTTCTTCAGCCCAGAACTGATTCATCCCTGTTCCCCTCCTGCTCCTGCTCTCCCTTCTTCTCAGGACAGCTTGTTGGAGGATGCTGGGGTGGAACTTCCTGCCATCTCAATTCTGTAATCCTGTTTATTATTTCCTCCACCTTCACCCACAGGGTTTTGCATCTCTGTGTCGACCAGTCTGGAAGTGGATTCTAAAGAGATTATTGTCAGGTTGCTTTAAAACTTGTTCTACAGCTTTTGGGGAGGGGGAAGGAATATGCCTTTGTGTAAAGGTGACTCTCACATTATGCTTTCAACATGCCAAGATTCATCCTATGTGCATCTTTACTTTTTAAAAACTCATCCCACCTCAGTTGTAATTATTATTTTGCACAGTGTAGCAAATGGTTCTCATATTTAGAGTACCGCTCCAGTATCGCCTTCCTTAGTGATTCAAAATGTGTCTGACCTGCTCCAGTTACACAGCAACTTCAATTTAAAAAACAAATATTTAGCTTCTGAGTCTCTTCTCAGATACTTCCCAGCCAGGGTCAGCAGGAACTAGATGGAAAAGTGTTGTGGCCAAATTACGCTGGGGAAATAAACTTCTGTATATTTTAATATTAGCTTGCATGGAATTTTCTTAATGTATAGTCTAAATTAAATATTTATCTCAAATTGGGGATGAAAGGTTTTTTGCTAAACAAAAACCCAGTTTCCAGTAAGGAACACTATTCTCATCACTTCTCAGCAGCAACACATCTGTTTGGAAATGAATCAGAAGCCAGTTTCTCAAGAAGTCACAAAGAAGAGAAAATAGGGTCATTTCACACCCTAACAATTTGGAAGCAGGTTTGAAATTTTCCACCAAATTGTGCTCCTGATTTTCAAGGAGCTCCACTTCTTACAGTTTAAAAAAGGGCATAAGGAAACACAAACCAAACCTTAAGGTAGTCTTAGTCCATGAGCTTGCATCTTTCTGTTGAATCCCTCCCATACCCTCACACAACACCCTGAAAATATGCTAATCTGACTTTGTAACCTGTGTTTACTCTCACACAACACCCTGAAAATATGCTAATCTGACTTTGTAACCTGTGTTTACTCTCACACAACACCCTGAAAATATGCTAATCTGACTTTGTAACCTGTGTTTACTTGCATGGCTGGGCTTATGGGATAAAGCTCTGACTGGGCACATCTATATGAGATGCTTACTGCATGTTAGTCTAATAATACTGCTCAATAGCTTATCATGGCAAAAAATTGTGCTAATAACCTACTCCACTGTGTTATTAAGCTAATGCCCAGTAAGCATCACTAAATAACTGTGCACCAGCACTACTGCACAGTAACTCTAGGTACTGCTCATTTAGTTAGTACTTTATTAAGGTAGTACTAAACTAAATGTGCAGTATCTAACGTGCATTAATAGATGTATAGATGCCCCCACTAGGCTTCAGCTGGGGCTTAGACCTGTCCGCGTTGCAGTGAAGACGGATACCATGTCACTCATGTGCTGAAAGTTCTCCAGTGCTGTGACCTGCAGCTGCGTGTTTTGTTCCCAAAACCTTGCCAAATGACTCTTCCAGTTATACAGTTGTTCCAATAAAAGATATCACAAAAGAGACCCTTGCCTCCTGTACATTTCCTGGAGCATCATCATGGCTACAGCACGCCAACCCTTCTTCACACAGAGAAACATGGGATACATTCCTCCACCTCCCCACACTTCTGCTGTTGAAAGGGTCATAATGTGGCTACCCTAACCTGCATTCCCAGACCCCTATGCAGTCACCCAGACTAACTGCTTAGTATAGATCTAGCTCTAGGGTCTCACTTTGCTATGTGCTGATTCCCAAGATTTGGCTTTCTTGGCCACATCACTCACTTTTTACTTCCATGGAAGAGCAGTAACTTGTACATGAGCACTTCCACTGAAGTGAGCAGGACTATATTGGCACAATGGGTATATTGTTCAGATTGCATATGCCTCATAGATTTGCCTTTTGTTGTTTTGGCTAAATCTATTATCACAGGATCTCTCAGGCTCAGAGAACAGCATATGGCCTTCTAGCAGCTTAGTTCCTAGCCTTCATTTTTTGTTCTTCCCCAATAAACCAGTCTTTTTAAGGCAACACAAATCCCTTGTGCCTGTCATTGGTGAAGAGGAAAACATTAATAACTCCGGTTATCCTAGAAATATCTGTCATCCACATTTGTTTCTTGTTTCCCTTTGGGTAATCATGCTCCAGATCTAATTACAGCAGAAATTTCTCTTGCTCAAATGGCCGGCAGTTTGGGCCATATCCCCAGCTGGTCTAAGTTTAGCTCTGGACTATAACAGATCTGGGCTGCTGAAGATCTACCCCCCCATATGTGATTTTGTGATATATCATTTACTTATTTGTGGCATCAGAAAATATCAAACAAACTCTGTCCTGCATTAGGACCAGTTCCATGACTCCATCCCAGCTTCCTTCAAGATTCTGTTGCAAAAGCTGACAATGATAAGATCCCTTCTCAAAGAGAAACAGGTATGTCTTAATGGCTCTTACATTTAGGAGTTGTTTCCCTCCTTTTTCCCCCACTCACTTCCTCTAGGCAGAATTGAAAAATTGAGGTATCTAGAGGGGGCTTTGAATGAGAAATGCAAGTCTCTGGGACAACCTTTGAGGTTTCTCAAACTTACACATTGTAGACATCTCACACTTTTGCCAACACATCTCAAAGGACATAGTTAATGATACAGAGGGAGTTAACCCAACTGCCAGCTCTGGTGAAGTTCCCTGCATATTCAACTGAAGTAGTTCTGGACACCTTGAAGGAGCCTTGACCCAAGACCTGTGAATCTGACCCATGTTCTTTGCAGCTGGGGAAAGCAAATCATCAGCAAACTGTGACGCTCACAATTAAAGATTTGTTCACAGAAGGAATCTTCCCTTCAGTCTTCACATGTGCCATAGCCCAGCCATTGCTGCAGTAACCTATCCTGGATACATCAGCAAATTATCACCCTGTGTCACACCTCTGATTCCTGAACAAGCTCATGTAGAACCTGGCCAAAGGCCAAGTACAAGCTCATCTGACTGAAGTTTATCTATTAGACCTGGCACATTCTGGATTCAGGCCAGGACATGGGAAAGGAACTGACTTAAAGGCACTGATGGATGATCTCTTCTTGGTAGTCAATAAGTGCAGACATCTGTTCACATCCACCTGGACTTCTCTGCAGTGTGTTACCCTTGACTATGAGAGAGTGCTGTCTCACCTAGGAGAATTGGTTGGGTTCCAGGGGAAATACCAATATGGTGTCACTCCTTCCTAGGGGAACACACCAAAGGATAATTTTTGGCTCAGAGGGGGAGAGATTCTTAATGTTGACTTGTGTGTGCCATTAATTTGCCAGTGAGTCTGGTATGAGGGCTGGGATGTGTCTAGAGCAGATTCTATGGAGCATAATAAAATACAAGAGGAAAGATCAGAACGTTATTCTACTTACTAGGGCTGTGTGAGGCTTCAGATCCAGAGAAGCTTTGGGTGCTTCGGGGTCCAAAGCAACATGTCCGGGATGAAGGTCTGGTCTCATTAAGCTTCCCGAAGTGGTTCGGAGCTCCTGAAGTGGTTCGGAGCTGCCCCTGCTATGGCCACGAAGCCTGCCAGCTGTGGAGGAGATCCGTGCAGGGGTTCTGGGGCCCTGCACCCCTAGCTGCTGACAGGCAAAACTCGTGCCATGGGTGCTTGTGGGACTGTCTGTGTCTGTCTTGGGGCTGGGAGACACTACTGCAGGCCTGCTGCTAAGTTACTGTGTTACTAGTTACCAATCAATCATGATTCACTCAGGGACCAGCTCAATACACAGGACCTAGCTAATGTAGCCAGTTAATTGTCATCAATTAGCACCTACAAAACCAGGCTAAGGAGAGGAAAGAATCAATACAGACAATCAATTGCCCCAAGTCAGTCCCACAAGCACCCATGTCATGAGTTTTGTCCATCAGCAGCTAGGGGTGCAGGGCCCCAGAACCCCCCTGCACCGATATCCTCGACAGCTGGCAGGCGTCATGGCCTCAGCAGGGGCCACCATCCCTGCAGCTGTCACCCCACTGGGCCTTAACACACACACTGTCACCCATGGCACAAGTTTTGCTTCTCCACAGCTTGAGGGGCAGTTTCCCCCAAACCCCTGCACCAATCTTCTTGAAACCTGGCAGGCTTTGTGGCCTTACTAAGAGCTACCAGCCCTACAGTTTTGACCCCCCTGTGGTGTAACACACAGCTGTGACATAAGTTTGGCTTTCAAGAATTTGGGGTACAGTTCCCCACACCCTCCTGCACCAATCATCTTGAAACTTGACAGATTTCATGCTCTTAGCAGAGGCTACTATCCCTGAAAGCTTAATCCAAATTGGACAAAAACCAATGAAGTTATAGATATTTCATTGATTCCCCCATTATACCCTATGGCCAGATCTCCAAGGCAGCTCCGAAGCTTCTGCCGAACCAAGGTGGAAACCCAGTCAGAGCTCCAGATCAGACTGCAGCCATCTGAAGTGGCCAGGTCCAAAGCTGGATTGGATCGCTGCCGACTTGCACAGGCATACTACTTACCTCTTTGCAGGGCAAACAAAAAACAAATCCAGTGAAATTCTCATAAAGAATGTGGCAGATGCCATATGAGCAGAGTAAAGACTTTAAGTACTCAAGAATGCTTGGAAACTAGGAACTGTGAAGTGTGGCTTATGATTTCCAGTGATCTTCACCTGCGTACATCACTGGGCAAAGGCATCTTCCAGAATGTCTCAGCAATTTGCTCTATGATCTGTGGCATTGGCTACACTTCCAGTTTCAAGGTGGATTATAGTGGATAATAGAGCTGGATAATAGTATTGGCAAACAGTAAATTCCATAAAAATGAAGATGGGGGGTCGGGCAAAATATTAATGTACTTATTTAAACTTCCAAAGAAGAGAAGAACAGATCCAGCCAAAGCTTAATAAAATGAATGATAACACCACACTTCAATCGATCAGCAAAAGGATAAAAATGATCTATCTGAATGTTTCATGAAAAATTATGTTGAAAAGTTAACAATCATGGTAAAGGACAGAAGGGGAACCTTGAAAATTATTTTTGCAAACCCCTAAATATATATGTGATGTCTTCTCAAAATCATCATATTTATCCTTGAGATGCATTTGAAATTAGCAGTTTCCCAAAATTGTTTGTCCCAGTTGCTGATACATGTAGCATGTGCATGATTAATTTTAGAATCAGAGACAATGAGGGTTGGAAGGGAGGTCAGGAGGTCACATCTAGTCCAACCCGTGCTCAAAGCAGGACCAGCCCCAACTAGATCATCCAGCCAAGGCTTTATCCAGCCAGGTCTTAAAAACCTCCAAGGATGGAGAGTTCCCAACTTCTCTGGGTAACCTGTTCCAGTGCTTTATTACCCTCCTAGTGAGAAAGTTGTTCCTAATATCTAACCTCAACTTCCCTTGTTGCAGCTGGGACCGTTGTTCCTTGTTCTGTCATCTGCCACCACTGAAAACAGTCCAGCTCCATATTCTTTTGAACCCCCCTTCTGGGAGCTGAAGGCTGCTATTAAATCTCCAATCAGTCTCCTCTTCTCCAGACTAAATAAGCCCAGTTCCCTCAGCCTCTCCTCACAAGTCATGTGTCCCAGCCCCCAAACTATTTTCATTGCCCTCTGCTGGACTCTTTCCTGCTCATCTGCATCTTTTCTGTAGTGGGAGGCCCAAAACAGGACACAAGACTCCAGATGTGGCCTCACCAGTGCCAAATAAAGGCAAAGAATCACTTCCCTCGATCTCCCAGCAATGTTCATACTAATGCAGCTCTGGTATTAGCCTTCTTGCCAAGAAGGGCACACTGCTGACTCATATCCAGCTTCTTATCCAATATAACCCCACAGGATCTTTTCTGCAGAGCTGCTACTTAGCCAGTCAGCCCCAGGCTGTACTGGTGCATGGGACTGTTCTGTCCTAAGTGCAGGACTTTGCACTTGTCCTTGTTGAACCTCATGAAATTTCTTTTGGCCCAGTCCTCAAGTTTGTCTGAATGCTAGCCCTAGCCTCCAGCATATCTGCTACTCCCCCAGGCTTGGTGTCATTTGCAGACTTGCTAAGGCTGCACTCTATGCCATCTTCCAGGTCACTGATAAAAATATTAAACAAAAATGGCTCCACGACCGACCTCTTAAGTGGCTTTAGTACTTTGTGCCCTAATAAACACATCACTGGATTCCACAAAGGTAAAAGCAAGTTGGGGGAATGTACACCTCTCAGGTGGCTGCTATCCTGATGATGCTTCTATAGTATGGCTGCATTTTAACTCCTTGTCCTTATGACAAAGCCTTTGTTGGGATGATCTAGATAGGGCTGGTCCTGCTTTGAGCAGGGGGTTGGGCTAGATGTGACCTCCTGAGGTCACTTCCAACCCTCATTTTCTATGATTCGTTACCTAACTAATGGAGCACCTCACAATATTCATTGTGAGGTATGGAAAATACCTAGTTTATTGGCAGGGTCATAACATATGAATGAAATTTGATATATGCTCAGCAATATTTGTCTTAGCAAACAGGGTCAATACTAGCTATTGAGCTGTTGGTGTAAAACCCCTGTTAAACATCTCCTGTTCCCTGTAGCAGTTATGTAAAAACTGTGCCCATAGTATGCTCCTACAAGCAATATTCTTCTAAATGCTGTTGAGTGGCTCAACTTGAGCAGTTGTGACTGTCCCCTCAGCATTGTGATATGGTAAGATTTCTTGGAAGTTTAGAAACTTCCCCAACCAAAAGAGTGTTCTACCTCACTTTTAAGGCAGAAGCAGATGTGCATATTTATTGTTAGTGGACCTGCCTCTGAGCCAGGTGGTAGCAATAATGCTACTGGCTATGCCTGCGGCAGTGATGAAGTGTGATGCCCTAGAGGGGTTTTCTGAAGACATTGTGTACTAAACAACAAGACATTTTTGTGACATGGTTTCCATAGTAATAACTCAGTCTCAGCACCAAGATATAGCATACTTTCAGAGGTTTTGCAGCATAACACTGAACTTAGTAAGAGGCAGAATTGGCAGCTATTCTCACTAACTACTTTCCAAGGAGGAAGTAACTAAGGTTCAAGTGAATTGTATTAATTTAAATGCTGTGTCTGCCAGGAAACACGGACAATTTGGAGGCAAGCTTTCTCACACCAGTTAAGTGCCCCTGGTCATGCATTGCCTTCCCACAATTCCCTTCATGTGGCCAAAAAGACACAAGTTCTTCCATAACTCATTTTTATGCTCTGCTGTAATTCATAGAGAGGGACATGTTACTACAGCACTAAGAATCATTCACTATGATAGAAAAGCAAGAGCTGCATACAAGGGAACATAGTACTAGTATGGAAACAACAAGCCAAGTGTTGCATTACAGCATACCTCTGTCCCTCAAGGTAGGTTAATCAGAGAGCAGTGTCTTAACTTGAGCTAACCCAAGTTGACTCAAGATAGACCCCTAAAATTGGCCAATTGCAATGGGTTCCAATAAAATGCTTTGAAAAAAAGGAAAGGTAGAAGTTTGGCTATAAAGTGAATGAGAATGAATTGTGTTTTGTGAATCTGTAAATGATTCAGGAACAGGATGCTGACTCATGGGTTTGTGGCTATAACTCTGCAATGGGTATTTACAATATAAATCAAGGACTTTCAGATGCTTCTTGGCTAGCCTTAGTAGATGAGGCCATTAGAGAAAATTCATGATCAAAATGAAACTCACACAACTACTTCCACTTTCGAAGAGAAGAAAAAAGAATTGATATATTTTCCACAAGGGAGGGGGGAAAAAACAGTCAGGATTTTGTATTGTTGTGTTTCTTAGACACATCCAGTGCGTGAATAAAGGAGAAAGGGGCTGTACAAAGACAAGGAAAGGGAAAACAAAAGGGAGATAAGATGTCTTTTCTTTTTTCCTTAATTAATCTTGGATGGTGATGACAGCTTAGCATGAGAAATGGGAAGTAAATGCCCCACTAACAGCCTTTCATAAAGATCTCTCTCTTTGACAAATGAGCTCAAAGCCACAGGACTAGGAAACGGAGTTCTGCCAGTACATTAGAGATAACTCACCGGTCAGGGGGAAGGAATAAGAAGGGGAAAAAAAGTCCCACATCTCAGTCCTGAATTTCCCCAGCCGCTCAGCTCGGAGCCATAATTATTCATGTTCCACAGACTGCAGATTGAAACCGCTTGGTGCCTGATTGGGAGATGTTTAAACATTTGTATTTGCTCAGTAGCCTTGCTGCTTTTGCATCTGTGGAAGCACATATGATTTTTCTGGCCAGCTGAGAAGCGTGGTTGATGGGGACTCTCTTATTCTGAAAGCCTTCAGCCTCGGTGAAGTCTGATTTCTAAATGGAAGTAGGCCTGTGTTCTAATTTGCATTTAAAATAAAGGAGTCAGCAATTCTGGGAATGGTGTAATAGAGGGTGACTCAGATGTTAGCTCTCTAGCCATTGAACTTCAGAGATCCAGATTCAGTTCCCTTCCCCACCTCTGAATCCCTCTGTCTGTAGCTTGGTCCTTTGTTTTCTTTGTGTTTCAGTTCCTTGCACATTCTGGGTAGAGGCAGTTGTGTAACATGGCAGTGCAACTGGGGTACCAGCCTCAGGAACACATTTAGAGGGGTGCAAGAATGGCAGATGTTGCTACTGCTGCTCCAGCTGCCACACCTGTTGCAGCTGGCCTGGCCCCTGCCCTTGCTGCTACCCAGGGCAGAGACCCTGGCTGTTTGTTACACCTCTGAGACAGGGGTGAGGGTGCAGAGAAAGCACTTCCCTGCCTCAGAGTAATGTCATAAAATTAAATGCATGAGAGAATATGAACTGAGTTTTTTGGTTGTCAAAATTCAAAAGTTCCAGGGATGGGTTTTTTGGGTAAAAAAAGCCATAACTCTTAAGGTTTCTAGAAGGCTTTTTTTTTTAAATGGAAATAACTGATTTTTTCTTAATTTTCATTCATGGGAACCTTGCATTTCAGCTTTTTATAATTCTGATTCAGGATTTTTATTGTGTTGGGGTTTTTTTAAGTCTCAATTTCTCAAGGAACAGAAATTCTGATTCCTGAACAACTCTGCTTCTGATGCCATTAAACATTGTTCTAGCTGAGTCTCTTCCTTCCACCATAGTAACCATGGTGCAGTACAAGGAAGATGTACTCTGAGCTACAGCTGGGGCTACATACTATATATTAGAGCAGTGTTTCTCAACTTTTGTTACCATGAGGCACCCCTCGGAAAATACCAGCTCTTAACTTCCAATCATTTTTTGACTGTGGAAAGATAACAGAGGAAATCTTCTGTTACAAAGAACTCAAGGGGCACGTCCATGCATGCAGGCACGTGCGCTTGCAGCAGCACAAATTTGAGCCAGGGATTTTTGCCTCAGCACACATGCCCAGACATGCACTTTGGTGTGGGGCAAGTTGTGCCACTTGGGGCAAAATAACCCTACCCAGCTCCTCTCAGATCTGCAGCCAAGGGGAGCTAGAGCCTGGGGCCAGCACCTGCAGCAACCCTAATCTAGAGTTCCCTGCACCCTCCACCCACGGCAGCAGTCTGGCAATGGGGGCTGCTGCCTGGCTGACCTGCTGCCACCTGCGACAGCAGGTGTCCCCAAGGCTGTGTGCCTACCAGACCCAGATGGGGACTGCACAGCCAGCAGGGGCATCTGCACCTCTGGGCCAGCTGCCAGCAGGCTGTGGCTGCACAGTTGACCTTTGTACAGCACTATTGCCATGTGTGCTGCCGCCCTGCCATCTGGGCAGCTATTACCCAGAAGATGTTCTCAGTGTGGTGACCTGCTTTGAACTGTCAAAGAATGTACTCCTGGCCTCAAGCGGTTCGGAGGCCAGCCACCTCCAGCTGGGCCCCGGGTGCTAGCCCTGAGCAAGTTTCTCTGCCTGGGTCCTGCCACTTGCCTCAGTAGCAGGAAACTTGGTGTTCCCTATTTAAAAACTGCAAAATCTCTGATAAAAAAATTCAAATTCACTCTTGGACAGCTGCCCCTGCAGCCACAGTTCTTGCCAGCAGGTCTCATCCTGTCTGGCAGCAGGATACAATGGGTGTG
>NW_017728983.1:2567005-2583179 GCF_001723915.1 Gavialis gangeticus
CCGGGCACGGGAGGGGGGAATGCGGGGGGTTGGGAATGAGAAAGAAAGTCTCCTTTGCTGGGTGGAGTGGAGGGAAGGGGGGGGTGCACCTCCCTGGCAGCATATGCAACAATTCAAGGGAGAGGAAAGGAGGGCAGGATTCAAGAGGAAGAAATACAATCTTCCCCCTCCACTGATGCATGAACAAGTCATCATAACCCTCCCCCCCACACACACAAACACAGAAAACAGGGGCTTGCCAGGGTGGTAGGATAGGGAGCAGCCAGGATCCCCCACCTTCCCCGCTGCTGGTAGGAAAGCAGGGGTCCGAGGGAGGGGGTGTGTGGCTAGGTGTGGGAGGATTGTGGGGGGACAGTGCATGTGGGGGGACTGTGTTGGGGGCTCCTCAGCAGGGGTGCGTCCCCTGCTCCCCCACAGAGCAAACCCCCCCCAACACAGCACATGGACTGCTCCCCCAAGAAGGGCCCACATATGCTCCCCTGCATGGCCTACATGTCCCCTTGCATGGCTCACAGTTCACCTGCAGCAGTGGCAGCCATTGGGATGCTTGGGGCCTCCTAGCACAGAGCCCCCCCACACACACACACACAGTGCAGGGCAGCACAGAGCAGTGTGGCTCATCCCTGGCCACCTGGCACTGCCTGTGCCATATCATGCCAGATTGGCTCAGCTTGGCTTGGCTTAGCTCAGCATGAGGCTGTGTGCCTTCAGACAGCTCAGGGCCGCCCTGCACCACTCACAGGGACTGCCTGTCATACCGGGCCAGGTCCTGTGTGCATGGAACTGGCTCAGCCCAATGGCCCACAGGGCCTGTGCACGCAGGCCCTGGCCCAGTGTGACAGGTGGTCCCCATGAGCAGCATGGAGCCCCAGGTGACAGCTTGAGTAGCCCAGAACTGCCTGAAGGCACATGGCTACCTGCAATATGGCACAGGCAGTGCCAGGTGCCAGGCAGATGGGCCGAGCTGCGCTGCCCTGTGCTGCATGGTGGGGCTGTGCCAGGAGGCCCTGAGCACCCTAATGGCTGCTGCTGCTGTGAGTGAACTGTGGGCTGGCTGTGTGAGTGGGTGGGGCTGTGTGGGAGAGCATATGAGCCATGCAGGGGGGCTGGGGGCTGTGTGGGGAGGCATATAGGCCGTATGGGGGGGGTGGGGGACCCACCCCTCCTGAGCTACTGCCCCATGGTCCTCCACACGCTCACAGCCCCCCCTCCCCCCCTACTTACCTGGAACAGAGCCCAGGTCCAGGTCACTGCAGCCTTCATTGCTGTATGCCCTGCACGGGCAGGTACTGTGTTGCAACATGGGGGCAAGAGGCAGGCATAAAGAGGCTCTGGGCAGCTACCAGAGGATCTCTTTGGAGGACCTGAGCCTCCAGTTGCCTCTGGTTGCCTGACCTGCTTTTTTTCTTAGGGTGGTGGGGTGAGGGGGTTGATACCTGGATATCCAGGTATCAAATTTTGAGCCTGCGCTACAAATATGCAGCATGGGAAATGTTTTTTTGTTCCCACTGAGCACGGGAAATGGTTTTTTTCCTAGCATGCCTCTTGCCATGTCTCAGATTGCTTAGAGATGTGGCAAGAGGCACATGCAAACTCATCTGGACACACCCAGAAAGGCTTCTACAAGTCAGAGGGGTTTTGACCCTACAGATTCCTATTTGAAATCTCTGGGCTTATTTTGTGAATCAGTTATGTGATCATGGCATCCTGGTTGAGAATTGCTGTAGTAAAGCGTTATCATTCTTACCAGAAATCTGAAAAAGAAATTAGCAGGCTGTGAGAAGGTGAGGAGTACAAGGAATGCATGCTCTCATTGGTCTGCCAAATGTCTGGAGCAGAGATTTGGATCCTCTGCTAGCCAATTTCTGAGTATGCTTCAAGATGGGTGTCTTGTAGTCGTTGTCAGGTCTTGGGATGACATGAGTATGGATTAGTATGGTGAGGTCTGCTTCAAAGGAATGGTCCCGGTTCTAACCAGCTGGAGAAGGAGGGCTTTGTTAATTCCTATAAAGGAAATATACTGAGTTGCTTCCATTGGGTCTGAACCAGCCAGCTTTTATTGAAATACCTGTCTCTGCAGTCACTGGGAAAACACAGGAGCAGTTTCACCTGTACCCACTGAAAAGCCAACACCAGGCTGAATGTGCTTATCATGCTAAGGACACTGCAACCATTTCTCCAAATAGTCTTCCAAATGATGAGCAAACCAAGTGACAGAATAGAGCCTCGGGAGCTTCTTCAGCTGAGAACCATCAGGGAGGAAGAGCATTCACACAAAGATGGATCCCTGTTAAGGCGGCTCCATCCATTCTTTCAAATCCTCGTAGTTCAGGAAGCAGCATCTCACTGACCCCAGATTGGAGCTATGGCTCTCTCAGAGGGAAGATGGAGAGGCAGTGGTTTGGCCTGAATTGTCTCCTGTTGTCTCAAAAATCCTGCCCTTCACACCCCGGAAGTCTTTTATAAATATAAGGCCTAGAGAGACTACTTAATTCTAGGGATAAACAGGACTGTGACTGCAGCTAGCCCTGCTTGTAGAAACAACCTCAGCGACGGAAGGAGAGTGTATGGAGACCCATAAAAGTCACTCGCCCAGGACGACTCAAACCATAAAGTTTATTGCCCCATAAAGAATAATCTGCACCACTGGAGGCTTTTTAGAGATCAATAAAAGCAGTTTAACTAAATTATCAGTATCCACAATCCCCTCCCCTATCCCACTCCATCACTCCACTCCAATTATGCTAAATGAGGACTCCGTATTTTGGTCGAAAGCCAAACTGTCAATCCTGTAATCAGTTATGATGAACAATGTAAGTAATGTCTAATTTGTAAATGACCAGCTTGTCTGAGAGTCCCATATAATGATGTTAAAATAACCATCAGGTCTCCTAATTATTCACATCTGAGAAGCGAAAAAAGCCCTATCATGTAAAAGGTGGAGGCAGCAGCCAGACACGGTCTTCGTTGTGTTATCCAAAGGCGAGGCTTGTCCATTAACATGCATTGATCTGAGCAGACACCGTTCCTCTGGCTGCAATGCATTAACAGAGGTGTGAATTTCACCATAACAACAACATTAACTCTTGTCTCGGCTCATGTTGCAAAATTTGCATTTGTCACCACTGTTATACAAGCAATTTTTCTATGAGTATAGAATAACTCCCTTTCTCCAGGACAGACTTACATAGTTTTCACCCAGCAAGTGCGAGCTAAAACACCCCGCTCAACATTGTTCTGTAGGGAAGGAGGGTTTTACCCACAAAGACAACAACCAGCTCTGGTACAGCCATTATGAAAGGCTTGTATTAATAACAAATATCAAAATATAGATGAGGCCATTGCTTGTTTGCAGCTCCTTCATGACTGGCTGTGCCTTTTTGTTCTTATCACAGCCATGCACCAACTCCTACTAATATGCAGCTCAGATTTCAACCTCTAGATTTCATTGATCCTGAATCGGGGTCCTGTTGTGCTCAGTGCTGTACTTAGATAGGAAGGCCTTGGCCCTGTCTTGAAGTGCTTACTCAAGGAAGTCAGTGCTCATTCATTAAGCCTGTAATGTTGCCCAAACACCTTGGGCTTGTCAAACTTCACCCAAATCAAAACAGGGGTTTCTAGCAAGTACTTGTCTGGATTCCTGGTGGTCTGTAAAAGGAACCATTGTGCAGAACTAAAGAACTGGAGCTTTCTAGGTCCTCATCCTGGACCAGCATGCAGTAGAAATACCAAGAATCATAGCTCCAGAGCATACCACCTCACCAGAGTTTCCAAGCTCTAAGTGAGACCTTCTGGATTGACTCCAAATGGCACCTTGTGCTGGAGATCTAAAGCACCTGGGAGTTTCCAGGCTCTCTAGTCCAAAGCCAGGATGCAGAGCTTAGAAGATCTGGGACAGACTGCCAATTTTTGCAGCTCTAGCATAGTCTGGTAGAGCTTCCCCTGGGCTCTAAATCCAGGGGGGACCCACCCCAAGGGGCTTTGAAATTCTTGTTAGTGCCCACTCTCCTATGAGCTTTAAACAAAAGAAAGCTGTTTTCCTGCCTTTCATGAAGGTGCTGCATGCAGACCCATAATGGATGGCAGAGGCATAGCAGAGCAGCTCTGTGCCCAGGGCAGTGCCAGCCCCTGCTGTGCTGACTGCAGCAGCATGATCAGTCGCCGCTACAGCAATGCCTGTTTTTACACGCCATTCCCCGCCCCCCCTTTAACAAAAGGCAGCACCCACAGCTGCTGCTCTAATCAACCCCCCTCAGTTAGGCTACTGATGGATGGGATGGGGAAGGCCCAGTCATCCAATGGCTGCTTGACATATTATATTAAGTGATTCAGGAGGTCAGAGGCAGGCAGAGAACCGCTGCCTGAGAAGAGTTATTTTTCATGCCGGCAGCTTCTTGTCAACCAAGCCAAACACCTAAATATTCAGGCGTAGACAGCAAACAACCCCCTGCAGGCAAGCAACTGCCAGCACGCTCACAGACTTTAGTTTAACCAGGACGTCTCTAGTAAGTGCAAAGGGAGGTTGCATGCAAAATGAAAACATCTATTGCCGAATGTTGAGCTCCCTTGGCAAACTGGGGACAGTAGTAAATTGTGCAGAAAAAGAGTGTAAATAATGTTTACTCAGAGATGTTCTTGAAGATAAGTAGCATTGTTTGTATACCAAACAGTGGGATTAGCTCAGGTGTGAAATGATGCTAAAGACGCTTATATCTACAATCAGGGAAAACTGGTACTGTGTTTAAGGCACTGGGCTGACTTAGCGATGACCTCCTGCTGTGCATTTCCACCATGCCTTAGCACTATGGGCTCTAACTGTAAGTGCTACTTTTATGATGAGGAAGAAGAATTGGGCCATAAGAGAGTTTGCTGAGTCCTGGGCCCTTGGCAGAGGGAATCTGTAGACCTTTGGCAGGTGAGTTAAGGCAGGAGCTTTCTATACTGTACATCATACAAGAAAGATTTCATTGGGGGAGATCGGTATTTGAATCTCGCCCGTATATGCATTGTTCAAAAGGCTCCAGAGAAAACACACTGCAGGTATTAATGAGTCATCCCATTTCTAGCTCCCACTACAGAGGTCCAGAGGTGTGATTATGACCGTGCAATAGACTCCAAACCCTGCATGTCTACCTCAGAATACATCATACTTAAGGATTCAAGAAGAAATTCCTAAATTCATCATTTTCCCTTGAATACACACAAAAACCTATGTCTGCTCTAATGCCGTTTTCTCATCTCCAGCCAGCCATTATCAGCATAGGTAGGAATACTAAGTATAAAAAATTAAAAACCACAATAAACATTATTGATGCCATTCCAGCTGAGACAGGGGAACTGAAATAGAGAAAGCTGGCAGTGATAAATATTGTCTGTCAGCAATAAATTACAACAGTCATTAAGTTTCTACAGTGGGGCCTGACACATTATTTTGGGAAAGTGTATACCTAACTCCATCTTGCAGAATCTCTCCTGCAAAACTCCCAAGACTGGATCTTACCAGAATCTATTTAACTGATGCTTTATGCATCTGAGAGGTACCACTGTACCATGTGCACCGGGATACTGGGGCAAAGTCTGTACAGAACAAGACAGAAATGCAAATATAGACTATCTCAAGAAAATACAGCAGGAAATTTGATTTAAAGGGACAGTGGAAGACTAGATACTGTGTATGTCTGTTCGGAACAAGGCGGCACAGGGCAGAGGTACCCAAACTAGGGCTGAATTAGCTTGCTTGAGTACCAGAAGCAGTAGAGCCACATTAATGCAGTTCTCTGCTTGTGTTATTCAGTCCTGCTGAGAATCAGGATTAGCTCAGACAAAATACCACGCTAAGATGGCTAACCGCTTCTGAATACCCAAGTTAACTCATGCAGATGTGCCTGAGCTTTTCAAAGCTTTCTTTCATTTAGCCTCTTGGGAATTGGGCTTAAAGAGCTAAGACAGATTTGGATATCTCAGCCCCCATCTGCACCAGCCCTCTCCCTTTGCATCTGTGAACTTTACTCTGAAAAACTAATCAACATTCCCCTGAGCTAGTCATTTGGCCATACCAACTGAGGTGTGGCACAGCTAAATGCTTGATCTCATAGATTTAAAGGCTGGTGTAGGCCTCAAAAGTTGGTCACAATATTATCCCTTTGGGATTGGGGCCATCTTGAGCCACGTGTTTGTACAAAGTGGCCTTTGTGGTTGACTGGGGCCTTAAGGTGGTGGTTGTGGTGTGGCAGCTACAACATCAGCAACAACATGTATTTTCCATTCCATTGAAAATGCAGAATAAGAGGGGGGAAAAGAGACGAATACAATCAGTCACAGTACAAAATGTAGAAAACCTAAGGCACAATAACGTAACTATACTACCAGTGGCTGTGGTCCACTGGGGTCTCACAACATCACTGTTCAGAATTGGGAACTGGTTTTATTATAATATCCTGGCTCCCTCAGAAACCCCCCTCGATGGGCCATTTGAAAGTACTGAGGTGAGTGATAATGTTCTAGACTCACTGACGCCGTGGTCTAAGTTATTGGCACGTTCATAGCTATGTTCCTCCCTTGAGTTTCCAGGTGGTGGAGGGATAATATAATAATGGCAACAGCGACGGCAACAATTGCAGCAATTTTTTTACCAGTTAATTACAGGTTGTGTAGGGATGCCAATGCTACTGTAGCACTTTGTGAAAAGTTCTGATGACATTACAGCAAAATGACTCATGAGACTTCAAAACCACGAGAATCTCTTGACTAGCTGCTGTTTGCATGGCTGTGGGGGAGTCTTGTTTCTGAACGAGCCTTTCCCAATCTACCCTTGCTCTTGCTGTCATCTCTGGTTTCAAGCAGGAAGTGATCCCAATTTGTCAGGCTTCCTCTATTCTCAGTTGCACTCCAGCTGCTGAAGGAGTTCTTTAAGGAATGTGGTCTTTATTCCCTCTGCTGCCTCTACATTAGAAACGGGAGGACAAGGTCCAACAAGCTGCAGAACTATGGTACCAAGCCAGACAGTCTCCTGGTCTGTCACCTTGTGTTTCTGGCATCTCACTGATAGTCATTTGGGTTCTATGGAGGAGCTGGTCACATATCCATGGAAGCTGCCAGGGGGCTACATATGGGGCTCAGTACTGTGGGAAGATGTTGGTGTATGGTAGAACTTGCTGACCACCTTGAGCACCTGCCATGTGGTCCTCTGTTTCAGCATTCATGATTTACTCCCCTTCTTTTCTAGTTAGCACTGAACAGGTGACTTTTATGCCCAGTACATGGCACTGTACTTTGTCAGATTCCTACCTATCTAATTGGTGGACAAATTGGAGAGAGACCAGCAGAGGGTGACAAAAATGGTGAGGGGGCTGGGGAACACATCCTGTGAGGAAAGACTGGGGGAAATGGGCTTATTTAGCCTAGAGAAGAGGAGACTGAAAGAAGACTTAATAGGAGTCTTTAACTACTTGAAGCAGAGTTTGAAAGAGGATGGAGCTAGGCTATTCTCAGCGGCAACAGATGATAGAACAAGGAGCAACGGTCTCCCGTTACAGCAAGGAAATTTACTTCAGATATTAGGAAGACTTTTCTCACTAGGAGGGTGGTGAAGCACTAGAACAGGTTACCCAGAGAGGTGGTGGAAGCTCCATCCTAGGGAGTTTTCAAAACCCAGCTAGACAAAGCCATGGCTGGCATAATCTAGTTGGGGCTGGTCCTGCTTTGAGCAGGGGATTGGGCTAGATGTGACCTCCTGAGGTCCCTTCCAGCCCTCACTTTCTATGATTCTATGATTCTACGTTACGGGAGCCAGGAACTCCGTATCAGATTCAGCGAGTGTTTGGAAGCCCCTGAACCCTGGCCTTTCTGCTCTGATTAGAAACCTCCTACTGTTCATTGTCTCCTCATGCCTGGAGCATTTCTGAGAATGCTATTGCCACCCTCCACACTGCAGGGTGGCAACAGCTGCTTGGTCTTCACTGCAATTAAGAGCGAGCCCAACCATAATGTCTGCAGCTGAATGCAGAGCCAGGCACAGCTCTGCTTTACTTATTTAATTCCATTAGGGTTTTAAGTAAGTGACTTTTTTTCTAAGACACATGCATAAAATCCATTGGAGAGTCTACAGCAGTCTAGAGAAAATCTTTGAATGCGATTACCAACCCATGGTTTCCCCATGGACCAGTTTCTCATGCTTGCTCACACAAGGAGGGGAAAAACCCTTACGTACTAGCTCCTACATGAGTGATTAGTCCCTAGGAGAAAATGGGCCATCTTTTTTGATCCTGTGCCATCACTTGTACGTGACAATCCTGCAAGGCATGACTTGAAATCCCTTAAAGGCACATTGCTGTGATTTCAGTGCAAGCACACACACCTTTGCATCATGCAATTTGTTTGGGGATACTTTTTCTTTGCAGTAAAACCTCATCAAGATCCTGTTTCTTCAGGGACACGTAAGTGTTCAATTCCTCTCTTGGCCCGAAGCTTGAAAGTTGGTAACAAATGAAATGTTCCCAGCAAAATGGCATGCAACAGGCTGTGTGTGAGGTCAAAAAGATGTGACAAGGTGTGTGCAATTAAATGACATGGCCCTCAGACCACTGTTCCCAAACGTCCTGCAGTATCAAAGAGCTGGCACATGCATAACAGTGTGGGGAATTGAAGGAAGGGAATAAAATACTTGTCTCTGGTCTGTCTAATGATGAGCTATTCAGTCCAACCTTCAGACTCCAATAAAGGAATGTAGGACACTCAACCTGACATATTGATGGTATCCTAGGTGATTTGCCATAGCAAGGACTCAGTGCTTTACCTGAAGTATATAGTCAAGTTGACAGATATGAGTTGAAATTTTAATAAAGTTTGATTCATTAAAGAGCAAGGCCATAATAGAGAAAAAGTGCAATTATAGTTTTAGATTAGCCTGCTGTCCCCTTGTTGCTATAATAATTCATGCTTCAGAGTTTAGTCCAATCTCAGTCAATCTGAAACCTTCATGGGGACAGGCTATCCCCCATCTGCCTATTGCAGAGTTACTTGCAATTTACTCTGTAGCAGCTGGAGCTGGCCTGTGTCAGGGAGAGGAGACTGGACTAGATGAACCTCAGGTCTGATTCAAAATGGAGGTGTCAAACTTGTCCATCAAAAAGGGCTCTGGGAGTTTACTCCACTGCCTATGTTATAGACCTGAACTGCAGAACAATGGGATAAAGCGGGGAGGAGGGGGAAGAACCTGTTGTGGTGAGGTCTCCACAAAAGCCATTCATCCCGATGCTTTTACTAACAACCATCAAATGAGATCCCTGCACCAGGTGATTTGTTTCGTCCTTCTCATGCTGGCTCAGATTAATCTCTGCTCCTGAAGTAGTGGTGTCATTTCTCTCAAACATATTGCAGTGGGAATCACGTATCCCCATAAATTAGGAACAATTCAAGATCCATTAATCTTTCTTCCCACTCTCTGTCTCTCTGCCTTTCATAGTCCTCTGCTGGATTAGCTCTTCTCTGCAGCATCTACAGCACAGCACTGTATCTTGGTCAAGTGAAGGCCCCATCGGTATCTGACATGTTGGCCTATTTATAGACTAATAAATAAAAACCTCAAGATGGTACCAGTTCAGATGAAAGGAGCATTCTACTTGCACAGAGCGATTTACTTTCTGCAGCTCTCTTTCCTTTTGAATCTTCAGAGCAGCTGGATTGGTTTCTACTGGCTACTGTGATTATCATTTTCTGGATGCAACAGCACCCTTCTGCATTTCCTGTGATATGATCATTTCCCTACTATTGTGACAACTCAAAGTATAAGAATCAATGTTAACATTTTAATATTTAAAAGTGGTCTATAAGAATCAATCACAGTAGGAAAGCTAACTGTGTTTTATTTCTGCTGCCTTTTGAATACTGGAGCTGAGTGAGATTTTTTTTTCACTGAAATTCTTTAAACCGAAATTGTTTTTTAAAGAATCTGAAGATAGTTCCATCACCTTCTGCTCACTTGCATTTTTCCAGCTTTGTAAGAACATAAAAACAGAACTTTTTACAGATTTTTTTTTTTTTACTTTTAATATTCCAAGTTAAAAAAAACACAGAGAATCAGAAGAAAACCAACATATATTTTAAATGTTCTTTGAAATAACTTTGGTGTTGCCTTCTTAATTAATATAATATGAGTCCTGATTAGATGAACCCTGATAATTCATAGCTCTGTATTGTCTGAAATCCCTTTATGAGCCCTGCCAGAGGCCTGAATTTAGCAGAGCTCATGATTAAAGTTCATAACAGTCTTGCATGCTTTGCTGAATGGAGTGTGTTTGAATGAGAGCTGAAAGAGTGGGTTTTGGAGGTGTGTTATAGCAGGCAGTTTCTAACTCACTGTGCCTTGAATCCCTTGTTGCAGCTGCCTGCTCAGGCTGTGTTCCACTTCAGCCCTCTTTTATGAGCTCCTGCACCAGTGGTCCCCTGCCAACAGTGATGCAACAAAGCACTCTGGGTGCATCTACACATGCACTTTAATGCACATTAGCCTATTTTAACGCGCATTTAGGCATCACAAAAATCCTATGCTCTTTAGCTAATGTGCACTTAAATAGGCGAATGCACCTTTTTCTAGTACCTCGCAGTGGAGATACTAAATTTAATGTGCATTACCTAAAGCACATTAATGAATGTGTAGACCCAACCTCACTGCCCACCCCCACTGCTCTTCTACCCAATGGCCACTGCACTGTTTTCTGATCCATTATATAGTGGTCTGCATTCTGGTCTCCCATTTTTATGAGTCCTCCACACACCATCATTTTACAAATAGGGGTGTCATAGAATTGTAGCGTGGGAAAGAATACCAAGGATTACCCATTCTGCTTAGCTTTATGCCCCATCCTCTGAGGCAAGGCAGAGCATTTGTTTTCTCTCTTCCTTGTGGCAGGCTTTCAAATACCTGAAAGCTACTACCATGGCTCCTTTACTGTCCTTTATTCCACACTAAGCATGACGGCTGTGTGAAACTACCATTTCATTTTGATTTCCATTTCGCTGTTTCGAAGGGACAGTGTTTCATTTTGAAAGGCAGTTCCATTTCATTTCGTCCAAACTGTTTTGCTGTTTTGACACATTTTGCCGTTTTGTCCATAGGCTATAATGGGGAATCATGAAAATGCCTATAACTTTGTCATTTCTTGCCTGATTTGGATGAAAATTGCAGAGGAATGGTAGCCCCTTCTGAGGGCATGGAGCCTGCCAAGTTTCAAGGAGATAGGTGCAGGGGTTTCTGGAAAACTGCACCTCAAACTGCTGACAAGCAAAACTCACATCACTTGCCAGGAGTGGCAGCCTCCTATCATCCCACACACAGATCTGGGGGCCTACACCCTCTAGGAGGGTTGAGGGGCTGCACCAGACTTCTCCTAAAGGATGTGGGCCCCTAGATCTGTGTGCAAGATGACAGCAGGCTCCCATTGCCGGCTGGGGCTGGTGCTGGGCACAGCCTGTGCCGAACACCAGGAAGCCTAGTACTGCCACTGGCCCAGCCAGCAGCGGCAGCCTGCTGTCATCCCACAGGCAGATCCAGGGGCCCACGCCCCCTGGGAGAAGTCTGGCATAGCCCTGCAGCCCTCCTGGGGAATGCAGGCCCTCTGATCTGTGCACAGGATGACAGCATGCTGCCGCTGCCAGCTGGGGCCAGTAGCAGCACCAGGCTTCCCAGCACTCAGCACAGGCTGCGCCCAGTGCCAGTCCCAGCTGGCAGTGGCAACCTGCTATCATCCCACGTGTAGATCCACAGGTCCACGCAGATCCAGGGGCCCATGCTGCAGCAAGTCCGGCTTCAAAACTCAAAACATTTTGAAACTTTTGAAATGTTTCGAGTGCCCTCATTTCATTTTGAAGCTATTTCAAAGCCTTTTGTTTCATTTTGATTTTGCTGTTTTGAGCTCGAAATGCATTGAAACAGCTTCAAAATGAAATGCCCGGAGAAATTTCACACAGCTGTACTAAGCTTACTTAGTTCTCTCAACCGTTCCTTGTACAGACTGCATTTCAACTTCTTCATTTTCTTTGTCATTCACCCCTGGATTCTCTCCAGTTTCCCTCCATCCTTCTTAAAATGCAGAGCCCAAAACTGACACAATGTTATAGCTGCGGCCTTTGCTGCACTGAGTAGAGTGGTACTATCACGTCCAGTGTTTTAAATACAATGCTTCTGTTAATACATCCTTAAACTGCATTTTCTCCTTTCATGACATCACATCAGGGATTCTTGGTGAGTTCATAATTGAGCACAATTCCCAAACACTTCTCAGTAGTGCTACTGCCTGCCCAGTTATCCTCCATTCTGTATTTGTGCATTTGGGGCATTTCTTCCTTAGGGGTATCATTTACATTTGTCTTTGAATTTTGTATTATTATTTATACCCCAGTTTTCTAATTTGTCTTGATCTGAATCAAAATCCTATCCTCAAATGAGTTTGCAAGCCTTCTCAGCAATGTGTCATCTGCACATGTGATCACAGGGCTCTCTATTTTGTCATCCAAGCCCCTAAAAACATGTTAAATAGCCTGATTCAGAACAGACCCCTGTGGAACTCCTCGTGAAACTTCCTGCCATTTTGACATTGACCCATTTATGGTTACTCTCCTTGTGGTTAGTTATTCAACTATGCATCCAAGGAATAGTAATTCTGTCTAGCTCAAATTGCTCCTGTTCACTTATGAGAATGTCTCAGAGGTTGGGGTGAAAAGCAGTGGACATAATATACATGCCTTTGTAAGGCATTTCCCTCATCCACCAAACTAGCCACTCTGTCAAAAAGGGAAATCAAATCCGTTTAGCATGGTTTTCTTAAATAAACCCATGTTGGCTACTAGTGGTAGCCTCAGGTATTTACTGGTATTTCCTCAGGTATTTCAAGATTAATTGTTTTATAATCTAGTAGCATCTCATATATACAAGTTAGGCTGACCAGTCTACAATTTCCTGAATCCATTTGTCTCCCATTTTAAAGAGAGGCACTATGTTAGCTCTTCATCAGTCTTTTGGGACATCACCTGTCATCTGGGACTTTGCAAATATTATTCCCAGTGACTCCAGTATTTCTTCAGTACTGTGGCATGAACTTTATTAGGCCCCCCAGACTTATATTATGCAAGTCAAAAGTTGCCTGACATATACTTTATAGGCCTGTGCAAAGTGGCTAGTATTTGCTTCAGATTCAGATTTGGCCGATTCGGGGGACAGTGATTCGATTTGGTGATTTGAGTCACTGTCCTGATTCGATTTGGCTGAATCTGATTCAAAGATTCGGCAGCACCAAATCTCCGAATCAGCCAGGGCAGGCCCATCCCTCGCCCCTCTCCCAGCCTGGCAATGGCTGCCCCTCCCTCCCCAGCTCCCGGCACTGAGGGGAAAAAAGCCCCAGCTCAGCAGGTGCTGCCTGGCGGGGGGCATTCCTGCTGCTCCCCACTGCCCCACGCTGCATGGGGGCTCTGCACAAGTCCCCGAACACCCCCACTCCTCCATCCACAAGTGCCCCACATGGGCCAGCTCCGGCCCTTTAAGAAAAAAAAAAAACCTGAAGAAACACCGGGACTCACCGCTCCTGCCAGTGGGGGGCGATCCCCACTGCCCGCCTGCTGCCCCTCGCCACATGGGGGCTCTGCACAGGCCCTCTGAAGCCCTAAGGCTGCACCAGGAGCAGTGAGTCCCAGGGCTTTTCTCGGCTTTTTTTTCTTAAAGGGCCAGAGATCCGGCAAGTGGGGCAGTTGTGGGGAGGCTGGGGGAGCAGGGGGCGTCTAGTGGGCTCATGTAGAGCCCCTCATGCAGCACGGGGCAGTGAGAATCACCCCTCTGCTTGGCAGCACCTGGTGAGCACTGGGGCTTTTTTTTAAAGTATTGAGCTGGGGCAGGCGGGGACAGCCATGGGGAGGCTGGGGGAGCAGGTGGGGGTCGGGGGGCTGGCAGGGGTCCCCCCATGGTACCCTTCCCCTCTCCCCCAGCCCCTAGTACTTACCAGCTGGAGTGGCTGCAGCTCCCTGCTGCAGCCATCAGGGACTGTCCTAATCATCAAAGCTCTCGAATCTTTGCTGAAGATTTGGAGAGCTTTGAATCAATTTGGACCTTTAAATTGGTCCCCTAATTCGACTCGGATTAGGAGATTTGGCCACTGAATTGGACCAAATTTCCTCCAAATCGAATCATCACCCCAAGCTTCGCACAGCCCTAACACTTTACTTCTCATGAATGACAGACCTTCTTTTTTTTCTGTTAATTTTCTTAGCTGCCTGATCACAGGTTTGGGTTTGTTTGTTTTTATTTTTTGTGGTGAAGATTAAGGCAAAGTAGACACTGAGCATCTCTTTCCTCTTTGCATCTTATATTAATCACTCTTTCTCAGTATTGAGTTGTGGAACTCAGTTCCCTTAGTTTATCTTTTGTCTGATATATATGTGTATGTGTGTGCATGCACATATATATGTGCGTCTGTGTGTGTGTATATATATAGAACATTTTCTTGCCACCTTTAACATTCCTTGACAGTTGTAGCTCATTTTTCTCCTTTCCTTCCTTTTGGTTCAGCACCAATTCTTGCTATTCCTTGATAGACTTCCTTTGTGACTCATCCTTCCTTCTGTTACATATATATTTCTTTTTTGATTTGGCAGTAGCTAAGAAGCTCTGTGGATGCAGGGAGAGCAGTGGAAATGATATACCTTGACTTTAGCTAGGCGTTTGATATTGTCTCCCATGACATTCTTGCAAACGAGCTAAGGCAGTTTGGATTGGATGAACAAACTGTAGGATGGATAGAAAACTGGCTGGATGGTTAGGCTCGAAGGACAGTAATGAATAGCTTGATGTCAATTTGGCATCTGGTATCAAGTGGAGTGCCCTAGGAGTCAATTCTGGGGTCAGTTTTGTTCACTATCTTCACTGACAACCTGGTAAACCCATATCTGGAGTCCTGCATTTTGGTCCCCCCACTACAGAGAGAATGTAGACAAATTGGAAAAACTACAGCAGAGGGCAACAAAAGTGGTTCAGGGGCTGGTAAATGTGACTTCTGGGGAGAGGCTGAGGGAACTGGGCTTATTTAGTCTGGAGAAGAGGAGACAGAGGGAGGATTTGATAGCAGATATCAACTACCTGAAGGTGAGTTGCAAAGAGGATGGAGCTGGACCGTTCTCAGTGGTGACAGATGACAGAACAAGGAGCAATGGGCTCAAGTTGCAGCAAAGGAAGTTTAGGTTGGATATTAGGAACAACTTTCTCACAAGGAGGGTAGTCAAGCACTGGAACAGGTTACCCAGAAAAGTTGTGGACTCTCCATCCTTGGAGGTTTTTAAGACCTGGCTAGACAAAGCCTTGGCTGGATGAAATAGTTGGGGATGGTCCTGCTTTGAGCAGGGAGTTGGACTAGATGTAACTTCCTGAGGTCCCTTCCAACCTTCATTTTCTATGATTCTAAGTGGCTTCTTACATAGCCACATTGGTCTCCCATATTTCTTCTTTGTCTAAAATGTTAAAATAGCTTCTTGATGTGCCTCCAATATTGTATCCATTAGGAAATGCCATCCCTCCTCAACCCCTTTATCCCTTAATCTGTCTATATGTGAACTTATTGACTACTTCTCTGAATCTGCCGCTTTGTAGTCTGGTGTCCTTGTCTTGCTGTTTGTATGTCTTTCTATTCTTAGAAATGTTGCTTGTATCATAGCATGATGACTTTCCAAGTTTCTGATTACCTTCCCACTTGTGACTGGTTCTTTCTAATTGGCCAGGACAATATCCAAGATAGATGCCCTCCCCTACCCTCTCTTCACCTTTGCAAAATAAAGTTGTCCTCTACACAAGGAAAGAACTTGCTGAACTGTTTGTGCATTGCTGTTTTAGGCTCCTGCTACACATTATATACATTATGCAATTAACTGGTTAATTACACAATAAATTTAGACCAGTCACATGTGCAAAGTAATTATCACACCATAAATAAGGCCAATCCAGCTATAAAACAAACCAACCAACTATGAAATTAGTGCTTGAAAATGTGTAACAACTCTATACCTGAGGGTTTTTCAACCTTTTTTAAGGAGTGTACCCCTTCAGGGTACATTTATAGTGGAGTGGGGAGTGCGGGAGGGGTGCTTGCCAAATGCAGAGTGGGAGTGGGAGTGGGAGTGGGAGTGGGAGTGGGAGTGG
>NW_017728983.1:2588179-2591317 GCF_001723915.1 Gavialis gangeticus
ATATACACAATAGTTGCTCACCTGCTAAAATATCTCCAAAGCAATTACTAGGCAATTATCTAAATGCATTTCTTTGTGTTATGATGAGTTTATTATGGATACAGAGAACAATCTTCCACCTGTGCATGTAATGTTCATCTGAGACTGCTATATAACTTTCTTTCAGGCTTACCAGTTTAAAGCGGAACCTTTTCAAAACAATTTTGCATGATTTAATGAGGTGCATGGAGAGCTGGGGATGGCAGCAGTAGCCACCACGTGCGAGCTGCCCCCCATATCTGGCTGGCTGGGCAGGACTTGTGCAGTCCTCAGAGGGGAGCCACTGCCCTCACCCCACCCCCGGCCCCACTCCTGGGAGGCAGCAGCACAGAGTGGTGGGTGGTAGCGTTCTATCCCCGCCTGCCTGCATGTACCCCCTAGCCCATTTCCAAGTACCCCCAGGGGTATGCGTACCCCCAATTGAAAACCCCTGCTATACCTGGTTTCTATTCAGTTTCAATTTGAATGTGTAGGAGGGATCTTATTCTTCCAACAGATCTCAAGAGACATCTCCCATTAGTCCTCTGTCATAAGCTTCAGTTATTCTTGATGCTTGTACAGTTTAGAGGGAAGTAACTCTGTGTGAAATGTAGGCCCCGATTCAGGAAAACACTTATGTGCATGTTTGACTTAAAGCATAGGCTTGTCTCCCATTGACTTCACTGTAAATGTGTACAGGAATCACTTACGTGCCTTCCAGAATAAAAGCAATTCACTGATTCAGCGAATAAATGAAAGGGAAGGAAAAATTAAGAGCTGCCGATAAGGAAGAAAAGATACTGTTTCAAGTGATAGTGAAAAGAGTCAGAGGTAAGGTCTGTGTCACTTCCAGACCATGCTAGGGAGCATTGCAGCAAAGCACTCCACAAGCATCGCACCCCAAACCAGATGTAAATGTACTATGGGTTAGTGTGGTGCCCAAAGATGGCATAGACATGCCCAGAGAATGGGAGATGAGAGACAAGGAAAGTACCTCCACAGGAGTGAGGGTTGTAGAGCAAGGCAGTCATCATAGAAAGGTGTTGTGCAGAGGCAGTGAAGAGGCTGAATGAGGAAAATGAATAGGGAGAACAACAGAAAGATAGGGCCTGTGTGGTAAGGTACAGCTGACACATGAGGGACTTGCAATGCTGATCTGTATATTGAAGCAGCTCTGCTGTCTGGGGCCCTCAATGTCTGTATACCCCTTGTTTGTGAGAAGGCTGGCATTCTGCATGTGCTAGGATGAAAACAGAAGGTAAAAAAGAGGTCAAACTGAAAGGAAAAATATACTGCCAAAAGTGGAGACAAGGAACCAATAGACATGGGTAATGTTATATAAAAGAAGCAACTGTTGTTATTCTGTAAGTTACACTAATGCCCACTTCCTACTCGCCCAACAGAGATCTGGGCTAGGTGATGTGCAATCATATTGGGAGGTAATCAGGGCCTTGGAAGCTGCTAGTTTAAATTAATATGAGGCTGTGTGGCAGCAGGACTAGAAGTACAGAATGATGAAAAAAGCAGGTCAGAAAACAGATTTCTCAGTCCATGAAAATCTTCATCTTCCACACTGGGACACAACCAGGAGTATTTGAAACTTTTTGGGGGAAGGAAAAAAAAGAGGGAAAGAGCATGATTCATCTCAAGAAAGCCAATAGCTTACAAGTACCAATACTCATCTAGATGTGGAAAACTATCAGAGGAGGGACTTGTACTAAATGATATAATCCAGAAGGCTAATTAGCTTAGGCCCAGCACAACACTAATAAGGTTAATCTTGTCTTGGTTCCAGAGCTAGTGCATGTAGACCTAGCTTAGGACACCTTTGTTACCTTAAGCTGTATAAACATGCCTTATGACTCTCATATTTCAGATGGTCTGTTTCCTGAAACTGTTCGCTTTTGCATAAATGATTAAATATTCAATGAACCATGGAATGTGAGTTGCAATAGTTTATGGGTTGGGGCACTCAGCTAGGATGTCTGAATGCAGAGTTCAAGTCCCTTCTCTAATAAGTAGTCGATTGTACAGTGTAAACCAGCTCCAACTAGAGAAGTACAGCACCAAATAAGCAGCTGGGTGGACAGCAGCTTCTATTTACCTGGCATGTAACAGGATCAGATTAAAATCCCTAGTAGAAATTGGGTAAAGCAAGTACTTGAGACACTTCCAAGTTAACCTTAACTACGTCATAGGGCTTTTCTCTTATTTTTCCAGGAATTTCTTTCTGCAGAAAAGGAAACATTTCATGGTGAAAGTGTCATCAGAACTGACATGTTTCCATAAAAAAATTAATTTTCAGTGAACTGACACCTTCTGGCAAATAGGTATTGTCTGGAAATTCCTAGCCAGTTCTGCAGATGAAGTGACTTTCCCAAGATAACACAGCCAGTCAGCAGCACAGTGAGGGGGGGCTAAGCGAACAACTATTCATCAAAGTACCTAAGGGGAAAACCAGGAGCAACAGTCATAAACTCCTAGAAGAAGGTTTCAGCCAGGATAGAAGGAAAAGCTTCTTCGTGGTTTGTGTGACCAGACTCTGGAATAGACTCCCAGCAGGTGTGGTGCAGGCACCTATTCTGGAGATCTTCAAAAGGAGACTGGACGCACACCTTTGGGGTTATTTGACCCCAGCAGTCTTTCCTTCCCAGACCAGGGGTGCTGAACCTGATGATCACACAGGGTCCCTTCCAGCCCTAAACTTCTGTGAATCTGTGAATAAAATGCTGCTCTTCAGACCACTGGCTCAGTAGCCCACTGAGTAAAGCCACTACATAGCCTTAGAACCACAATTCTGTCCTTCCTCTCACTAAATAAGCATAATATGCAAATATACAAGGAACAGGATGATTCTGAGATGCTAAAGAAAGTTGGGAATTAAGGGTATGGTGGGTAAAGGCAAATGCAATGTCTGAGTTAAAACAGGAAGCCAGAGAGACAATAATTTATTACTTATTGAGCATGTACCATGTGACTGGCAATATACAGATATAAAGAAAACATAGTTTCTCCCCTAAGGCAGTGGTCTCCAAACTTTTTTGATCACACACCCCTATCAGTAAAAAATTTTTGAGCATGCACTCCCAATATATGTATGTATATTTATTTATTTATAAA
>NW_017728983.1:2596317-2607757 GCF_001723915.1 Gavialis gangeticus
CCCAATATATGTATATTTATTTATTTATAAATTATATACATGTACTACTGTACTAATATATTATGTACATTATAAAACATACATAAAAATAGAAATTAAAAAAGGATGAGAGAAAAAATAAATATAAAAAGAAGTTCTAATATTTTCTTCCCGCACCAAAATGGATCGTCTTGCACACCCCCTGGGGTGCGCACACCCCACTTTGAAGACCACTGCCCTAAGGGGCTTAGAATCTAAATAAGACACAGGTAAAACAGGTCAGAAACAAATAAGGCTGTAGGGAGCTAGTTCGGAGTATACAAAGGCAACAAACATTGACCTGAATACAATGTAGACACTTGGCACTTCTGAAAATCAGAGCAATTATTTAGGTGCCTGAATCTGGATATAGGTGTCTAACATCAGGCATGAGAGGAGAAATTTGGACTGAAATTATCAGGTACGCAGGTAAAAATGTTCTCTCACCACTCGTAAATAATGGCTGAACTCATGAGGTAAGTACAGACAGTCAAAAATGTTGAGGTTGTATTGATTCATTCTTCACAGATTAGTCTAAATTGCATAGATTGAATCACTAAGCAAGTGAATGGATATTCACTTTTGATTCCAAAAATGCAGCCCCATGCCTGCAGTGGCCCAAGCTAGAAGCCAGAGGGTGCTAGAGCATGCCTCCCTCCTCAGCTAGAGCAGACAGCTTGGGCTAGGGCTAGCCCACCCACCCTGTGAGGAGTTTTCAGGGGAGGTGCAAAGCATCCAGGGATCCTGGGGGACCATGAGTTAACTTGAACCTGGAGGGAATGTTGGACAGAAATTCAAGAAACCAATTTAAACTAAATCAGTTGAGTCTGATGTTATATCCATCCAGGTTTATCTTTGTTATTGGGATAGTGTGATACCGCCCGTTGCTCCGGTTCTCGCCTGCCACCACTTTCATCTGCCATCTTTGTGGTCCCTCGGTTTCGGCGTCTCTCTGGGCCTCAGGTCCATCTACTGAGGTCCTCCTCCTCTGGGGTCTCAAACGCCCCCTTCTTCCATCTGCTGGTGCTCAAAGGCATTTTCTCTGGGACCTCTCCCTGCTTTTATCCCTGGAAGCAGCATCCAATTGGCTGGTCTTGAGTGATGTGGGGAATCCTCCCCCACCTGCCTGGATATCGTCATTAACAGCCCCCGGGAGTTTCTCCAATAACAGGGACCCTGTTACAATCTTCAACCAGTTTCAGCTATTTGGAAAGTAGTTTATGCACACTGAACTTTTGTTGTGTTGCAGATTTGAACCAGTTTCCAATTACTTAAACCATTTCATGTGTTATTTCTTTCCCTAGCCATGGTGGCAAAACATCTAAATCACACCATCATGTGAGATCATTAGCATTTAGAGATCAGAGAAGGCATCACTGGGCATCCTTGAAAAGACAGTTGCAGAACCAAAGAGTTCACAATCAAAATAAACAAGGGAATATGCTCAAGGAAACAGAAGAAACCAATGACAGAACCAAAAATAAAGCTGTAGCTTTGAGGATCTTGAGCAGAAAACCTTTCCTGTACTTCAGACCAGTCCTGTTTGCTTGGTTTGCTTTCTGATTCCTGTTTTTTTCATTATTCTTTCTCATGGCAATTTTAGGTTTGTCTTATTGCAGTAGTGGCAGGTAACAATTGTGCTCTTCTCATATACTTCTACCTATGCTTTAAGGCACGCTTGAAACCAGGAAGTTCATTACAGAGGCTGTTCCAAGCTTCTCCCCAGCAGCTACTCTCAGGCCTACCAGGTGCAGAGGGATGAGCCTGGAGAGATCTCACTGATGATCCCCTAGGTTTGGAGTGTACCTGGAGGCATGAGTGAGCAGGGTATACTCAGACCTGCCACCAGTGCCCTGTTTCAGTGAAGACCTCTATAACTCCAAACATGTTAGGCATATATGTTGAAAGCAGCAAGCCTGTTTCTATAGTCAACTGCAAACAAGATGGCATTCACCTGTCTTTGGCTCCCCCAACCTGAATGGCATGCACCCGTTGACATCTATAGGCTGTTTTTGCCATAAGTCTGAATCAAAGCTTGTATGCATGCCTCAAGAACTGTAACAAGACTTGTTACCTGCTTGATTATGACACCTCAAACTGTGACCTGGATTGGGGACCCTAAATTCTATCCCAAGTTTCCAGGCAATAGGAGCTAATAGTAGCAGCCTTGCATAGGTGCTTTGAGTCTACAGTCTTTCCTATTTGTAAAATGTGTAGAGATACTTGGATGGAAGGAGTCATGGAAATGCCAAGTATGTAATTAATTAGCATCATTAGCATCCTCCTAACCTCCTGTCATCTGTTCAGCCTATGAAAATGGTTCTGTGGAATCTGCACTGTTTCATGTCATCTTGTAAGTCTGGAGCTTTGCCCAGTGTTGTGGTCACAAGCAGGAAACAAATCTGACCTCCTTTGTGTTCATCCATCACTAATGGCTGGAAGCCTCTGAGGTTCTGTGATCCCTCAGTCTACAGGAATGCCTGCCAATGCAGACTTTCATGCTTCCCAATGCACTGGTTACAGCAAACATCTCTGCTTACTCTGCCTGGTGACATGCGAGCCAGGGAAGGGTGTTGACCAGCATCCAACCAGCTCTGCACAAGCAAATTATTATTTTATTATTGCAATCTAATTAAACAACACCACACAGCAAGCAGGAATAGTAAACAGTATGATCAATGGAGGGATTAGGGCAATGATAATTAGATCACACTGTTTGCAAAAGCTAGCAATGTGTACGACTGGGTTCGTACTGTTCAACTTTGCCATAAACCGCCATCTCCCATGGATACACAGTTGCTCACAGGTGTACTGAACATTTGTAGCCTTCTGTGTCTCTAAAGGAAGCCTAGCACTCTGCAGTCACATGTCAGCATCAGACAATCTGCACAGACAACCTGGGAGAGGTCACAGGTAATGTGCTGGTGTCACTAAGAACCAAGAACTAAACATTGATATTGGACTCACAGCCCATTATAATTTATGCTGTGCTTCACTTGCTGTGCCCAGCTTCCTGTAATCAGAGACCTGAGGAAGAATGCCTTACATTTGAAAGCTCGTATAACTTTATGCCAACTACATAGTTGGTCCAAAACGAGAAATCCATGCCACTAGGCAAAATGGTAGTGGGGTTGCTGGTCCAATGTAAGACCTAAAAAACAATGTAAGACCTACAAAGGAATATACAGATCAAAAGTTTTAGTTAAAGCATCCCCACCTAGGAGGTTTGCAACTTTTGACCTCCTCCTAAGTGATTCAGCCTTGAACTTGTGTTAGAAATAAGGGTTTCCTATATATGTGCTGGTTCACATTCTAATTGGAATGCTCCACTGTGGCCCCATTGTCCCGTGTATAAGCCCCCGTGCATTTAAAAATGACTGCTGGGGTGCTTTATCTATAGATAAAACACCCTACAGCCATTTTTAAAGCTGCAGGGTCTTAATACACATGATGTTGAAGTGCTTTAATTAGAGTGGCTCTCCAATTGTTGCTCTAATTAAAACGTGCCCTAACTCCCTCCCTCCCTTCCCTCCCCAGCCCCCCACAGCCTCCTGAGCACATGTATTGGCAGTCATTAGGACTTAATTCATATGACCCCTAAACCTCGGGAAACTACATAGCACCCTCCTGTTTTTCCAACTCCATTCACACATGCCCAGAGAGTTACACAGGCAGCATCCATAATTCAGCTAGAAGAACTTCTTTCCCTCCCTCTCCCCAGCTCTGGCCCTCATCTCATACTCACAAGCAAAGGTAACACTGATAGCACCTTGGGGTGCCTATATATGTGCTCCAACATGTTCTGATTAGAACACATCAGGGCAGACTCAATTAATCAAGTATATAGTGGATTGTTCTAATTGTTCCGATTAGAACCCTCCAGTGTGCTGCAGCATCTTGTGTATTCAGCACCACACATTTCAAAACAGTGGTGGGGATGCTTTAAATAAAAATTGTTGAACAAGCTTTAATTAAAGCGCACTCCCAGGCCATTTTAAAATGTGGGGCACTGAATACACATGATGCTGCAGAGTTTTAATTAGAACAGCTATCCAGGAGCCACTCTAATTAAAACATGTCGTCCCCCCCACCCCACCCCACCCCAGAGAACATGTATAGACACCTTTCATGAAATAAAGAGCCATTTCTCTTATAGCACCATGAGGAGCTGTGGCAGAAGTGAGAGTAAATGATGTGGACAAGACCACAGGGTAAAGACTGTGACAGGACCAAGCTTTTGGGTCCAAGTGTCCTCAGTCCTTTTCTTGAATGGGAGCCACTCCATGGCCATTTCCCATTTCTCAAAGGAACATGCCCTCTATAGATTCATAGATGTTAGGGGCTGGAAAGGATGTCTCAAGTTCATCAGGCCCAGCCCCCCTGCTCTTGGGCAGGAAAGATTGCTTGGGTCAGATGACCCCCAGCAAGTTGAGCGTCCAGATGCTTTTTGAAGATAGCCTGGTAGATGACTGTACCACCTCTGTGAGGAGTCTATTCCAGACCCTGGACACTCGAGTTGTAAAGAAGTTTTTCCTTATGTCTGAAGTGGTCTTCTATCAATTTATGAACATTAGTCCTAGTCTTCCCCTGGAAAGCCCTGATGAACAGACATTTTTCCAGTCTCTGATGTGTGCCCCTTATATACTTATAGGCTGCCATCAAGTCCCCTCTGAGTCTTCTCTTCTCCAGGCAGAACACACCCAACTCTCTCAGCCTCTCATTGTATGGATCACTCTCCATACCTCTAACCATACACATAGCCCTCCTTTGGACTCTCTCAATCCTCTCCACATACTTCCTGAAATGTGGGGCCCAGAACTGGATGCAGTACTCCAGCTGCAGCCTCACCAAAGCCGAGTAAGGTGGGAAGACGACATCCTTAGTCTTGTTTGAGATGCATCAGTAGATTCACACCAGTGTTTTGTTTGCTTTGCCAGTTATGGCATCACACTGGTGGCTCATGTTCATTCTATGCTCTATCAAGACCCCCGGGTCTCTTTCAGTTGGGGTGCTAGTAAGTGTACCACTGCCAAGCCTGTAAGCATGTTACTGGTTTTTTCTTCCCAGGTGGAGCACCTTATACTACTCAGTGTTGAACATCATCAGGTTTTGATCCTCCCACCTTACGAGCCTGTCCAGGTCAGCCTGTATTTCCAGCCTATCCTCCACTGTACTGCCCTCCCTGCCCTTTGCAGGAAGAGCAAAGAAAACAACAAGATTTTCAGAGCCCCTGATCAGCAGTGTTAAATTGACACCACAGCAGGCTGATTGCTGGCATTAGTAGAACATGCCCATAAATGATTCTCCTTGCTGTTCCCTTTGTCCCACTCCCATCCTCCACCCTCATCCACACACTCGCCTTCTGAAAATGAAGCAAAAGGCCGGCTGTTTATTTTATATTAATTTTTAAAGATGACTTGTTTCGGATGAGTGCCTGTCTGTCTCTGTCTATTTGCCACTGCTGAGAAGATTCATTACTTTGATGGATTTGTGTAATTTTTTCAAGTGCTGCAGGTGACAAACAATAAAACACACTTTACAGACACTCAGTCCAGAACCACACAAAGGAGGGAGGCTTGAAGAAGCACAGAGAGAAGATGAAATTATGGAGTGGATTCTCCTGGAGGGGATGGATTCAACCCCAATGTCACAATCAGTCTGTAAACTAGTGTACAGGCCCTGGGCTGGAATCTGATTGAACAGCCACAAGGACGAGGGGATGGTGTCTTGCAGTACTGGGAAAAGGTAAGGCTGAGTCCTTGGAATCCAAGTGACTAGGAATATTGTGTTCAAATCTCCTAGGTGGATCTGCAAATCTCGTCATAAGCATCTTATTCAGAGACATGAGACGTCTATTGCCTTTTCTTCTCCCCTCCATTGGAAACAGATCATATACATACATTCTTCTTCCATGCAGAGCTACTACAAGCTGCATAAACACATTGGAGAAATGGAGGTGCCACTGGTCAATTTGGTTCAATATGTGCATGTGCACTTGAAATTTTTCCATACACAAAATAGCTGTGCTTTAGGCAAACAGTTTTCCACACGTGCCAGCATGCAACTAATATTGAAAAATAGGCTATTAGAGAGTAATAGGCCCATAATTAATCAACCCTGCAGCTCTACAGTCTGAGAGATTGCATTTTAACAAGTAGAAATGAGCCCCCATGATGTGAAAAACACTTATCTGTAGCCTCTGTAATTCTGGTCTGAATGGACTGGAAGGATTCAGAATGTCCTCTACATCAGTAAAGCATGGCCACAAGTCATGCAATAAATGCATCACTCTATAGATTTTATGGGATTTGTTGCTGTGTGGCTGGTTGCAGGAACATGAAGGTTAAGTAATAGCAGTAGGATTAAGAGGAGGAGGAAAAAGGAAGGAATTGATAGCTAGGGAGAGGTTAGGAGAGAGGAAAGGCAATAAGTAAATGAAAGAATAGCAGGAGGTGCAGGGGGTATAACTACGTCTTGGTATATGGTATTTATAGCTTATGCTATCTTGTAGAAGCTCTCAAGAGGAAAAGATTTCATCCCGATTGTTGTTTCTTGAGAGGGTAATCATGTCCATGATAACCACATGGGCTTATGAAGAACAAATTATGCCAGACAGACTCAATCACTGTTTTTGATAGAGTTACAGAATTAATGGATGGAGGCAATGCAGAAGCTATAATGTAGCTGGGTTTCAGAGAAGCACTTGATAGAATGCCATGCAAAAATCTTGCAATGTTATCTTAGATGAGACTGAGTGCAAGCACTGTCATAGGAGTTAAAACTAGTGCATATGCAGCTCTTTTGCATACCTGTAGTCCCCAAGGGTGCTGATTTGCAGAGAGGAAAGTTGGAAACCACAGAAAAATTTAGGCAATGTTTATGCACTCTGTAATAATAACTTTCACAAAGAGGTTATCATTTCTTCTCGTTTAGAAGACCATAATGTGATCCTTGACTGTGATTTTACTGTCACTCAAGTTGAAGGCTAAGCTCCCCAAGAGCAGATCAGGAAAGAAATCTGTGACCTTGAAAATACATGGTGCCTTCTCAGATTCCCCACTCACTTGAGCAGAGAATCTCTGTCTGTGCTTCCTGTGTCCACACAACATTCCTACAATGGCATCATGTCAGACAACCTGAGAGCTTTCTTCAAGAACTGAATTTCTTGACAAAGAAAATGCTTAGTAGATCTTATTTACCTGTACATCAGTAAAGTATCCAATATGGTGCCATTTGGGAAATGGGATGGTAAACTGGAGGAGATGGGGAGCTAGTAGAGGAATTGTAAGATGCGTAAGGAACAAGCTAAAGGGGAGAAGGCAATGGGTAATATGGAAAGGGAAGGTGTCATTCTGGAGGCAGGTCATTACTGGAGATTCTCAAGGATCTATCCTTGAGACTGATCTTGTTTAAAATTTTTATCAGTGACCCTGTTACAAGTACTGAAAGTGCACTGGTGAAATTTGCTGTTCGCACAAAGTTGAGATGTTATCAAAAGACAGGGGCATTATACAGATAGAAGCAGATACTGTGAGAACTGGAACAGTAGAAATGGGACAACATTCAGTAGTATAAAATGCAGGGCTGTGAACTTTGGAATGAACATAGAAAAAATTCCGCTGGCAGCTGGGACAACATCAGCTAGAAATAACTAAGATATATGGAAAAGGTCCTGGTTGTCTTAGCCACTTACAGGTTAATAGTGAACCACCAATGTGAAGCAACTGTGAAACAGGCAATTGCAGTCCTAGGATGAATCCAAGGGTATTTCAAGTAGAGAGAGGGAAGTATTAGAGCCATCACCCTGGTGAGACATCATTGGAAAAAGCATATACAATTCTGTTAATCCGTGCTTAAGAAAAATGAGCTTGGATTAGATCAGGTGCAGAGAAGTGCTCTGTAACAGGGTACCCTGTAACCTTAAGACAAGGCCACTAACTTAGCTGAAGGGCTGCAGCTGTGGAAAGGCTAATGGGGCATGGCTTACTGGGAATTACTGGAAAACCTCAGCAGGCAGAACTAGAGGAAGGACAAGCACCAGAGGCAGAAGACCTCTGGGCTGTGAGGAGAACAAGCCTGGGAAAGGAAGGCTGAAGTCACAGTAGTCCCATCCCAGGGTTCAGGATGATAAGATTTCTTTGCTTGGTTTGATGAAAGACTACATATGACTGGGGCAAGCCAAGAGATGCTCCAGGCAGCAAAGACCAGGAGGGTGAAAGACTGCATATAACTAAGTCTTGATGAGAGATGCTTGGAGAAGGGCCAAAAGCCTGGTTGAAAGGCCCTGGGGCAGCAACCTGCTCCACGTGGTGGAGAATGCAAGTCCTTAGCTTTCACCCAGCAGAACGAACCCCAAGGCAAAGTTGATATGAATGGAGGGGCTGCAGCAGCAACAGGCATGTCGCAGAGCTCTCAGGTGCCCTGCGACTGAGAGCAGAAATGGGTCGGGAGAGACCCCTAGTGGTGGGAAGGGGGAAGCACAGCTGCCAGTCACCAGGACTGCTCAGGTGCTGGTTGCCCTAGCAACCAGGGAAGGGGCAGGAGCTTAGCCCTTCTTAAGCCCAGGCAGAAGGCCAGGAGGGCAGTTCCCCTCTGGCGGCCAAGGGAGGAGGAACTCAGCCAGAACAAAGGGGAGAACTCTGACGGTCGGAACATCCCCTGGTTCCTGCTGGGGGGTTGATGCGCTCTCTCCCTCTCTCCCTGGTAGGATTGATTCATATTTTTTGACCGGAATGGTTTAGCTTTATGTTATAGCCCAGGGGCTTTGTGTTTTGTATTTACTGTTTAACCGGAAGACCAGGTGAGGCTATGAGGGGTGGAGGAGGCTTCATAGGAGCTCCACGATAGCGTGGGGTCTCCTGGGGCTGGAGAGGGCGAAGCTTTGTTTGGGGGCACATTGGCCCAGCCCCGGAGTTAGGGGGCAGCAAGAAGCCCCGGAGTTAGGGGGCAGCAAGAAGCCCGGAGTTAGGGGGCAGCAAAGAGCCCCAACTAAGGGGGGCAGCGAGGAGCCCCGGGGAGTGAGGAGGGGGGCAGCGAGGAGCCCCGAGAGTAAATGAAGGGCCGAGACATAATAACAGGACCCCAGTCAGATCACACCAGCACCATCTGTGAGGCTTGGGCTGCAGTGTAGGGGAGGAAAAGGAGCCGCAGGCAGCGCCCCCTGTCATCAGGGAGCATAAAAATGGGCAGCCTCCCGCTGATTCCAATCATCTATTAATCAAAAGTAAGATCAAGGCGTGGCAGGCGAGTAAGCAGTCGGTTGGCCCATTGCAGGAGGGCGGAGCCACACTTCTAGAGGGGCTCTGAGAGTAGGACTCCTGCTACAAGACATTACAACAGAAGCAGCATTTCCAGCAAATAATGCAAGAGGATGCTTCTGCTGCTGGAGAAGGTGAAACCCAGCCTGAAAGGGGGTAGGTTATTCCAGGCCCAGAGGGATATAAGTGGAACGCTTACCAAAATAGGGCCAGATGGCAAGCCTGAGGTTTTTCTGGAGATATTTGAGAAGGTGGCTGAAGTATATCAGTGGCCTCATGACATATATCCCTCTGATCCCAATATCTTTGTATCCCAAGCCCTCCCATGCTTAGAACACCAGAGGACCTGGAGGGAAGCCCTTGGGACAGAAAGGGGACTGGGAAAGCTGTCTAAAAAGGGAGTCTGAGTCCAGTGTAAGCTCAGTGGACCTGAGGAAAATGACATAGATGTAGGTTCCTTTGAAAATAACTCCCCAGCCCCCACCTGCACCCCCAGAACTGGGAGAGAGTGCCTGTCAGAGGAGAACCTGATTTTGTTCAGAGCCAGAAAGATGACCCAGTATTGCCTATCTCTATAGCCAACTGGCCAGCATGAATGGCAAAGTAGTGGAGCCATGCCTAGATGCCCAATACCCTTATTTTGAACTATGTGAAGATGTCCTAGTGAGTATCATTAAAGGCTGGGCTGCTGGAACCTGGAAACTCCAGTTGTTGGTGCCCAAGTCACACCAAAATCAAGTCCCAAAATTAACACATGATATATCCCTGGCAGGCCACCTGCGTGTGGAGAAAACCCAAGAGAGGGTGCTTGCCCAGTTCTTCTGGGCAAATTGAAGAAATGAAGAAATTAAGAGGTACTACCAATCCTGTCCAGAATGTCAGTTGGTGGCTGTGCATCCCAGATATTGGGCCCCCTCATACCTCTGGCTCTGGTCAAAACCCTCTCTAATCATGTTGTAGTAGACACTGTAGGTCCTTTAGAGCTAAGGACCAGGGGGTACCACTTCATCGTGGTCTTGGTAGACTATGAGATCTATTCTCCAAAGTACCTCAGTCCAGACAGTGGCAACTTAATTCTTGAAGATATTTTCCCTTGTGGGGCTGCCATGAGAAATACTTGGAGACCAAGGCACTGTATTCAGGTCTCAACTGCTACAGGAGGTATGCTCCCTCCTGTGAGCCCACTCAGTCTGAAACACAGTCTACCACCCACAGATAAGCAGGTTAGTGGAACAGTTGAACTGGATCTAAATGGGATATTAGCAAAGTTTGTGGGGGCAGAACCCCAGAAGTGAGATACATTGTTGCCATATTTACTATTTGCAATCCAAGAAATTCCCAACTCCTCAATAGGCTTCACCCTGTTCAAATTGCTGTACAGGAGACAACCCAAGGGCATAATACACCTCCTCCAGGAGGCCTGGCAAACACAGGGCCTGCAGGTACAAAAAGTTGTTTAGTATATTCTTTAACTTTGGGAATGGCTGAACCTGGTAGGAAGTTTTGCATAGGAAAATGTCCACAATGCACAACAAGCCCAGGAACAGCACTTCAGCTGAAATGCCTGACCCCAAATATATCAACCTGGAGACCATGTCCTGTTGTTACTCCCATCAGAGGAGAGCAAGTTATTGGTCAAGTGGCAGAGTTCCTACAAGGACATTAGGCAAGTCAGGGAGGTAGATTAAGAGGTTCTCCTGACAGGGAAATGACAGGAAACCCAGTTATATCACACAAAACTTCTGAAGCCCTGGAGGGCTAAAGAAAGTGTCCAGGCCTCCATATGGCTAACTACAGAAAAGGGGGAGGAAGGGAATGCTTTTCAAAACCCAAACAGCATGGTTGTCCTGGGAGTCAACCTGTCCAACGCTCAGCAAGAAGAGGCTAGGACTCTAGCAGAAAACTTCCTAAATGTCTTCACAGCTAAACCTGGGAGGACTCCCTTAATCACCCACCATATTGTGCTGAATACTGGATGTCTGATACAGAAGGGGCTCTCCAGGATCCCTGAGTAGCTGTGGGAAACTGTGTGGGAAGGAGATTGAGAGTGACTGAGGAATTCTCCAGAAAGTGGAGTAGCCCTCTCATCCTAGTACCCAAACTGGACAGGGCAATTTTCATAGTTGTTTCATAGTTGGTAGGGTCAGAAGAGACCTGAGCAGATC
>NW_017728983.1:2608626-2631087 GCF_001723915.1 Gavialis gangeticus
GGATGGTGAATTCCAGCAGGCAATGATTGCTGTCGCCCATCTGGTTCTGTATAGACTAAATGCTGTTTTAAAATGTGATGCTTACTCCATGCCTTGAACTGACAAATTACTGCAGTGGTTGGGGAAGGCAAAATACATTAATTCATTAGATTTAACAAAGGGACTTCCCTAACCCCAGAATACTGGGAACCGATGGTGTTTGCAACACCTTGAGGGCTATATCAGTTCCAGACACCCCCTTTTGGACTTCATGGTCCAGAGGTTAATGAATAAAGTCCTGTAGTCACATCATGAATATGCCACTGCATATCTTGATGACTTATATTCACCAGCACATGTTGACAAGTCAGGGTGGTGCTACAATCATTTTGAACTGCAGGCCTTGTGGCCAACCCAAAAAAAAATCAGACTTGACTGTGCAGAGACAAAAATATTTAGGTTACACTTTGGGCAATATGGAAATCAAGCCCCTTATTGACAAGGCAAGGGCCTTAAGCGCAGTGCCCAAGACAAAAACAAAAAAGCAGTTGAAATTCTCTTGGACAAGCTAGTTATTATTGCCAGCTTATTCCATGCTTCTCCTCTGTAACAGCCCCTCTGACAAACAAACTATGAACCCGAAGCCCTGGGTGGTACAGTAGACCCCCAGCATGCACAGAGGCATTTGGAGAAATTAAAAGGATGTTATGTATGCCCATCCCAGATTTTGAACACCACTTCATCCTACAAATGAATGCCTCAGAGAGAGACGGTGGAGCTGTTCTTTTGCAGAACTTTGAGGATGGTGAACACCCAGCCATGTAGATGAGCTGAGTATATGAGTAGTATTCAGTCATTAAAAAAGAAAGCCTTGCCATAAAGTGGACAGTTGAGGCTCTCTGCTCTTACCTCCTAGGATTCTCCTTCAGGCTTGTGACTGACCATGCACCTTTAACCTGGTTGAAGGCAATGCAGGACACAAAGTTCAGGCTCACCCTTTGGTACTTGGCTTTGCAGCCATATGCACTTGAGCTATGTCATCAGCTTGAGACCACAAATATGAATGTGGACTACTACTTAACACCCCCTTGAAGTGGGGGTGTTAAGTATAGAAGAGAGTGAGTCTTTGACTTCACTCTTGAGTGGAGAAGCATGTAACAGGGTGGCCCATTCCCTTGAAAGAAGGCAGGGCTGCAGCTGTGGAAGGTCAACGGGGCTTGGCTCATTGGGAGTTAAAAAGCCCAGCAGGCAGAAACTGGGAGAGGTGTGGAGAAGAAGCACCAGAGGCAGGAGACTTCTGAGCTGTGAGGAGGACAAGCCTAGGAAAGAAATGCTGAAGTCACAGCAGACCCATTCTAGGTTCAGAGCAATAAGGTTTTGTTTGCTTGCTTTGTTTGATGAAAGACTATACATGACTGGGGCATGCTGAGAGACTCTCCAGGCAGCAAAGGCCAGCAGGGTAAAGGACAGAAGATAACTAAGGCTTGCTGAAAGAAGATACTCATGGAAGGGCAAAAGTCTGGTTGAAAGGTCCTGAGGCAACAACCTGCCACAGACTCCTAGTATGATCAAGGGAACGGTGAATCTATCATCTGAGAGGAGCCTAGAGGAGCCTGACTAGGTGAGCCTAGTGACATGGAAGCTAAGGAGAATATGATTTTTTTTCATAGAATCATAGAAAATGAGGGTTGGAAGGGACCTCAGGAGGTCACATCTAGTCCAAACCCCTGCTCAGAGCAGGATTATCCCCAAATAGTTCATCCCAGCCAAGACTTTGACTAGCTGGGTCCTAAAAACCTCCAAGGATGGAGAATCTGTGATCTCTCTCGGTAACCTGTTCCAGTGCTTCACCAGCTTCCTAGTGAGAGAGTTTTCCTAATATCTAACCTCAACTTCCCTTCCTGCAACTCAATCCCATTGCTCCCTGTTCTGTCATCTGCCACCACTGAGGACAGTCCAGCTCCATCCTCTTTGGAACAACCTGTCAGGGAGTTGAAGGCAGCCTTCATGCATAGGTGAAGGGTAGTAAACACAAAAGAAGGGAAAAGCTATTTAGAAAACTATGCTGGCACCAGAATGAACAGGTACAGGTTGACTGTGTATAATTTTAAACTGGAAATCAGAAGGCAGTTCCTAGGCTTTCAAGCAGTCACATTCTGGAACAGACTTCCATTTGGGCAAAATCCTAAGTGCTTTTCCAATGGAGCTTAATAAATTTAGGAAGAAAATTATATGGCATTATGCCTCAGATGGCAGAGGATTGGACATGATGACCCAGGAGGTCCTTTGCAGTCCCATGCTCCTATATTTCCAAGGGAAGGGTAGTGATTTTGCTGAGAGCCAGGATGAAGGTAGTCCACTCAGGAGAACACATGGACATCATTATTCTGTGAGATGGTGACTCGAGGACATGTTACTACTTTGTCTTTGGGTAGCGAATATTGTATACACAGTACAATGCAAAAGGGGTATCTAGCTTTTTTTGTGAATGTTCTACGGTCCAACCATTATCAACATATGAGATTGCTGTCTTCATTGCTGACACTACTATAACCAGATTATTCTTCTGGACCACATAGGAAATATACTCTTTTTAAAATTGAAAGGGTTTTATTCAGGTTGAACCCTGCTAATTTAGGGGTATAGAAATGGCACATACCTTAATCACATGGATGAATTTAAAAGAAAGGGCTAATCACTCAAACAGATTACTCACTGTGTTGAGCAGAAGTCCTGTGCTGTGGGGAAAGAAACAAAGTCTAGAACTTGAAGTGACAACAGAGATTGGTTGTTACAATTGAAAATTACTCACTGCTCTAATGCTGCATCTTTAATGGTTCACTCTTTGCTTTGCCTGCTCCCTTTGTTTATATATGTTTAAATGAATATTTGATGATACCTTATACTTCTGGCCTTTTGCTCTGAACCATCAGATTTCCAATGGGTCAGTCACATAAAATGATGGAAGAGATGGAACTGGATTGAAGAATGGTTATCATCATGAGTCCCACATAGTTAAGATGACAGTGATAGGGTGGTTAAGTCAAGCCCAAGAAATAGATGGTGCTAGAGGACTGTGTGTATCACAGTTTCTTGAACACAAATCTTCTAGTGGATTTATACCTTATAGACTAACTAAATCAGAGAGATATAACATAAGTTTTTGTGAGCCTGAGCTCACTTCAGCAGATGCTGTGAAAGGTTGTGCACAGAGCAGTATTTGCACCACCATCTGCTTATAAGTGCCCCTCTGCTGTCTACACTGGACACATGGGGTAATCCCTGTACGTGGGAATGAATGAGCACTGATCTGAGATGAGGACCAGAAAGACAAGCAAGTGTGTGGCAGAACACTTTAACCTTCCTGGACATTCCCTCACTGACCTTGGAGTACCTGTTCTTAGACAGCAAATCTTTAAAAAACAACTTGAACAGGGAACTGCAGAACAAGAAATCATTCACAGACTGAATTGTATGAAGTATGGTTTAAACAATGACTACAAATTCTTATCCCCTTACCTGGATTAGCTTCCATGATCACTATGTCCCTATGGGTTTATTACTTTTTGCCTCTCCAAGCATTGCCTCCCTCTCCAATCTCTTCCTCCCTTCCTGTTTTTTGTATTCAAATCACTCCCTCTGATTTTAAATGTTGCTCTGTGCATGTCCCTTCACAGCATCTGATAAAGTGAGCTGAGATTTTGTTAGACGTTACCTTTCCCACATGTTAAATGCTCTTAAGATGGGAATGGCTTTGTAATAAGAGAGGAAAAGATAAGCTAAGTGCCCTGTGAGTGTCTCTTAAGTTATGCTTCTTCAGGGAAGGATTAGCTCCAACTGGTGTTAGGCAACTCATGTTGCAGCAAGGTCAGTCTGTTCCACAGGGCCAATACCAGCAAAGTGTGGTCCTCCAGTATCCCAGGATGCACTGACCCATGCCACCCCCCCCCAGGGTGATGATCTGGCATCCAACACTCTACTGCCCTGGACTGACACAGACCTGGGGAGAGCCGGATAGTTGTGAGTGCATGAGTGAGGAGCAACAGAAGAGCTGCAGTGGAGAGGGAGCTGCTGGAAAGCTGGGCAGTCACAAGACAGACCTGGCAGCTCCTAGCCATGTCTCTGCTTGCTGACCCTCTAGACTCAAGTCAGAACTGTGCACATTAGAGAGGGTATTAACCCTTATCGAATGACTGCTCACAGCACGTGGTAACTTTAACACTGCTTAACATTCCTTTACACCAGCATGTGTGAGCTATAATGTGTAACCACACCCTATTTGAGTTACTCTATAAAAGGGAAAATATACCCTGCCCTCTGCCTGACTTGGCTAACTAATCTCTCACTTCCCAAATCTTAGAGTGCCACTCAGTGGGTGCATCTACACATCGCTCTATGGTGACATAGGGATGCGCTACATCATCATATTGTGCACTATGGTGATGTAGCGATCGCATGTCTGCATGGGGTCACCAGCTACATCACTGTAGTGGCATGCTTCCTGGGTATAGTGTGCTGCTATGGCAATGTAACAGCAAAATTTGCCCATGCACCACATGCACAGTGCAGTACCCACCCATACTGCTCTGTGCTTTAGTACTTCCAAAGGAAGTACTAAAGCATAGCGTTATAGCACCATCACTATATGGTGATGTGTAGACATGCCCAGTGAGTAAACTGCTCTACTTCTGATGATGATGTATATAGACCCTTCACTCTGCATCTTTTTCCTGCCCAAGGACTCTCCGTTGTTGTCCAAAAAGGTATATAACTGCCCACATACCACTCCTCCATTGCTGCATGCTTACAACTAAAGCGATAAATAGACATCTCATTTGATGTGGTCCTCAATGGCCCTGGGTTTGACCCAGATCAAAACAGGTGCAGCAGTCATTTATACATCACCCTTCCAAGTTGCACTGATGCTACTCTGCCAGCATGGGGTGAGCACGAGCACACAACCTGGCTGACTTGTCCTGGGAATGACCCATGATAAGTTTGGCAGCCACATTCTGGAAAAAAGCATAAGAATATTCTATTTTGCATATGTCAAGAGAATTTGGAGCAGTGGACATATACATCTGTCAGATCCCAAGACAAAAGGATTATCCTGGGGACAAATACAATATCTGTTTACAGCCTTGGAGTTCAAGAAAGTAGCCAGTAGATTGCACTCAATCAAATGAGCTTGAGAGGTATTTATACACATGCTCTGGGAGGTGTGGGGGGTGCTTTAATTAGCACAGCTCTGAGAGTCTCACTAATTAAAAGCACCCAGAGCGTCATGTGTATCAGCATCCCTGTGCTGAAAAATGGCAGCAGGGTGCTTTGAACTGAAGCTTGTCCCATGAGGTTTAGTTTAAAGTGCCCAACCACCATTTTTTAACATGAAGACGCTGATACACATGATGCTGGAGGCTGTTGGAGTGCATTAATTTCCATGTTACAACAGACTCAATTAATCGAGTCTGCTCTAACATGCTGGAATTACAGCACATTGGAGCAGACTCCCTGCATGTGTATAGGAGCCCAAGGATGTCACTGAAGCCCCTTCTTGGGCAGTGGTCCTTCTTTTTTCTGCACACCAGTTTACCAATAATAAAGGGGCTAAAGAAGGTGCTTTATGGAAAATGACTTAAATAAATGCATTTAGATGGGCCAAACAGTGATTGTAACATGAGCATTTGCAGATTCAAACCCTACGGAGGGAATTTAATAATTTAAGACAGCATCACAAGAGGTTGACTCACTAAGACCTGAAACTGAGCATGAATACCAACATCCCTTCCCTGCTAGTAAAGGCTATTACTGTGAATAGCAATAAGGACAATTAATTGCTTCTGCCATTTAAAGAGAAGCTGGACAATATCAGGGACTCAAGCTCTTTCACACCATGATCTGCTCTGATAATGGAAAGAAACGTGGGGCTTTTCTGCTGATGATCAGGGAAAGGGATTATAACCCCTCTTGAGACCATGGACCCTAAACTGAAAACCTATGCAGTAGGGAACATGTTTTGAACTGGCATGGGTTGGTCTGAATTATAATCTCCATCTCCATTTTCTGTGATAACCTTTGCGAGAGGGGAGAAGAAAGAAGTGTATTCTACCGTAGTATAACCAAACCCCTGTCTGTGATCCCTTTTAAAGTAATGGAGAAGGCCATCAGGAGAAAAAGAATGGCCTAGCAGTTAGAGATGGGGAATTGAGGTACAGGAAAGTTAAATAACACATCCAAAATCACCAGCAAGTCTATGGTAGATCAGGGCTTTATTTGGGGGTGTCTCAAAGCTCCTAAGAGGTAGTTCCCTACCCTACAACTGTATTCAGAGAAATAGGCTTCTCTATTTGCTCTTATCTCCCTTCACAGTCCTGTGTTATCACTACCATCCTTTGGGGTTGGAGACCCTAAGGTAGGGGCACAACACAGACCCAGGAAACATGGGATAGTTGTGATTTCCAGCTGGTTCAATTGTGTGGCTGTGGTGGCAACTGATAATTTTCCACCTTCCCCGCATCCATGCCAGCACCTGGGGCACCTGTTCCAGTCATTCAGCCTACTTATGCTATTATTTGGCAGTGTGACAGGATTTTATAAATGAATAGGGGCAAATTCAGCTGTCACACGACTGTAAGCATTGCTAATTTACTGCAGATCTGGCTGGGTATAAGTGTGCCTAGGCAGGTAAAATGAAAGATGCAGAAATGATCTGTAGTAATTTATGAATATTGTCTCTGACCTGGTTACTTGGAGAGTTGCTCTATGGCTCTGTCAGGTCATTTGGAGTGTTTACTGTATGCATATATTGACTTAGCCGAATAGCAAAGCTGTGAGGAAACTAGCAAGAAGGCAATGCAATCACTCTTGCTAAGAAACCTTCTTGGTAAACATTTCAAGGGGGCTAAAAGACAATGCCTGAGCTACCTGCAAATATCTATCAGTAGCTGTGGCAAGCTCTGTACAGGCAGCAAGGTTATAAGGCTCGATTGGCCAAAGCTGGGAGATAAGCAATTAAAAAATCACTTTCTAGTGGAGAAGGAAGACAGTTGTTTAGAGAATTGTATAAAAAACTGGCTGACATTAAGACAAGACTCTGCCAGAGGGTCTCAAGAGAGAAAACCTGGCTGGCTCCCGACACAAGCTGGCAGAGTTTAGGATGAGTAAGATCTTGAGCATAGTCTACTTACTGTTTTAAAACCCTGTTTTCTTACATGCTGCCTTGTCCCTGCTCTGAAAATTAAACCATACGTTGGCCCAACAGCTTGCTCTTCAGTGTAGTAATCAGTGCTGTAGGACCCCAGCAACAAGAGTGTCCTCCACGCCTGCCGCTTCTCCCGCTGCTATGCCAAGCTGATGCGCTGCCTCATGGTGTCCAACACCATCCGTTGGTCCCGCAACATCTACGTGGAGCACATCATGGGCCACTGCCAGTACACCGACTCCACCAGATGAGCCGCCGCCGGACCGGACCCGGAGGGCACTGCCTGAACCACCCCCCTGCTTCGCTTCACTTCAAGATGATTCTTCCACCACGGACGACCCTGCTCCACCCAAAGAGGACCCTTGCAATTGGACTTTATGGACTAAGACGCTTCCTCCAAGCCACTTCCTCCACCATTGCGAACCATTGTAACGGTTTGTGTGTATCTATCTCCTTTCTCTCTCAGCGTCACGAACCCCCTCCCTCCCCTTCCCCCTTCCCACATCTCCCCACCCCTGGGCTTAGTTAGCTAACATTGTATCGCTTGTAACCTAGTCACGTTCCCCTCCTCTCCCCCATCCCTCTATTGTTAGTCCCTCGCTCGGGCGCTGTGTTTCCATATCAGCTTTGTCATCTTTTTTCTGGATTCCCCATCCAAAACATCCACTAATAAAAGTCAATCCCTGGTCACAACTCCTGACGGGAAGCTGCGCAAACACTGAATGGACACAGACAGAGGCTTGCTGAGTTATCATGGTACTATCACCCTGGACCAGTCTGAAAATGGAAAATATCAGGACTTCCCTTTGAGGGCCTTGTTAAATGGTGTTGTTTGAGCTGCTCAAATGATGATCTTTAGGAGCCTACTTAACTCAGTTTCACGATTTTTGTGGATACCATGAAAAATGGCATTGTCTGTGATCACTAGGAAATACTACATTGGCCAAGATTTCCCATGAAATCAACCAAAAAAATATTATCTTAATAAGACACAGGGGGTTTCTTTTAGAACATCCCAATGCTTACCACAATACAAAAACAATGGAACAACCACTGCAGCCATAGATTAAGAGTTAGTGAAGGTGCTAGTCAGTGAATTGAAAAAGTTTCTATTAAGGTTAGTATTAATTAGTCTTTCTAATGCTAGTTATGCTACATATAATAATACTACATATAATAATAAATTGTAGAATGCTACATATAATAATAAATTATGAGGATATAAGTTCCAATTCATATTATATATACATTTATATTCATGATGTATTTAAGTATATTTTTTTGATTATAATAATGTGATAAATTATATGATATAATTTACTTTCCACAGAATTTGCTATTAAATTATATGATATATGCCTATCCACCAATCAGTGGTGAAGGGTGGGGCTGCCAGGAAATGCCCATGAAACCAACTCTTTTTGCCATGACCAAGCTGCAAAAATTGCTTTGTCTTGCCATGAGTAAAACCCTGTTGATCGGTGTTAATGCTAGCTCTAGTTTGGAGCAGTTACACTTTAAAGCTAAAAAAATTCTTTTACTATCCCCAACCTGCACAGTTGGAACTAGGAGCTACAGCTGTGAGTTGCTACTAGAGCACTGTTGAGCCAGGACAGGCTTCTATCCCTGTTCTTGGTGGGGGTGGTGGATGTGAAAGATGGGCTGTGGGGGGAAGGAATCTGAAGCTGGGAGGTGGAGAGTTAATGGGATGGGGGTGGGTAATGAAATGGGAAGTGGAAAGAAAATAATGTGGAATGGGTGGTGAAATGAAAGAAGGCAGCCACTGAAGGAAATTTTTTTAAAATGTAAAAATAAATAGATGGTAAATAAATAAAGGCAGGTCTCATGTTTCAAAAAATTGGGATTTGGGTATGGGGGGTCTGGCCATGCTTCCCAGAGAGGCTAGAAGGTGGGAGCAGTGAGGGAAGGCACTTCTGAGGGAGCTACTGCCCCTGCCCTGGGAAGGAAGCCCCAGCTCATGGGGACCTGATCTGGCCCCCTATCTTGTCCCACCCCTACCCCTTGCAGACCCCTCTCCCAGACCCATCCATGCCCTCTGATCTGGCTAGCTGGCATGTGCTCTACGGGCTGTTTGCACCCACCCTGAGGGGCAGGAGGGGGAGATGTTGTGGTGCCAAAACTATCCCTTAGGCCAGTAGAGTTCAGGAGGGAGCAAGTTTGTCCACAAAGGACAGGAGAGTAGGAGAAGGAACACTGCATCCTGGGATACTGGAGGACTGCCACTTGGCCTGCTCACCTTTAGGGCACAACCATATTAATGGAACGTGAGCTAGGTAACTTGGATCAGAGAGAAACCTACCCTGCAGAAATATAACTTGAAATCACCTAAAGTGCTCCTAAAACTAGTTTCAGGTGATAACTTGTGGATACTCCAAGGGTTAGGAGCTCCAGGAGCTGCCTAAAATTAATATGTAACAAGGCCCAGAGGTAGCCAAAGGCCTGAAACCTATCTCCAATGGAGGTGTACACAGGGAGGTTGGAGAGAGAGGGTCAGGAAGTGCAGTTGGACTTGAACTATGTGACAGGTACACTAGGCAGTATCCATCCCATTCAGTGTGATGCTTTTGTTAACACAGTTAGATGGATGAACTCTGAGGGCAAAAACCCTTTCTTGGTGCCTCAATAAATCCTGCTCAAGTCCCCTACTTGACAGATAGCATATGGCCTACTAGATTTGCCCATAGGGAACCATGCCTTTAGGACCTGGAAACAGGCAGATATTACAGGTAGAAAATTGGCAAAGACACTCTAAGTGCACACGCAAAAAATATTTAAGTCACTTCAGTCCTGTAAAGCGATAAAAGTGGGGAAAATAGAGAAGAAGCTGTTTCAGACACTTTGGCTAATATAATACAATAATTGAGCAGAGTAGGAAAGAGAGGCACTAAGTAGGCTGGATTTACCAGGCTTTTGGAGAAAATCTCTATTTCTGTGCTGTTGATGAAAGTGTAGAGAATCATTTTAGCTTTCTTGAAGGACAGTCTCAATTCCCATACAAAAAGCCCATTTCCAGTCTCCAAGGGAACAGTGCCATGATCTATGGCTTCTGTTCCCCAGGAGCGAATGAAATGTTTTCTCTTTTCATCCATGGCCTGAAAAAAAGAACTGACCATCATGAAAAATGAGAGCACCTCACAGAGAAGAGAAATTACTAGCTCCATTTCCCTGCTGAAGAACTGGCTTCTGGTGGCTGCTGTTGCCTTGCCCCGCTACACTGCACTATCCTGAACTGGTTGGAGTTGTGCCCAAGACTTGCTTTTGCAAGATTTTGGGGACGTTGGGTATCATGTTTCTAGCATCAGCTGGGGAAGAGAAGGGAACAGGAAGGGAGTATTACAGTGAGGAAAAGCACCGGGGTAAACAAAACAGAGGGGAAGGAAAAGCAACATATGTCACAAGAGAAAGGGAAAGAGATCAAAATATATCATCAGCCTCTTAATTCAGCTTTTGTCCAGAACTCATCATAATCACTTAGAAAATCATTCCCCTTCATCGACACACAATGCACTCTGGAACAGACAGAGCGATGACTCAGAGGTAAAGTTGTACAAGTAATAGATGTTTTTTTCAGTTTACTGGTTGAACAGAAAAAAAAAATCAGGTCAACTGAAAATTATTTTTTTAATTATTTTTGGCAAACTAGAAAGTAAATAGTAAAAGTTTGGGATTGAATGACAAGGTTCTTTGTGTAAATGTGATATCTTTTATTAGGCCAACTAAACAGGTGGAAAAATTGTTTTTTGCCAGTTCAGGTACAAACACCCATCTTCAGGCAGAGGGAGATTCATTGTCTACCTGGAATGAGACATTGTGCTTTTTTAAAAATATATATATTTTTTAAAAATAAAATGGAAGCAAATATGATGAAATATTTCATTAAAAACATCAGAGCATTTCATCTTGAAAATATCAAAGTAAAACAAAGTGATTTCCCCATTTTTTCCCCCACTGAAACAGTTTGTCAGATTCAACACGGCTTTGCAAAATGCTTCTGTCAAACCAAAACTGCAGAGTTAAGCAATAAAATAAAAGGTTTTGATTGAAAACTTTTGTCCATTTGTAGCTATCGGGGAGCACGGTTATGGGTAGACATAGAATGCTTAAGAGGTTTATATTCTCTTCAGTCCTAGACTGGCTGTCAACCAGGGTTAAAGAGCCCCGATAGCTGGACAAATGGATGATCTCCTTTGATCTGGCAGCTCCCGCAGCCAAGCTGGTTCCATATGTACTGGCACCTACCAGCAAGGAGAGGGGGGCACTGGTGTGTGGGCATAATTATAATGTCTCACGACAGGTGCCTACTTATATTCAGGGTTTGAATTACACTTTGACTCCTGGGGGAGAACTGCAAAAAATTTAACCAGTTCGGTGATTAATAAGTCTACCTAAGTGAAGAAGCAATCCAATCAGAGACCCCCCCCCTTCCCCCCTGGTTATGATTTGCAAATCTTACAGGGGGCTCTCACCTCTTATGGGGGGGGGTTCAGCCCCTTGAGCTCCCCCCTAATTAGTACCCTGCTTATATTCTCTTGCCAAATAACCACCTCTCTTGTAGTCCCTAAAAAGGGAATGAGCCTTCATGGTGCTTTTCAGGCCCCAATAAGGGCCTTCAGTGCTCATCTCTGCAGGGGCTCCCAGGGGCAGTGAAGGGCTGAATCACAGGCGCTACACAGCTTTCAGAAAGAGGGGTCCCAGCGGGTAGTGTGAGGAGCTAGGGTTTGATGGTAGGAGCAGTCATGGGAAAAGTTTATGAAAAATGTAACTAGTTAAAGTTCAGAGTTAGCAGCCTTTAAAATTAACATGAGTTAACATTAAATATGTCCACTTTCAACTAGTTAAAAGGTAAGTTAGAAAGAGAGTGACTAGTTAAAAGTTAAGTTGATTCATGAGAAATGTATAAAACACAGCGAATTGCCTCATAGCATCATTTTTCATTTTCAAATGCAAGGAGTGGTTTTCTTTTCTATAAGCCGACAGAAGCACACTAATTTACTCAGAACTCACCCTGCTTTACCTGAAAACAATGTTACACTTGTCATACCGTTTTCAGAATAACAATTTACCAATACCTATGGCACATTAGTTCCTTCTCACCCTCTCCGTGCCAAGTACTTTGTAAAAATCAATGCATCATATAGGTATACCAGAATAGCAGAAAGGAGATATTCATAGCCAGGTGACAAATGAAAGCTGTTTCCACAGAAAACCTCTCTTGTTACCATTACCCAAAATGGGTAATGGGAAAAAATGGGAAAAAATATTCCTGCCTTCCTTTGTATGGGGTTGATTGAGCAAAGCACTTAAGCACAGTTTAAGCACATTCACAGTCCCCATTGACTTCTGTAGGACTCTTCATGAACCTAAAGCTAAGCCCTTCCTAGTCTCATCTGAGAAATGTGGTAAGTTATGCACTGAATTGTAATCATGTATTAAAGTGGCAACAACGTAAGCATCTGGTTAAAGTTAAGCATTCTGTTAATGCTGTTCTGAATGTGGCTGATTCCCTGAACTAGAGCCCAAGTCTTTTGCTGAATTGGGCACTTTGGGATCTCTGGAAAAAGAATAATAGTTATTACTTAAACTACAGGAGTGAAATTGAAAAGAAAATCTATTTACCAAAAATAACAGTAGTGTGTATTTGTAATTTCTTCAAGACATTCAGACTCACACAGTTCCATGTTTCATAAGCTCTGATTGTTTACCTTCTTGTTTAGCTGGTTTTGCTTTTTTAACGAAACCCTCTTGCCCTGGTGACTGGTGGAAAGTCATTCATTAGTGAAAAAGACCTATTGATTATTTTCATCCCAACTTCCCAGCCATGTTCTAGCTAATTAGTAAGATGAATAAGTAAAGAAATATCAACCCTGTATCCTCTGTTACTAATTTAAGGAGAATCATATCCCCTAGATAATATGCATCTAAGTAGCCTAAAGGTAAAACAGTAGTGTGATGGAAAAAACCTTTTTATCATGTATGTGATACTGCAACCATTTACAAGCCACTAGGAAAGCAAATTGGCATTGCAAATATAAGGACTGCTGGCTATGTCTCTTAATGTATTTACTAAAAACAAGAGGTACCAGCACCTCTAACAAAAAAAAAAAATAAGTGACCTGATTTTTAACTGTGATAGGCAAACCAGTAGTTCCAACTAAAGCCAGTGGGAGTTGACATAGTATTATTAATAAAGAGGTTCTACCTGTGGATTTTTTTAAACTTTGCCTTTATTTCCTTTCATTTACACATTTTTTATATGGGACTGGCCAAAAGGTTCCACCTCAGCTATGATGATGGGAAATCTGGTTACATGAAAATGTTCATGGAAAATGTCTGGCTTCTTTTTAAAAAATGATTCAGGGCATAAGCAACACATGGGGGGGCATAGGGGGGCACGTGCCAAAGAGGCAGGTAAGTTTTCCGGTGTGTGCACAACACGGGAGTTTGAAGGGCCCTAAATTGAAGCAGTGTTTTTAAAAACCCACCGCTTCAATTTCAGGCACATGTTTCGTCTACACATGCCCATAAACACCCAAAATGAATATCTGCCACAAAAAAAATCAACAACACAACAATTTTATTTTGTATATTGTAATTTCCCATAAAAATGAGTCTGGGGGTTCTGGACAGAAAGTTGACATTTTCCAATTAATAATTTCAATATGATGTGTGAGAGGTCCATTCTTTCCATCATTCACTTTGGAAGGTTAAACTTAAGTAGTGCCAGATATTACAGCAGTTACAGAAAATTCCTTTTGACTTTCACTGGTGCCAGGCTTTTCATTTCCCACCAGCTTCACACACTCTTTAAAACAGCTTTGTGGAGTGGAAGGTTCTCCTCCTCTTGCATATCTGAGAAAATTCACCAGACCAGAAGCCAGTATTTGTAGCATGACATTCCCAAGCATTCAGCTACCCTAAGCCACTCACAAGAGGTGGTACATAGGTCATCCCAGGAGTGTCTACATGTACACATCCATATTGCGCAGTAAATATGTGACTTATGCTGACTGAATGTAAATTTGATACCTGCATTATGCACGTAGTTAGTGCACAGTAACGCATGTGTAGACATCTTCCTATGCAGTAACACTGTAGGTGTGGACTGACTTGGGAATAACTTTAGTCCCAAGTCAGTCTACACACAGCATTAAAGTGCTTTAATGCCTGCACATGTAGACGCTGGCCTATTCTTGCTTACTGCACAGTAACTTACTGCGAAGTAAATTTAAGCTGGCATAGATGCACATGTAGGCACACCCCCACCTCCCCGGCACCTCCCTTTCCAGGAAAACTTTCTGTTTTCAAATTTTGGTTTGGTTCAATTCAGCAATTTTTTTCCCAAATTTGTGGTGCCCCTGAAACTCCCCCTGGTCTGCAGCTGGTTGGTGGAATGGACATTCTTGCCAGTATCGCTGCAAACACAAACACATGGGCAAAATTGTTACTTTCACTGGCTCTGGCACAGACCCACCAGGCATTTCCCAGGGCCACAGAATCGTGTAGCTCAGCAAAGCAGAATTTTTCAGTGAAATGTACTGTGTTGGAGAATTTCTGATCTGTTTCTTCCCCCCCTCCTCCCCACCCCTTTCTCACCATATACCTCCAGCTTCATTCCCTTCCTTGTCAGCTCCATCCCTCCAGCAGCCAGAACCCTCATTTGTAAGGAACATGTTGAAATCAATGACGTTGCACTGCGTTCCAGGTGAGCAGGAAGGGCTATAGAATCATAAAGGAATGTGCCTTTTGTAAGCCCTTACCAGAGGCGCAGCTCTTTCTACTGTTTTACCTTGCTAAAACACTGTGTCAATACTTCTTTAAAAATTCAAAAACTGCCACTTGAACGGGACACGCATACGTGCATACACACAGACACACACATATACACTGAGACACATAAAATGTATACATAAAGTTTTTCAAAGTCAAGAGTGCTGGAAGTTCCTCCCAAGTAATTTCCCAGTAGTCCTCGTTAATTCCTTAAGATTTTTCCCCACCTCTTTTCAAAGCCTAAAGTTCAAAGACAAATAAAGGCGCTGCCTCAGCAGATTCTTTTTCCCTTTTTAGTTTTTCACCAAGGTTCAATCAAACCTATTAACTCCTTTCTTTCTTTCCTTCTTTCTTTTTTCCCCCCATTCCTTGAAGGAAAAGCAGCCATGGGTTTCAGCCAAGGCTGTGAAACATAACTATTTAGAGAATTTTCTTCTTCATGCTGTCCCAGGAGCTGCCCCTTTTCTTGACAGGTGTTGAATCCATCTGCTTCAGGTCCTCAAATAGTTTTCTTCATCAGCCTGAAATTTCTCTGATAGGCTATGCACTACACTTTGGTTGTAAAGAGGTGTCATGTGACACTAGTAAATATAATCATCCAAAGAGGCTGCTTTCCTCTCATACTGAAGGGACTTTATTAGCCTAAAGGGGGAAAAGATCATGCCTAAAATCCTGCTCCACTGTCGAGTTTCTGCTTAGGAAATGTCCAGCCCTCTCCTGCCCGGTGCCCTACTTCATTCTTAAGTTACATTTATGATAGGTTTATACATCTAAGAATTTATTTTCTTTCTGTAGGTTAATATAGTACCCACAGAGACATGCTTACTCTTCTGTAGGTTATTTCCTGTTCATCCAGAAGTGCTGATTTCTGCAAATCTTGTGCTGATTTTTGAATGCCGGCAGCTACACAGCATTCAGCCTTCTGATTAACTGCGTTCTGTCATTGCATCTAGCTACGTGTGTCTCTGTGCTCGTATCTGCTATGCCCTAATTTCTGCCAGTCCTGACACACATGTGCCAGTGTTTCTCTACTAAAACATTTATTTTTCTATACACCTCTTACTTTTCATTAGTATTATTATTTTCAATAACAAGCATGTTCATAAGAAAAAAGGTATTTTTTGAAAATTGAACTGCAGGAAGTAGGGGTTTTTTTGATGATCTCCTACCCCCCAAAACCCTGATGAAAAATTATTTCCACTGAAATATTTTTCAAAGAAGAAAGGATTTCCCAAACAGTCCTATCACTGCACGTTCAGATGCTGATCCAGGCACCCAGAAATGCTTATCTTTGATATTATTGCTAGCGTGCAGATGTTGGCATGGAAGTGCAATGAACACATCACCCATCCTTGTTTACACTGACAAGGGTGGAATGGGGATTTTGCTAGGTCTATTTGTCTTATTTTTCTAGTTGAGTCCAATATCAGCTGATATGTTGGCTAAGCAAAGCTCACTCCATTGTTGTAATGACGCGTTTAGCCATAAGGATCCATGCCTGACAAAGCAACAATGGAGAATAAATAATAATTTAGTGAGGTCTTCGGTGCATATGTTAGAATCAGTGATTTGAGTCCCAGTTGCCAAGGCGCACAGGAGAAAAGGTACCTGCTTACACCTGGCACCAATCTGCACATAACAGTGATTAAGGATTCTCTCCCGGCAGCTGAGGACAGGCTGAAAATGAGGAAATCATTTACCTGACTTTTCAGCCCCACTTCAAATTATGGGTGCCTCTGTTGTTCTCCACTTGGAAAGCAAACTGATTTCCAAGGATTTGTTACATGGGGATGAGATCAGATTAATTTTGACTTAATGGCCTCATTGATTGGAGCTTACTTCATCATCATAGGCAACCTAACTTTCTCTTGCCTCAAATGGCTAGGAAGCAGCAAAGGCCAGTGGTCTCACCAAGTTCTGGAAACAGCAGAAGATACATTTTCAGAGTAGTTGTACAAGAGAAAATCATTTTGAACAGGATGCTAATTCCTGTCATACTCCTTTTTCATAATTCATTCAGTTTCTATGATTTGCATGCTCATTCCATAGGGAGATCTTTACAAACTCCCACTCCAGTTCTCTGGATCCATACAGCATGTCCTGAAGGTCAGTAAGCAAGTACCCTGTTGGTCCAAGTGTAAGGAAAAAGTTTCAATAGTGAAAGGCCCTAAGAGAGCATGTTCTTCCGGTTGCCTTCTCTTTCTCTTCCATAAGTGGGGATACATAATGACAGGAAGAAAAGAGAGGGGTCTTGCAAATAAGAAGGCCCCAAGCAATAGGGGTTTTTAAGATCAAAACCATTAACTTAAACTCTATTTTGGATAAGTCACTGCATTTGGTATACTGCAACTTGGGAACCAGGGAAAACTCAAAAGTACTGGTGTCATAGTCTCATGGTGGATCCCATAATAAATGAGCTGCTGAATTCCTCATCACCTTCTATTTCTAGATAAATTTAAGAATTTAAGATGGGCCTGAAGTTTTGTGCTATCTCATTCACTCTCCCTGTAAGTCAGTATATTTTGTATATGGATAATGGCACACCAGCTGAAGACCACTGCAATTTCATTGACCATTGCTATTTCATTGACTAAAATGTATTTACTCCTGATTACAGGGGTATAGGTTGTAGCCATGTTGGTCTAAGGACATAGGCAGACAAGGTTGTTTGGGTGAATCTGATATCTTTTATTAGACCAACTTCAATAGTTGAAGAACAATTTTTAAGCAAGCTTTCGGGTTCAAAAACCCTTCATCAGGCTGAGGAAGTTTCAGCAGCTGGTGTGTGCTCTTGCTGGATGGAATGAGTAGAGAAGAAGTCAGAGGCTGGGCTGGTGTGCATACAAGACAGGCAGTCAATGAAAATGTAGATTGAGGAGTCAATGGATGAGAGACAGGCTGGGTGGCAGGGACAGAAGGGGGATGAATAGTGGAGAAGTACCTGGGAAGTCAGCTGTCAGGCAGGTTATAATGTGTCATAAATCCAATGTCTATATTTAGTCCATGATTTTTAGTGTCCAGGAGGTTGATGAAGTGGAGTTCATAGGCTCATCTCTGAGAAGTGTTTTGTAAGTTCCCTTTGAGGATCAGGACTGAGAGATGGGAGAGAGAGTGGTTTTCTTGTGAGAAATGTGCCCCCACAGGTCATTGGGTGTTCCTGTCTTTGATAGATTTCCAGTGTGCATTTATTCTGGTGCGCAGTTGTTGTCTGGTCTCTCCTATGTATTTTCCATCAGGGCATTTGTTGCATTGGATGAGATATATTACATTTCTGGAGGTGCAGGTGTAAGGTCTGTGAATGCTGGTGGCTCTGTTGTGGGGTGTAGTGGTTGTGGGGGTGGTGGAGATGTGTTGGCAGGTTTTACATTTCTCATCATGGCATGGTCTGGATCCATTTGGTGTGTTCTGGGCTTGAGGAATTTTGCTTCTGGTGATGAGGTTGGCAAGGTTCAGTGCCTGTTTGCAGGCTAGGATGGGTGGCTCTGGGAAGATCTCCTTAAGAATAGGGTCTCTTTCTAGTATGGGTTCCAATTGTTTGAGGATTTTCCATACGGGTTTGAGGGAGGGGTGATATGTCATAACCAGCGGTGTGCGATTTGTGGGGGGTTTTCTTCTGTACTGCAGCAGTTCTTCATATGGTATCTGGGTGGCTCTTTCAAACGTGTGATCTCTCCTTCTGGAGGAGTGTCCTTGCTGGGTGAAAGCCTTTTTAAGACTGGGGAGGTGCCAATCCCGGGTGTTCTCTTCAGTGCAAATGCGGTGGTATCTGAGGGCTTGGCTGTATATCACAGCTTTTTTGGTGCTGTTCTCCAACTATTTAAGTTAGTCTAATAAAAGATATCAGATTCACCCAAAGAACTTGGTCTGTCTTTATACCTGATTGACATGAGTGCTAGTGGGAGTGAAAACAAGGCCCAACTGAGGGAGAAACTGCACAGCGTCCAGTCACAGGCTTCACTATTGCACATTTCCCATGATTGTAGAAGTTCATCTGTTTAGCAGAACTACTGGAATCACTCAAGTCTTTGGATCTAGGCCAGAACTCTCACAAGAACAGTCTTGCTTCTCCCATTTCCAAAAGCTATTTCTATGCCCATTTGGCATGAAGAAGACCACAGAAGCATGATAACCACAGGAGAGAACATTGCCAATTTTTTGGAACTTCAGGAAGGTTTTGTTCCACGTAAGTTTGAGCCATGGTTGGCACTTTGTGGATTGGTTGATATGACAGAATCAACACTAACTGTAATCCTGACCTGAACCAGCCCCAATACTTATGTTTCTACCCGTCACTGCCATATGATGGTCAAAATTGAGTTGCGTTGATTTTCTAACTGGAGCTCCCCTGTAGCTCTCTTGATACACATATGTCCTGACATGCTTCTCCCTTTCCACTTCGCTGTTATGATTCACTGGGGACTGCCAATCCCGTCAAATTGTGGGCAGGTTTTGGAAAGTGGAGAATTGACTGGGATGAGCATACTGCACTCATTTCTCTTGAACTGAGATGGAAAGCTGGTCAGTGATTGACTGGTGCTCACAGCATACCATTTTGTATTGCTGGCTTGGCATCCCAGGTCAAGGTCAATGCCAACATCTCAGTGATCACTCTAAGAAATAAATGTAAAGAGACACTGGTCACAGTCGACACATGGCGCCACATTTTAAGAGCTCAGATTTGTCACTTCCACTTTGCTTTCCTTCCTTTTAGCATCTCTAGCTCTTGCCTTTCTGCTTTGTATTCAAACAAAGCTGAGAACCTCATTTGACAGTAAAGAACAAACCCCCTGGTAAAAATTTTCTGATAGTGCAGCTCCCATTTAGGTACCAAAATCAATTGTGGGCACTAAGCGGTTTTGAAAGTAGTGTCGTCAAAGTGCAAGGCACAATAATTAATTGCAAGATCATAAGCACTGATTTTTCTTTGCCCCTTGGGATGCAGACTGCTCCATGTCTGAATATCTCAATTTACTATTTCACCCAAAGCATTAATGCAAACTGCAGATAGTAATTATACCAAACATTAAAGTTCTGTAATTGTACATACTTGGTATATTTATAATGCAGCTTGCTCTTTGGTCTGTTGCATTATTACTTTCTCCTTGCTGTTGCATTTCAGTGAAAAGAAGGCAGTCAAAATTCAAATATACAAAGGTCAGGGTAATAAATATATGTATAAAAAAGCATGCTTTCCCTTTTAAATATGTAGCGCTCATGACGTTTTCATGATGGAAGAAGTGGTATGTACAAATGATGTGATGAAAGCAATAAGACTGATTCTTTTTTACAGTAAGGTCACTCTATACCACTCTGGCTAAGTAAAAAAGGCTTTAATATGCATTATGTTAGAAGTAGGTGTAAATTGAATGAAATACATGTTAAAGGCCCTTTACACAACTCATGTGGTTAAAAGGAGCCTAATGTAAACGATGACTAGATCAAGAGTTAACCTTGTATGAATTATTCTTAGTGAAAATTGGGAATTGGGAATCTTGTCAATGTAGGACAAGATCCTACTCTGCCCATTATGTGCCTAATGTAATCAGGCCACAAGAAAGCCCTGGGCTCAGCCAGCCCCAATCAGAGGATTAGGGCAGTTCATCTGAGACAGGCACCATCTACAGCAAGCTCAGATCAGTCACCTGAGCCCAGATAGTCCCAGTGAGGCAATCAGGGCAGCCAGTTCCCTGAGGGCACAGGCTACAGGCCTAACCCACTCCAGTCCTTAAAAGGTAGGCACAGTTTGAATTATTCTGTCTGGATGAAGGTTAAGGTACTGGCTCCTGACCTTCCTCTACTACTTCTTTACTCTTTTCCTCTACCTCTCGTATCTCTGGCCTTGACTCCTGGCTCACTCTGACTTGGTTCTGGCTCCTGTTTTCAGGTCTCACTCCTGGCTCATCCTGACCCTGGCACTGATTTCCAGTTCACCCTGACTCTGGTTTTGGACTCCTGGCTCTCTGGGAATGCAGCCCATGGACTTCACCTGCATACCAGGTGACCTTCCTTGACCATCCACACCCTGATTCCTAACACCAAGTGGGTGTAGGTGCATAAGCAGGATCTTATTCCACTCTGCTCCAATCCTTGGACATCCATTAATGCAAAACATAAGTGAGGTCCTTCTCCAGTTTGTCGCTTTTGATGACTTAGTCACCAAAGATGATGGCGTGTTACAAAAGAGGATGTTAGGGGCTAATTGGGTTAATCAGGGTAAAGCAAAATGGAAATTAAAGAGCCAAGGAAGCAGAAAATGAGAGAACAAAGCAACAGGCAATAATGGAAACCTTCTAAATCTATTCAAATTGAATCTAAAGGCAAGAATAATGAATAATCATCTCTGATTCCCTGCAAGAAATCTACCGCATGTGAAGTCAGATGACTTGAGGGGGCTCCTCATGGTGAAAGCTCTCTGCTTCGAAATCTGTAACTAACCTACTGAATTCAGTCCTTAGCATGAGCTGACAAAATTGATCCAAACCTATTCCTGGAGCTACCTGATTCATAATACATTAACACAAGCAATTAACAGCTATCAATATGATTTCTAACTGTACTCTCTGAAGAGAAATTAGCTCTCTTGAGAAGTCCCCTGTGCGCTTATTGACCAGAATCTTGTCGTTGACCCATTTTTATATAACTAGGGCCCTTCTAGCACAGGAAAAGGATTCTTTTCTCTTTTTTCCTCCAAAAAGCCACCCATTATTTATTTTTTATTTTTTTAAAAAGACCCTTTGACTAAGTGCCAATTCATCAATGCATTAGAAACAGGACATTAATCTGTTCCTCCAGCCTATGCCTTAATTGTAACATTTTCCTTTTAATGAGGTGGAGCAGGCGAATGGGAAGGTAATTGTGCCAGCACTGATGGAGGGTTTCCTTTATGATTTTAAAACTAATGATGACATGTAACTCATATTGTTTCTCTGCAGCAAGGGGCTTTTTCACAAAGAGATGGATGAGTGGAGGAGAATGGAGCTACCTGATTATCAGAGAGGTCCTATAAAGCCTGTTTCACAAGTACATTCGCTGCAAAATAATGAGCCTTCATCTATTAACAAGACAAATGACTTGGGCTTGACAGACAGGGCACATGTGGATTTTGAGTCTTATTTGAAAGGTAACGGTTAGGAAAGTTCTCAGAGATAAATCAGACGGAAGCAAACTGGCCTTTAGGGGGATTGTACGACAGAGCTGCCGTCCATCTGCTTATACATACCAATGAGGTGGATTCTAAACTCACTGATAGATCTGTCTCGCATCCCTTTGCACACAAGGCCCTGTCGGAAGAAGAGGGCATTTTGCAAGCATGGGTTAAAGGGACTGTTTATCATTATATCATGAATACAAAGACTACTCTAGAGGCTTGAGATGGTGGGCAGTCCAAACCAACTTGTACGCTTGCCGCACACAATACATACTTATATGCTTAGTATCCAGGGTTCCCAGTTCATTTTTCACTGGCAGGTGAGGATTATGTCCTCCATTTCACA
>NW_017728983.1:2636087-2646221 GCF_001723915.1 Gavialis gangeticus
ATTTATCATTATATCATGAATACAAAGACTACTCTAGAGGCTTGAGATGGTGGGCAGTCCAAACCAACTTGTACGCTTGCCGCACACAATACATACTTATATGCTTAGTATCCAGGGTTCCCAGTTCATTTTTCACTGGCAGGTGAGGATTATGTCCTCCATTTCACAGACGAGCCATCTGAGAAACAAGTGGGATAAGGGATTTACTCAAAATCACACAGAAAATCTGAAGCAGTGGGGCAAGGGAACTGAATGCAAGTCTTCAAACTTTTAGCCTCCTAACTGGACCGCTATACCACAGTGGTGCTCCGCACAGTACCTTCCTCCCTTTATATGCACACAACCCTTTCCTGCCAGCATAATAGAAATCTCCTAGAGGGTAAAAACAGTCAGTAATAATACTTAGCTCCTATACAGCGCTTTCATCTCTGCCTCTCAAAGCACTTCACAAGGAAAGTATCATTGTCACTGTTACAGGCATGGGAAAGCAGACACAGAGCAGGCTTCTCCAAGGCTGCATAATTCAGTAGCAGAACTAGGAAGAGAAGCCATGATTCCCAGTCCAGTGGATATAGCACATGCCAATCACTCCCAGAATAACAATCACTACATCAGAAATGCAAAATCCAGTATGAAGGACTCCTGGATACCCTCCACCCAATGTAAATGAGGTGTTCAGAAATGCAAAGGAAGACTGTGCATACATACAGAAAACTATACATCATGTAACTCATACTGTTCTCTGAAGCAATATATGTTGTATCTTCCTATCAGGATATACCTTTCCTATTCAAATGGAACCTGAACTCCACTTGAAAGGGCCATTTATGTTTAAAGTCTTTTTTGGATGAATACCAGCTATTGATTTGGGTAAACAGCAGCCAACCCTGCTGGATCTCCTTTCACTTTTCTGTAAGCAGGCAGAAATGGTAGAAACACTAAAGTACTCACAGAGGTCCCATTTCTGAAACTGCTATGGAGACTCTTTAGTTATGTCTCCAGCATTTCTCATATGGTTTATTTCATTCTCTGTGGGTATGGTATGATTACTCAGAGTTGATTGTACCCTCTCACACATAATTGGGTTTGTCCAATGGATACTAAGACCGATCATATCATGATGTTCGTAATTAAGTCCCTCCCTCTATCAATACAAATGATCTGGTCATTTTTTTAGATAACTATGATTTTTTTTTTCAAAGTCAACTGACCTCTCTTTGCCAGCATCAGACTTCACACACACTTACTACAGTCAGACCCACCTTTGTCATTCAAAGCTCTGTCCACAGATATAATTTCTAATGCTCGGAGGACCTGTACGTGAAAATTTTGAGGAGATACTTTGAAAGTGCTGCTTGACTCTGAAAAACAGCTCTCTAAGTACTACATCAGGAGGAAGGTCCCCTATTTATTCCTGCTCAGTAATCCCTTATCAAACATCCCTTTTCAGTTTGCAACTAAATTGTGACACTTCGGCTCTCAGAGGTCTTCCTTTGTATATAGCCCATATATGAAGTGACTATATACAAGTTCAAGAAGCTCACAGTCTGACCCTAATTATTCCGCCCCCACCACCAATAGCACACTATATGGGATTGAAAAGACCCCCCTCTCCACCTCCCCCCCCCACTTAAGAATCTGCATTCAGAACATGGTTTCCAATTCTAATCGTGGCATACACAGTAAAACAGCCCTTCATTTCTTTGCTGGGCTTGCTTGAAAGGGCTAACAGGAGCATAAAGCATGAAAAAGCAACTGCCAGCAAGTATGACTCTGAACACCCAAGTATTGCGATTCTGAGCAGTGTCCTCACCCCATTATGTCTTTGATGCTGCTATCATTGGCATAAACATGCCAAAAACAAGCCAGAAGATCCCTCTCGTCGAAAGTCCTTGTGTTAGAGGAAATTCCCTGCTGGAACGGTCCTACACATGTATCCTGCCCTTGCAGAGGAATGGGACACATTGTGAGAGCAGGCATCCATGGTCCCAGAAGTCCCAGCTGCTGGATGGTTCCTTTGGGATTAGTGCAACCAAAGTGTAAATGAGAGAAGTCCCTAGAGATGCTCTAACATACACTGGAGCCAACCTAGTTTTCAGGTTGCTCTAGAAAACCAGGAGGTAAATAAATGTCATGTCAATACCTTTGTACCATGCAATGTGGGATGAGACAAGCTCAGCCCAGTCACAACTCAGAAACTGACCAACAAATAAATTGCTAAATGAAAAAATGTCAGTTTTACATGGCTGTTTTTGTAAAAAAAACAACTACCCTTTTAAACATTGAACTTGGTTTCTGTCTTGCTGAGGTAGGCAGAATGGACATGGAAGCACCCCTGTGTTCTGGAGATAACATGCCAAAGTTATGGTAAGTCACTTAGATAGCCCTAAGAGGGCTTTCTGCCTGGAGCTGACAAGCCCTTGATGGAGCTAGTCATCTTGCATCTCAGAACAAGGGAGAGTGCCCCATGGCTTTGAAAGGGGAAGGAAAAAAGACCAATAGGGAGAATATTACCAGCCCTGGAAAGCTCTTCTTGCTGGACATAAACTAGGCTGCTGTATTAAGGTCCCACCACACTTGATCCATGGACTTTTAAGGTTCCTATGGCCTCTAAGACACCAATGCTGTCTTTCGGCGTAGTTTCTCTGGCACACCCTTCCAGATTCTCTGTCTGTTACTCCTTCACAGGAAGCAGACCCTACAGTCCAACAGTTATGGGACCCCAAAACTAGTGCCACCCCTACAGACTCTCCAGTGGCTTAATCAAACCCTTTCGCAGAACTTCAACACTGGGGTGACTCTGGGTTTACAGTTTACCTCTTCAGGGGAATATGATGATAGCTGAAGCAAACACATGCAGGCTTTACCATGGTTCCAAAACCCAATTACCCTTTACTTTAGCTCATACAAGAACTGAATACATCCAAACAAAACACTAAAACCCCTCTGTAGACTCCCCTGCCTCACTTTCTTCTTCACTTTTGAGCATTCATTTCTACTGGAAAAAATGCTGAAAATCCTAGCATCCTAGGAGCGAAATTTCTTCTGCAGTAGCAATGGAAGTATTAGCACCATATACCCTCCACCTTTCCTACACGTTAACCATTATAAATTGAGTTTTCCTAGAGTTCTGAGGCATGAATTGTCCTAAGATCTCTGTTAACATACACATTTGGCTTTAGGAGGAGGATAAACATGGCAAACTAGGTCAAGGAAGGAGGAGAGTGGTAATATAGGATCATTTGCCATAATAAGCATCTCCACATAGTTTGTACCCTCTTTCTTTCCTTCTTCACTTAATGTTGTTCCAATAAATAGAGAAGCCATCAGTGAATCCATAAATGACTGAGAAGGATGATCTGAGACCTACATGTAAGATTGCAGAGGTGGCAAATAATTCCAGGAGGAAAGAGTAGATCCTGGTGATGATGTCACAGCTCTTTCCCTTTGTCTTTCTCATCGATCCACCTCCAGAGCAAGGCAAGTTTGTTCGAGATGATCAGTGTCTTGTGGTACACCCCAGCACTGTTATGGACAATTAAATCCTTGAGTCTCCCAGGTATTGATATTAATGTTACATTTCTTCAGATTAGCCTTCAAGGTGGCCTTGAATTTCTTCCTTTGTCCACTTTTAGAGCAGTAGCCGTCAGTGAGTTGGGAGTACAGGACCTGTTTTGGGAGCTGGTTGTCCTTATGACATGACCTGTCCAGCAGAGCTGGTACCAAAGAAGCATGACTTCAATGCTGGTGGTATCGGCTTCAGCCAGAACACTGGTGTTTGTTTTTCTGTCCTTCACACTGAGGTGGAGAATTTCCCAAATCATTGCTGATGGAAATGTTCCAAAGCTTTCAGGTGTTTCCAGTTCATCATCCAAGTTTCACACCTATGCAAAGGGTAGGGATGACAGCAGCCCAGTAGATGAGATGTTTGGTTTGACTTTGGTTTGGCAAAGAGGCGATTTCAGAGATGTCCAAAGGCAGCACTGGCAAATTTTATCCAGTGTTGAATATTGTCATCTGTGTTTACTTTTCTTCACTTTACAATCCCTTTTGAACCAAGATAAAGTGTCCTTTCTCTGATTAACCAGACAAACATACTTGGATCCTAATCCTTTGTATGATGGTCAGTGCAGAGCTCATCTATTAAAATACTGGAGGAAGAACTTTTTTGAATACAGTTAATAATGATACTATACAAAAGGAAAATGGACATATAAGTCTAGAACTCAACTGAGAGAGCAGCAGGATATTATAGTTGTCTCAAAGAAACCTCAACTAAAGTAGAAGGCTACCTTGTTCAGCCAAGCTTCTTGCATATGGCTGTTTACACCAATGACATCTGAGTTGTATTTTGTTTGTTCCTAGGAGCAATTTCAGTTCTTTGCCTGACCCTCTGAAATCCTTTGTGTATTGAGGCTGAATGTCTGAGAGAGCATTTTATTCTTCATGTCGTACCTTTAGCACCCTGCATATTTCATGTTTACCTCGGGAATCTACAGCACAGCATTTCCTCTCAAGGGCTCTTGACTCTATAGTTTGCTTTCCTTCTCTCATCCAGAAAGAACTCCATGGCCACGTCGACACATGCAGGGGTGTGCACTTGTAGTGGCACAAATAGTAGCGGCACAAATTTGTGCCAGTAATTTGTGCTTTAGCACCGTGCCTGAACGTGGGCTTTGTCACAGGACAAATTGTGCTGCGTTGGGCAAATTGCCCTTGCCCAGCTCTTCCAGGCTCTTCAGTCAGGGGGAGCTGAAGGCTGGTGCCAGCACCTCTGCTTGCCTCAGAAGTATAAACTGGTGGCCTGGCAAGTAGCTCAGGGCTACTTACCTTCAGAAGCTTCTCAGGTCTGGCCCGTTGGTGTCTGGAGACACTAGCCCCCTGTGCCAGCTGGACTGCCACAGCAACCCTAACCTAGAGTTGCCCCTGCACCCACTGCAGAAGTCTGGCAGAAGTGGGGTCAGCCACCTTGCTGAGACCTGCTGCTACCTGTTACAGCATCTGCCCCCTTGGACCTGTGGCCCAATGATTGCATCCAGACATGCATATAGCACATCCAGCAACAGCAACAGCAGAGCTGGCCACCCAGGGATCTTGTCACAGGTGAGGACCACCCCCTCCAATGGCAGCACACAGGGGATGGAGTGTGTGAGGCCATCACCGCCCATCTGCACACCCCCACCTCAAGCAGGGCACTGGCCTTCTCATCTGTTGTGCCAAGCTGCCCACCCAGGGGTCTCCATCCCTGCCCACTACCAGGATGACAACAGAGAGGCAATGTGGCTGTTGTGAAAACAAAAGCAACTTCATTCCCCCTCCCTCACCCCAAAACATCCCTAATGCCAATAGTTCAACATTTTACCAGTACCCCACATAAGACCCTCCACAACCCCACCACCATTCACCCAGTCCCCCACCATGCACACACCCATTCAAAACCAGAAATGAATGGTAAGTGTTACACAAGCACCAGGGCAAAGAGATAGGGTCCTTAGGGGTGGAGGAAACACCAAGGAAGGAGGCACAGGGAGGAGGGAATCAGGGGCTGGTTGCTCCTTGGTCCTGAGCCTGGCCTTGACCCTACGTGTCACCACACCACAAGCGGGGGCCACATTGATATGGCCAGGGCATCAGCTGCTCTTGGGAGGAGGTGGGCACTCCTCCTCAGAGACAGATGCTGCAGCTAAGCCTGGGACCAGGAAGGGAGGAGGCAGGAGCAGTACCCCTGGATAGCCACAGTCGACCCATGGGCCCTGCTGGGGTGCCAGCTGAGCCACCAGTCAGGGAACATGCTCCCAGCCATTGCCTGCGCTTGGTGGTGGGGGCACTGGCTGTCCAGGAGTGCCAGGCATCTGTGCTGGGGCTGGGGCTGGTGTGCAGTGGCAGAAGTGGCTGAAGGAGAGATGATGGCCAGGAGCTGCTGTGATGCCTGTGCTTCACCTGGATGTTAGTGTTGATGGAGGCTCGTGGTTGCCACAGCTCCTTGTAGCTGTCCCAAGCCAGCTGCCAATCCTCCCTCATCTCCACCAGCAGCAGCTGCAGGGTCACAGGGACAATCTCGCAGCCCACATTTCCTCCAGCACAAGGGCCTGGTCACCGGGAGGGTGGCAGAATTCAGACAGGACCTGCTGGTGGCATTTCCGTACCTCTGGGAGGCACACCTGCTCTATCTGGAGCAGCTCCTCCTGGACACTGTCCCACTATGAGTGCTGCAGCCATCACAGGTAGATGGCCCCTGGAGTGCCTGAAAGTGGGTGAGTGGCTCTCAGGCACTGGACAGTGGCCTCTCCCCTGGCGGATGGGTTGTCTGTAGAGAAAGTAAATAGAGGGACATCTTCAGCTACAGCAACATGGCATGGGGTGAGCACAGGCCTCAGCAAGGGTCCCCAGGGAGTAGCCTCACTCTCAGATGTGGGGCCAGGCATGGGTGACTGGTGTGACCTTAGTCAGGGGAGGCACGTGCCCCCCCCCCAGCAACCAGTCAGCAACTGGGGGGTCCCCCCACCACAGCCATCCGACCAGGGCCCCTCCCCCCCATGACCAAACTCTCCAACTGAAGGGGGGTCTCCCCATGGCAGATCTCACCAATCGGTGGGAAGGTCCTCCCCACAGCTGAATACGCAAACTGGGAAGTGGCTACGCCACTCCTGGAAGTGGCCGTGGCACTTCACCCAGGCACTGCCACTCCCTGGCTGGCACTCTCATGTGGGGCAATGGTGCTCCCATCGGTCCCCTGTACCCATTGCCTAAGCAGGGAGCACAGTCTATCACAGAGTGCACCAGTGCTCTCAGGGGGTGCATGTACACCCCTGTCCCCCTACACATCACCACTAGGGTCAGGCAAATGGCCCCTAAGCCAGAGCTATGTGGAGCTGGCACTCTGACAAGGACCGTGACCATCCTGGGGTCTGCCCTTCCCCTTCCTCTGTGTATCCAGAAGCCTGCTGCCCAAAGGCCCCTGCCCTTGCCCATGGCTTCTTCAGGGCACCACCTGGAGAGGTCCTCCTGGGGACAAGCATCACAGTCTGCCCAGCCTGCAGTACCCAGCTTCTCCTCCTACCAGAAAAGATGCAGTGTTTCATGACCCTGGGCCCAATGGGCACATGGTCCTGGTGACAGCACTATCTTCCCTTTGCCCTCATATCTGGGACCAGCTCCATCCAGTTAGAAGTGCTGGCAAGGTGGGAGAGGCTGTCCTGGTCCTGCTAGAAAGGGGTGCCTGCACAGCAGAAGAGTGGGTGTCAGAAGACCCCATAGGGTGCATGCAGAGCACAAGGAGGAGTGGCCCAGGAGAGAAGGGAGGAGAAGGGTAGTGGCTCCTAGCTCCTCCTGCCCCGTGCAGGACTTACTGGGATGTGGTGATAGGCAGTCACCTTGGCCAGGAGACTGCAGTTCCTAGATTGTGGCAGGGGAAGCTGGAGCTGGAGTTGGGGCCACACCTGGCATCAGATGGGGGTAAGGCCTGGGGATGAGGCTGCCAGGGTATGGTCTCTGCCAACATGTACAACACCCCAGCCTGATCCTCAGTCTCCTCCCTGCTCCCACTGGTGTCTCACAGTAGCTAAGGGACCTGCCGCTCAGGCATCTCCTTGGGCCTGGCTGTGGCAGCGGTTCCTATCTGTGGCATGAGTTCCTCTTCACCACTGATCCTAGCATGGCTGGGTGGGGTGCTGTTGTAGGCCTGGAAGAGGGCCATGCCTCTGGGGACTCCAGTCAGGTCACAGGGCTGGTTTCTGTAGGCTGTGCTCCTCTCCTGGTTGTGAAAGAGTAGAAGTGGTCCAAGGCTGTAGGGCCGGTGATTCTGGCCAGCTCCACATAGGGGGTCTTGGTGGATTGCCTCACCCCCAAACACTGGTTGGCATGGTGCACAGCATGAAATTGCCTGAACAATGCCTTGCCCTTGCTCCTGCAGTACTGCCATGTTTTGGCATGCTCCCGCTCAGCCATCTGTGCAGCAATTGCCTGGTAAATATGTTTGTTCCAGTGTCCCTGGACAAACTGCTGCAGTGTAACCTCCTAGCCCCAAATGGCCAAGAAGCCAGTAATCTCCTTGGGCTGCTAGCTGGCTCCCCAATGCCTGGCCTGGGCAGACTCCTGAAGCTAGGTCCCCCAACCTGCTTCACCACGGTCACTCATGCAGCCCACAGCGGACTATAGTATCTCCTGCCACTTGGTGGTGCCTGAAGCTGTGGTCTGGGTGACCCTCACATGGAGGTCCTGGGACTGCTTGCTACAGCCCAGGCCTCAGTAGCTAGGCCTCTGGAGCAGCGGCACAGCTGACCCATGTGCCTAACTCGCCCTGGGTGCCTCTGTAGGGCCAGGACAGGCCCTGGGTGTCTAGCAGGCTCAGCAGCAGGCAGCTGCAAGCCCTGGCATGCTTTGGTTGGTTCCCAGCATGCCTTGCAGTGTGCTGGAGCAGCAGGGGCACAAACAGAGCACTAGAGATGCCTGGCTGGCAGCCAGAGCACTGTGCTGGAGGACCAGGCCTCCGTTTGTCCTGGTACATGCTTTTTTCACATGCTTTGCACCAGGTTTTTTTGCTCCTGGGAAATCCTGGTAGCAAATTTTGTCCCTGCGCTGCAAATTAGCATGCCATCACATGTTTTAATGTTCAATGCATGCAGTTTGTGGCACAACAAATGGTATGTGCCTTCATGTGTGGAAGCAGCCAATTAATGAAATCCAGGCCTTACTGATGTCAATGGGAGTTTTGCCATTAAATTCAGCAGGTCAGGGTTTCATTCCATTTCTTTTCATCTTCATGGCATGTTGCAAACAAGTCCATGCTTTTAATAGTTGAAAGATTAACAGTCAGGAGTGTCTTTGGTGCACCCAGCCCCAAAATTGAAATATTTGGGTCAAAGCAAATGCAAGTATTATTATGATAAAGCTGGATATTCTTGATATCAATTCCCCTTTTAAAACTTGCTAAGCTCTTGGCCTCAACAGCTTCTTGTAACAAGAAGTGCCAAAATTCAGTTGTAAAATGTGTGAACAAGGATTTCCTTGTATCCATTTTGTTTTCTAATTTCCCACCTTTCCATTTCATTAACGCTCCTCTATCTTTCTGTTATAAAAGGAGAACAAAAGCTCTTGATCTACCTTTCCTATCTCCTTCATTATTTTATATATTTTATTATATCCCCTCTTATTCATCTCCCTTCCAGAGCAAACAACCCCAGCCTTTTTGATTTCTTCAAATGAGAGTTTTTTCCAGGTCCTTACTCATTCACATTGCATTGTTCAGTTCTGCAACATCCTTTTATATTTTTGTAGAGGATAAGAAACACTTATATTATTTAGTTTGACCTGAGAGCTATTAAATGTCACTCAATTGCTTCTCTACTGAACTCAATAATTTGTTTGACAAAAGCATAAGTTGTGTGTGGCTAATGCATTTCTTCCAGAAAGACACCCATTCTTGATGTGACAATGCTGAGACACAGAATCCATTGCTCCCCAAACAGCTTCTCCCAATCATTAATCACCATTACCGGTAAATGTGTGCCTTATTTCTAATGTTGGTCTTCAGTGTCCAGCCCTTGGTCCTGTGTCTTTCTCTGCTAGAGAGTCTAATAGGACCCAGTATTTTTTGCCTTGCAAAGCCATTTTATACACCATAATCAGGTACTGCACGTTATAGTTTCATAGTTTCATAGTTAGTAGGGTAGGAAGGGACCTGAGCAGATCATCAAGTCTAACCCCCTGCCATGGCAGGAAAGAGTACTGGGGTCAAATGAACCCATCAACGTGTTCATCTAACCTCCTCTTAAAGACCCCCAGGGTAGGAGCCAGCACCACTTCCCTTGGAAGTTGGTTCCAGATACTAGCCACCCTGACAGTGAAGTAGCGCCTCCTGATGTCTAATCTGAATTTACCCTCTGCCAGCTTGTGACCGTTATTTCTAGTCACTCCTGGTAGTGCTCAGGGAAACAGGGACTCCCCCAATGCCTGCTGGTCCCCTCTGACTAGTTTGTAACAGGCCACTAGATCCCCCCTCAGCCTTCTCTTATGGAGGCTGAACAGGTTCAGGTCCCATAGCCTCTCCTTGTAGGGCATGCCCTGCTGCCCCCTGATCATGCGAGTGGCCCTCCTCTGGACCCTCTCCATGTTGTCCACATCCCTCTTGAAGTG
>NW_017728983.1:2646268-2647687 GCF_001723915.1 Gavialis gangeticus
GCCCACATCCCCCCACATCTTAGTGTCATCAGCAAATTTGAACAGGGTGCATTTTACCCCCTCGTCCAAGTCACTGATGAAGATGTTGAACAGTGCGGGCCCGAGGACTGAGCCCTGGGAGACCCCACTTCCCACATCCCTCCAGGTCGAAAATGACTCATCCACCACCACTCTCTGGGTGCGGCCCTTCAGCCAGTTGGTGACCCATTTGACTGTGTGGGTGCCAACACCACAGTCCCCCAGTTTTTTAATGAGAATGGGGTGAGAGACAGTGTCGAAGGCCTTCCAAAAGTCCAAAAAAACTATGTCCACTGCTACCCCTGCATCTAAGGATTTGGTGAGCTGGTCATAGAAGACCACCAGGTTGGTCTGACAGGACTTGCCTCTAATGAACCCATGTTGGTTGCCCCTAAGCATAATCTCCCCGGCTGGCCCCTCGTGGACATGTGCCAGAATAATTCTCTCAAAAAGCTTGCCCAGGATCAAGGTAAGACTAACTGGTATATAGTTCCCCAGGTCCTCCCTCCTCCCTTTTTTGAAGATGGGAACCACATTGGTCCTCTTCCAGTCCTCTGGCACCACACCAGAGCACCACGAGTGCTATATTCCAGCTGATCCTGCACCTTGAATTAATGTAAGGGCAGCAGAATATTCTCACTACTATCCTTCATCCCTTTTCTTTTGCAATGTACTATCTAATTTACCTTTTTGACTACAGCTGTGTGTTCACCTATGATCTACAATGAGACATGGGCCTCATTTTTGAGCTGACAAAATTAATTTAGAACTCTGTAAGGGGTACATATGGTTTAAAGTTTAGGTTTATCATTATGAATGTTACATGTGCTTTTGTAGCAGGCCCTTTATGCAAATGCCCATAAAATCAATATGTGCAAAGTCTGATCATTCATTTTTGTAAGTCTCCAATAGTCCTGCGATGTCAGCTACAATGAATAAATAAATATTACCATTGCAAACCTTATTGTTATTCTTCCAATGATGTTTTAGTCATTGACCATGAGTGCTGCCACATATTGAATTCTCTAAGGGTCGATGTAATATAGGTTGTTTTTAAAGTACAAATGTAGCTCTTGAAATAACTGGTAAGATGTTCTAAGGAGCTTAATAGGAAAAATTCAAATGTATTTGCACAAAACAATGTTGAATCCAAACCAAAGGATTTGAAGAGCCAAGACAAAACGAATTAGTAAATAAGTGTGATGTCTGGAAACTATCCCTCAGCTTGTAAGGTAGATCCCTTTCCCTTGTAAAAGCCCCGCATTCACCAGCTGCAGCAGCCGTCAGGGCTTGTGGGGGCTTGTGGCAGAGCCCCATGCAGTGCAGGGCAGTGGGAGGTGGCGGGGCTTGTTCCCCTGCCTGGCAGCAGAATGCAGGGCTTTTTTTTTTTTTTTTTTTTTT
>NW_017728983.1:2652687-2679126 GCF_001723915.1 Gavialis gangeticus
TTTTTAAAGAGCCAAGCCACTGGGTCCAAGCAGGACAGCCATTTATGGGTCTGGGAGAGTTGGCAGGGGATGGGGCCTGTTTGATTTAGAGATTTGGCTGAATCTCCCAATCAGATTTGGGTAAATGGATTCAGGACAGTGATTCAAATCACCAAATTGAATCTCTGTCCCCCGAATCAGCCAAATCTGAAGTGAATACTATCCACTTCGCACAGGGCTACTAAGCAGCAGCTCTGCAGAAAAGGACCTGGGGGTTACAGTGGACAGTAAGCTGGAGATGAGCCAGCAGTGTTCCCTTGTTACCAAGAAGGCTAATGGCATCCCAAGCTGCATTGGTTGGAGTGTTGCCAGCAGATCAAGTGAAAGCTCATTGAATGTTATGGCCTCTTTTTTCTTCTGTTTAGGTTGTACTGAACAGGAGCTCTTTAAGTCAACTTAAAATATTAAGGTGTAGCTAAAATGTCACGGCTGGGTGGATTGTGTGATGAAAGATACCGTATTTACTTTAAAACAAGATGAGGTTCCTCACCCCCAATCAGCCCCTCGTCTTACATTTGCATACAAGGAAACTACATTAAATAAACTGTTTATATTTTAACTGCTATATCATGTACTCAGTAATGAAAACCAACGATGAAGTTGATTAAATGCAGCCTGATGGCAAGAAAATGATACTTAGAGGCTTGCTTTTGAGAATTGGCTTGTAGGTAAAATAGGTAGTGCATTAAAAAAATGGTCCACAGGAACAGAAAGGGTTAATTGATTTCTAAAAGCCTGTTTGTCACAAAGTTTCCTTCAAGGCCCATTGTGTCTGAAGGCAGCAGACAAACAGGCTGGGAAACTGAAGACATAAGCCACACTGTTCTATAACAAAGATAAGAGACTCTGCAGCATTGATGCCAGGTCACAGTGCCCAATTGCAGAGCCCTTGGGATTTCCAGTTTTGGTAAACAGACCAAATTAGGAGGCCTGGTAAATAACCAAATTAAGATGTGTGCATGTGATCCCTTTGTTGAAACAAAGGAACATGCTGCCAGGACAGAACATGGACAACATGACAACCACAGGGAAAACAATCAACAATGCCAGGGAATGAAAAGTCATCAGAAAGAAGAAAGAATACAAAAAGAGGGATTTCAGAGCAGCAAAGGGTCCCTGAGAAGGGAACCCAAGATTACCATGGTCAGAGGGCATACCACCAGCTCATCTTACCCACTCCACTGGGAGTTGGGGTGGGCCGCAGCCCTTAGCCTCAAGGCTGCTGACCGCTAACATTTAAAAGAGAACTTCAGGGTGAAGATTGCATACAAGCCAGACATACCTTCCCCCTTTGACAATCCTCTAGGGCTGGTAGATATAGAATTGCATGCCTTGACTGCATTATTCTTATCTGCTATCACTGTGTATCAATAAAAATTGCCTGTTATCGAATGGCAAGGTCATGGTCAGTCTGAGGGTTTGCTTCTGCCCAGGACAAGATATCTGGGTCATAAATCTAAGTATAAAGTACATGACGTGTCCCTTTAAAAAAATAGTCAGTGGCTCCCCCAGGAGGGAACTGGCGCAGGGCCTGCAGGTACTACAATACCAGGCTGGCATAAGGAAGGCTAGAGACAGACCTGACACTCTCCTCTTAGTGCCAAAAATGCTTGATCTTAGCCAAAAGACTGAGATGCTGATGGGAACCTGCCACAAGACCAGGTCAGTGCAGCCCATCTGAAAAACATATACGTTAGTTACCATTAAGCGCAGTCTCTCTCAACACCAACTCTTTTTTTTAAAGTCATGATGAGCCACTGCACTGAATACATTTAGATTTCCTCTTTATTCCTACAGCTGAGCCGCACCTTTCTTTCTCATGTCCTATGATTCCTGTTTCTTCACCAGCCTTAAATATCTGGCAGATATCACCAAACAGGGCCCCAAACAGTTCATCCAGAATTCCTCTGTTGTTCCCTCTCTAAGCCTGGTCACATATGATTAATGTGACTCCACCCTCCATAAGGTGAAGCTGGACCTGGTTGCCCTACATTTCATCTGCATATATATTTTTGCAGGATCCCAGGACTGGTGACAAGAACACTTAGTTCCAGTCATAAGTTGGGGAGGGGGGTGCTAATTAGCACATGGATCTTTTGTGGGGGGTATCTGGAGTACAGACACATACTGAGCAGTGCTGAGCTGCAGCATCACCATGACTGTGTATGCTGTCGACTCTAGCGGGGCCCAGCCCAATGAACTATATGGTAAATCATAAGCCTTTTGATTTTGGACTAATATCATGCATAGTTTGTACTCTATATTAGTAGGTGCTAAAGTGCTGTTTAAAGGTATGTTTATGGAGTACTAGTGATAAACCACCAGTTTCAGAAAAAAAAAATGCATTAATTCTGGATGAGTTAAGTCTATGGGTATGATATACAGATTGTTACAGCTATGTTTATTTCCAGGTCAGTTTTCTTAAATTTGTTCCTTGCTTCCATGTGCTCAGGTAAAGCAGGGTTTGACTGTCAGGAAGGGGGAAGAGGCTTGAGGAGGAAGAAATTGGGGCAGGGTGGCAGAGGACAAAAGGGCTATTCCCTCCCTCCCCCTCTCCGGATCTATTTTCCCTGATGTAGCAGTGGGAAGGGGACAAATTCAAGACAAACCTCCAACACTTAGATTCTATACCAGGAATATTATATCAAATATATACATTTTTCATATTTGGAACTGAATTATTGGGGGGTCATTTTATAATCAGGGTCAACTTGTATTTGAGTAAATATGGTAGGTGAAATGAACAGCCTTAAAAGTATTAAAAATGCTTAGGCCTGCTCCAGCACCCACTGGATTCAGACCGAGGACTGAGAAGGTCCCCGCTCAAGTAGGGACTTCTTGTGTGATGTCAGGTAAATCATTTAACTCCACATAGGCTTATCTGTGCTGTCAAGGTGGTGGGTCCAAGCAAAGACTAGGCCAAACATGGCCCCACCCACGACTCTGGTGTGCTCACTGCTTCAGGGTTATCCCTGGTGACCCCTCTCAGGCTCAAAAGAAGCACACAGAGGTAAGCCCAGGGTGGCCTTACTGGTATGTTTCTGAGTGGACATGGGTGGATGGGGTATTGCTAGGCTTATGCAAACATACCCTCATTGGGACCTGCTGTTGCTGTCACCATGTAGACAAGCCCTCTTTTCTTCAGGTCCCCATTTGTAGAACAGGAATAATAGTACTTCCTTGCTTCACAAGGGTACTATTAGATGCTTAGATGCTACAATAATTGGGACAATTTAAGTACTTCAGTTAGCAGGAAACCCATTGCTCTAAAGTCTCGAAGGGCCTGGAGTGTCTCCAGCAGTCCCTGAGACCAAAGGAGTGGAATGATGTTATAGTCTATTCTTCCCCACTCCTTGTACTTAGACATACCTAGTTGTTGTCCTCACTTGGATTTTTTTGCTGAAACATTTTTGGAATATCATTATTCAGAAAATATTTTGGCCTAGAAATTTCATACTTGATTTAATATCTTGCCCCTAGCAAGAAGTAGTGCCTTTGACTAGTTTGGAGGGTCTGAAGGGAATTATTTCTTTATTACTAATGGTGTTTACACACTAGCTGAAGTCTAGATGGCAGGTACATGTCCTAGAAAGCATATAACAGGGCCTTCTCTGCCCTCCAAAATAGGCAGTGGGTCCATGCTTGCTTTAGAAAGTGTACATGGTCTTCCAGGGTCACTGCCAACTCAGAGGCACTTGTGAGAGGAGAGTTCCAAAAAAATCAGCTTTACCATTACAGCTGATTGAAAAACAGAATTTGCATTCCTAGGGGAAATGTTGACCTTGCTATAACTGTTTTCATCTCAGATAGGGAAAGGAAGTCAAAATACTGAAACTTTTTACAGAATAAAAGTTCAGAGAAAACAAATTGATTTAGACATGTCAAAGACATTCTGTGGGTGTGACATTAATCATTCTGCTGGCCTGAGGCATTGCAATGCCTCATGGGAACGGGGGTTTTGAAACTTCTATGTCACACTTCTATCCTACAGGCCTTGCTCCCAGCCAGACTACATCTCTGATTATGTCCCACAATAGCTTAACTACAAGGAGAACTATAAGGCATTGTTCCCAGACAGAGGACAGTGTTAGAAGGGCCCTATAACAAATTCTGGATAATGTAGTGTGCCAACCCCGCAGCCCCAGAAACTGGCACAAGAAGCAAAGGGGGGTTCCCACTTTTATATAGAAAATCATAGGGGTTAGGGTCAAAAGCCAATAGGCCAAAGGGAGGGAACAGGTAAAAGGTAAAGGAACACAACACTGGTAACAGACACTCAGCACCTTAATTCCTCCTGTCCCACACCCAAACACATCCCTCCAGAGGTGCCCTGAAACAAGCCTTTAGTCCTTATAGGACTCAGACACCAGCTAGCAGCTGTCCCCAAGTCTAAGTCCAGCTCCTTCAGTCCACAGTCCTGTCTGACTGAGCCAGTGAGACCTCCAGCTCCACTGTGCACTCCTCTAACCAGGGCTGACCAGGTTCCACATGCACACTACTCCCTCTTCCCCTTATCCAGCTTCACACTTCCTCCTTGTTTTTCCCTTAGTCCTCCAGCCCCTGGGAATTTCTGTCCAAGTTATAGAATCATAGAAAGTTAGGGTTGGAAAAGACCTCAAGACAGTGCTGTATCAAGGGGAGGGGAGGAGAGGGGGAGGCGAGCAGGCCAACTGCCTCGGATGCCAAAGCAAAGAGGTGCCAACAGGCTCTGCTTTGCTGGGGTATGGTGTGGGATAGAGCCACAAGCAGCTCATTTGGTGGGTTGTGGGAATAGGAGAAGGGTGGCTCCCGCCGCTGCGTGCACTGTCAGGCAAGCACTGGGGGTGGGGCGTGTGCCCCCCAGATCTGTGTGTAGGATGATGGTGGTCTGCCACTGTGGGCTTTGCCCCAGATGCCAAACTTCTTTGTCATGGCACTGCCTCAGGAGATCACATCTAGTCCAACCCCCTGCTCAAAGCAGGATCATCCCCAACTAGATCATCCCAGCCAAAGCTTTGTCTAGCTGGGTTCTGAAAACCTCCAAGGATGGAGACTCCACCACCTCTCTGGGTAACCTGTTCCAGTGTTTTACTACCATACTAGTGAGAATTTTTTTTCCCTTATATCTAACCTGAACTTCCCTTCCTGAAACTTGAGACTGTTGCTCCTTTTTCTGTCATCTGCCACCACTGAGAATAGACCAGTTTCTTCCTCTTTTGACCTCCCCCCCCCACCCCCTGTTTCAGGTATTGAAGCTGCTTTTACATTCCCTCTCAGTCTCCTCTTCTCTAGACTAAATAAGCCCAGTTTCATCAGTGTCTCCTCATAGGTCATGTACCCAAGCCCCTCACCATATTTGTCACACTCCACTGGACTTTCTCCAGTTTGTCCACATCCTTTCTATAGTGGGGTGCCCAAAACTGAACACAGTACTCCAGATGGCCTGTATACAAGGGAATAATCACTTCCCTTGACCTACTGGCAACACCCAATGTAGCCCAGGATGCCATTGGCCTTCTTGTCAACAAGGGCACACTGCCGGCTCATATTCAGCTTATTGTCCACTGTGACCCCTGGGTCCTTTTCAGCAGAGCTGCTGCCCAGCCAGTCAGTCCCCAGCCTGTACTGGTTCATGGAATTTTTCTATCCTAAATGCAAGACTTTGTACTTGTCTTTGTTGAATGTCATGAGATTTCTTTTAGCCTAATCCTCCAATTTGTCTAGGTTACTCTTAATCCTAGCCCTCCCCTCCCCCCAGCTTGGCATCCTAGCCCTCCCCTTTCCCCGCTCTGAATCCTAGTATCTACTACTCCCGCCAGCTTGGTGTCATCTACGCACTTGCTGAGGGTGTACTCTATGCCAACTTCCAGGTTCTTGATGAAGACATTGAACAAAAGTAGCTCCAGGACCAACCCCTGGGACATTCCACTTGGTAGCAGCTACCAATTAGACATTGAGCCATTGATTAATACTCTCTGAGCCCAATGCTCCAGCCAGTTTTCTGTCCACCATACGGTCCATTCATCCAGCCCATACTTCCTTAGCTTGCCTGTGAGAATGTTGTTGGAGACTGTATCAAAAGCCTTGCTAAAGTCAAGGTATATCATGCCCACTGGTCTCCCCGCATCCACAGAGCCAGTCACCTTGCCATAGAAGGAAATCAGGTTGGTCAGGCATCACTTCCCCTTGGTGAATCCATACAGACTCTTCCTAATCATCATTTTTTCCTCCAAGTGCTTACAAATGTATTCCTTGAGGACCTGCTCCATGAATTTCCAGGGACTGAGGTGAGGCTGACTGGTCTATAGTTCCCAGGATCCTCCTTCTTCCCTGTCTTAAATATGGGCACTATGTTTCCCCTTTTCCAATCATCTGAGACCCCTCCTGATCACCCTGAGTTTTCAAAGATGATGGCCAATGGCTCTGCAATCACATCAGCCAACTCCCTCAGCACCCTTGGGTGCATCCCATCTGGCCCCATAGGCGTGTACACATCCAGCTTTTCTAAATAGTCCCTAACCTGTTCTTTCACCACTGAAGGCTGCTCACCTTCTCCCCAAACTGTGTTGCCCAGTGAAGTAGTCTGGGCGCTGACCTTGCTTGTGAAGACTGAGGCAAAAAAGGTATTGAGCATTTCGCTCTTTTCTGCATCCTCTTTTACTGGGTTGCTTACCACATTCAGTAAGGGACCCACGCTTTCCCTGATCCTCCTCTTGCTACCAACATACTTTTAGAAACCCTTCTTGCTACCCTTCACATCCCTTGCTATTTGCAACTCCAATTGCACTTTGACCTTCCTTAATTTATGCCTGCATGTCTGAGCAATGCTCTTATATTCTTCCCTAATTATTTGTCCATGTTTCCACTTCTTATAAGTTTCGTTTTTGTGATTTAGTTTACTGAAGAGTTCTCTGCTATGCCAAGTTTGTCTTCTGCCATACTTGCTAGTCTTCCTGAATTAAATCAATAGTCAGCACAGCTCTTCAGACTGTCCCCTAGTTCCTTCTGCGCTTACATGCATTGCATTCACATTATAGTAGTTTCTAAGAGATAACATAGACAAAGAGATAGTGACCCAAGTGCCACCAGCTAAAAATCAACCACAACCTCCCTCTTCCCTCTGATTTCCGCTCTGCAGATTCTTTGTTTTCATTTTTTCTTTCTCACTTGTATCCTTCTGTTTCCACTGCCTCCTCTATAGACTTTCTCTTCATCCACCCCTCTCCTATCTTCTTCTGACCTTTCTGCTGAGTGATTGGATCACTCTTGGACAGTGGAAACATAATCCTAGAGGTAATGCCAACTCCACTTCTTTACCAAGCTCCTCATTTGATCCCCATTCCCCTTGCTACTACCATATGAACAATAAATCAGTCTTCTTTCCTGGTGAGATTGTGACATCAGAGGGAGGTGAGTCAATCTCCATTTTTCTCTCTGCTCTTTTGTTCCCAGACTCTGCCTCTACCCTCTTCCTCCTATTCCCTTTCTATTGTCTCTTCCTGTGTTGTTGTCCTTAAGATGCTTAAATATAACCCTGCATCAAATCAGTTTGGATGGTATTTATGCATGCAGAACAATATGATTTAAATAACACTGGCGATTCACATCAGATTAGGACAATAGAAGTAATTTACTACATATAGAAACAGGAAAGTAGACAACAGATAATTAATGCAGAGGGTCATTATGATTATTATAAAACAAACCCCCTTTTTTTTAATTTCTGGTGTGTGATACAAATAATAAACAAAAATCAACCAGAGATCCTTCTGGGTCACTGTTGATTTCAAAAAGCGGGGTGGGGGGAAACTCCTAAAAAACCAATAGAACAAGAATACATGAAAATTCTAAAGCCTGATAGAGGCAACAATTTAAAGGATTTCAAAGACTGTTTTCATAAGCCTTTTGGGACTCAACTGTAGCATATTGATTAAACTTCAGGAACAGCTAAAAGCAGTTTCAGTGTGGCTAATTAATACAGCGATGCCCCGATGCCCCTTCTTCTTGTTTTACCAAGCTTTAGACTGTCAAATCAATTAATATTTGCAGCCCTGACTAACACAGCAACCTGTTTATCATCTAATAAATTGATCAATTTATTGAGTCATTTCAAATAATTAACTGGCCTGTCCTCAGGGACTGAATCTCATGTCCCCAAAGGTGCCTTTTGGGAGACTGTAGAACATTAATGCAAGACGGGGGAAATCACAGACAATTATTGTTGACTCAACAATAAAACAATTGAGTTCCTGGTAACAGTCTGTCTTCAGTGCTCAGCCTATTAAATAATGCTTCATGGACTGCTTGTATAAAGGCTCTCTAGCAAAAAAAAGAAAAAAAAATGGAATTTTCTATATTCAGAATTCAGTCCTCTGACTGAGATCTCTACTTTGATGTGGATTGGGGTTTTTTTTATTCCTCAGCCTGTCCTTATCTGGCATGTTGTACTAGCAGGATCTGTCCATGTATAGAGGAGACAAGTCTGCAGGGACTCTGGAGCATTTGCCCTTTTCTAATGCAGTGTCCTTCCCTCATGGCATTAAGGGGGAACATTCACAACATTGGTGTGAAAAGCAATTTACTTTGCCAGTCATTTTCCATTCTGCTTGCTGTTCTCACCTAGATGGTATCTGAACTGGAGACAAAGGATACTCTCATAAGCAAGGTGCTGGGTGGAGTAGTTCTTCTCTGTCACAGACTTCCCAAGTCATTTAACTCTCTCTGTGGGTGGGTGGGTTCCCCATGCGCAGAATTAAGGGCATGTCCATTGAGCTGTTATGTAGGAAGGCTTCTCACCATGATTTGTATGAGGCTAGCATAAATGGGGCTCTGATTAGCTGAGGCAAAGGTGCACTGCTGCAATACGAGTAGTAATTCAAATGGAAGGCCATCCATTTCAAACCAGCCTCTATCTGCTTGGACCTTCAGAGATTTCATACCCATACTGATATTCCCATCTTGGGTCATGGTGCATCTGAAACCATTCGGAGAATGCTAAATGTTGGCCAAGTGACTACTGGAGAGGACCCTAAGGCATTGTTACATTTGCATTTGTTTTTACTTTGAGGCTGAGGATTGACTCTGAGAGAGGAGAATCAAGTTTTCAGAGAATACCTTCTCTCTCCTGAGGGAAGGACAACTATTAATCAAACATGAGCTGAGCACGAATGGCATTGGGATATGTGGCCAAGGACTGAACTGAGTGTATATATGTTTCGGATCTTCACAAACTCAGGATGAAATCAGGGACACCTGAGGCCTGGGCCCTGACACCAGTGGTTTTTTTCTGCACTTTGCATGTAATATTTTTTATTAAAATGACTATACAACATTGAAAGAGTTTCTATTCCATTGAGGCCAGAGGCCAGGACCCCTGCCTCTCCGGGGCAACATCTGCCTCATTGAGCCACCCTCCCTCTGTTTTATTCTCCTTGTCTCAGCCTTTCCTATTTCCCCCTCCAGGCAATCAAATGGGCCAGCTTCCAGAGGAGAGATGGAGATGGATCTGTACAATATCTAGTTGATAACCTGGTAATTAGACACTTTGCTGGAAAGTGCAGGATGGATATTTAAGCTGCCTCTGTATGGTTTGAGAGCCTACCACCCAGGCCGTCCATTCCCTGGGCAAGTGTGCCAACTGCTAGGCTATTACACTAAGAGGTGGGAGGGCCCATCTCCTCTCTTGCTGCTTTCTAGATATGTTTTCATGCAACTAAAGTCTTTCTGCAATGCACATCGAGTTACCTGGGCAACCTGGTAGTGTACCCTGCCATCTGTCACCCTCTACAAGTCCTTCTTCAGCCTCCAAATAGATGGGGGAGACCATATTTTGGGATAACTTGTATTTTATAGAGTTAAAAACAGTCCTCCTTGACCAAACACTCTGCCTTGAAAAACCAAGTAGAACTTATTGTCCATTGAAAAATGCAGTTTTGTCAAAACCAATTTCTTTTGCGGGAAGAGATTGGCTTCAACAACATTTTTATGCCAAAAAGTTTAATAAAAAAATAGCCAGTGTACACTTTTCAAAATTACAATTAACCTGTGTCATAATTTAAGTAAAACTAAATTGAATTAACCTTTACTTTAGGAAGTGTGCATGGTCTTCCAAGCTCATTGCCAGCTTATCAGAGGAGAGTCCCAAAAGATATCAGCTTTACCATTAGAGCTGCTTGAAAAAAGAATTTGCATTCCCAAGGGAATTTTTGTCACATTTTTTGGTTCCTAAAATGTTGGAGCTTTTTACTTTTCATCTTGATTTGGGATGGGAAAACTTTCTGAAATAGCAACAATTTTCAAAAGGTGGCAACATATTTCCTGCTCAGCTTTAAATAAGACCATCTGCTCTAGCTCCAGGTCAATTTTGCACCTCTTTCTCTTGTTTCCTTCAAAGGTCTTAGAGTAAATCATTCTAGCCTGCTTGGGTATTGTGCACCTGCCAAGACAGTAATATTGAAACCAAACTTGTAAGGACTTTGGATTAGACCATGATTTTGGTTTAGAATGACTGCTGGCCAGCTTGTTAAATTGCCATATGTAGATATTTTAATTCAACCCATTACGCAAACAACATGAGAAGGAAAGTGAGGTGTGTGTGGGGGGGTGGAATTACTTGAAACAAAATGGATTGGCATCACCAGAAGCCTTTTTGAAATGTCACTGCAAGCCTGTTAATAATTTAAAGAAGATCAGGGCTGGGAAAGTAAGTCAGGATGATGCACGTACTACAAGGAGGAGTTCTGAGGATTCAGTGAAGCTGTGATTCTCAAACACTTTCAACTTAAATAGAGGTTTGCCTCATGAACACTTGCCCTCTTCTTACAAGTGCACACATGACAGCATCCTGCTCCAAGTTACAGAACATACTTGGGGTCTCTGCTGCCAATGCTCATCTGAACATCCACTGTTAGGGAAAGCACGTCTGTATATTCAAAGTACTCTGAGGTAAATAAATAGTTTTCCCTTTACATTTAAACATGAATCCCTCTCATTTACTGCCTATCATGAGGATCTCCCACCTCTTCCAAGGAGGAAGCGAGGCAGAACCAGCACCTCATGATAACTGAGGTCTCTGCAGATCATAAGCAATTGCTCTGCAGAGCATGATTTGTGGTCAACAGTCTAAGAACCACTGCCTGCCAGAAGTTTTGCTTCATTCATGAATATTCAAGAGAGCATATATATATTTGCCAAATTGTTTTCAGAAGCCAATAGCAACATGAATAAATATTAATGACAGCATTTTCACTGGAAGTGCTTTTATTAGCATTAGAAAAGCTCTGTCATTCTCACAACACATGTCATGGGCAAGCACAGATGTGCACAATGGGTTGTGAACAGAGACACACATCCATAAAGCATCCTGGCTGCAATGTGTGGAAATCTCAGGTAGTCCTTCCTATTTTCCTGAGTAGTAAAGACCCATCTTCTCCAGTTTAGGCTGGGCTCTGCAAGGGAGAAGGGGTGGAATCTGGGCATCTGCCACTTCCTGTGTTGTCACCCCCAGGTTTGCAGATGACAAGAAACTTGGAAGGAATGTGAGCACATTGGAGAAGGTGAGTGCAATTCAGAAGGATCTCGGCAGATTGGATAGCAGGGCTACAGCTAACAGGATGAAGCTCAATGAGGACAAATGCAAAGTGCTATGCCTAAGGAAGAATAATCTTCTTCTTTCATATGACATTTTAGGATTACAACGTTCATAGATTAATATCTAAATTTGATAGCCATTCAACTGCTTCAGGGGTAGCTGCATGGATTGAGTTTTAGATTGCCATTAAACGATCTATTTGGGCAATTGTTCACAATGTGTTGCACCATCTGAAAAAATGCACCACAATTGCAGGCCAGACTCTTTTTGATTCTCCATTTATGGAGATGGTATCCACATTTTCCATGAAGTGCCAGATGCGATTCAGGGAGGACCAAACCTTTCTTGGTAGGTCAAATCCTAGCTGGGGGATTGTAGGGTCACTGAAAATGTATTTCTGCAGCAGGTTGGTATTTGCTCAGGCTTCCCTTCACTGTTCTTCAATGCTCTTGTTATCATCATAGAGCTTCCTATGGTGTGATGGTATGGTGATGTCCTTGTTGATTGGGAGGTTTGGGTTACTGATGGCATTATGGTACTCCCTCATGCATGTGCCATTGCAACAGAGCTGTGGGGGACCAATGTTCACTAGGACTGGAAGCCATGGCAATGGCATACGTTTTAGCATTCCTGATATAATCCACAAGGCTGTATTTAACTGTGTATCAACAATCTTTGCGTGCATGCCTTTGTTCCAGACTGGGGAGCAATATTATGCTGCAGAGAAAACAAACACTAAAGTGGCCATTTTAAGCATGGTTGCATTTGCTCCCCAAGTTGTTCCAGGCACTTTATGCACAAGGTTAACCCATGCTTTTGTAATAATCAAAAACACAAATATAAAATGGGTTACATGACAGCTGGTTGGATGGCAGTGCTGTGGAAAAGGACTTTGGAGTCTTGGTAGATCACAGACTCAAGATGAGTCTGCAGTGTGATGCAGCTGCACAAAAATATGAATGTGCTTTTGGGAAGCATCAGTAGAAGCATTAGGTGCAAGACGTGGGAGGTGAGAGTGCCTTTCTACTTGGCACTGGTTAGGTCTCATCTGGATACTGGGCACACTTTTTTAAAGGGAAGTGGAGAAGTTGGAGAGGGTTCAGAGGTGGGTAACAAAGATGATCAAGGGCTTGAAAGGAAAGTCATCTTAGGAGAGGCTGAAGGACCTAGGCATGTTCAGTTTATGGAAAAGGCACTTAAGAGGGCACATACTTGAAGGTCTGCCATGCAAAAGGGAGAAAGCACCTTTTCTTTCTTGCTGCAATGAGGAAGACAGGGACCAATGACTTGAAGTTGCAGAAAGTAGGTTTAGATTGGATATCCAGAAAAGCTTCTTCACTGTTAAAATGATGAGGCAATGGAATAGAAACCCAGGGGAGTTGTGGACTCTCCATCACTGACTGGAAGTTTCAAGAAGAGGTTGGACAGCCAATAGTCAGGGATGATCTGGGCATAGTGATGCCTGTGCATATTTCCCATGCTTCTGGGCTTTGCTGGTTCCTTCCCCACCACCTGTCCCACCCATCTTTTTCCCACCCATGGTCACATTGGTATGAACTGTGAGGGGTTTTACCTTCCTCTGTAGCAGGGGCATGGCCCGCTACCTGGGACCTCTTGAGCATGTATTGACAACCTTTTATAGAATCAGGACATTGGCTGATGTGGTTCCCTTGCTCTAGCTGTGGCAGGTTCAGGTGTCAGGTCCGCGTTGTGTCAGGGTTGATGGTAGTCTTATGTAGAGTTTAGATTACGGTTTGTATGGGGTGGTTTAGATAGGGAAGATCCTGATGCAAGCAGGGTGTTGTACTAGATGACTTTTGGAGATCTCTTCCAGCCCCACTTCTTCATGGTTCAGTGATTCTATGATCTCCCTTAGACAGCCACCACTCTTCAGTTCCCCCTCTACAGCTCCAGGGCCAAGCAGCTCTGCTAATACAGCATGGCTCTTGTTGCATCTCTGCTGCTGTGAAGATGCAACAGGCATTGGAGACAGCCAAGTCTTCTGTGGCTGAGCCCTGTCTCTGAACATCTAGAAATTCCCATCCCTTTTTACTGGCAAGACCTGTAAAGGGGGCAGATCATCTTAGAAGGCACTTATCAGGAAAGTACAAGAAGAACCCTGTACCCTGCACCTGTGAGTCTCCGATGTATATATTCAGGGAGGGAAATCTACCTACATGTCCACACTGAAAACACTAGTTTCCATGTCTTACCCACATATTTAGGGACAAGACGGAAGTTCAGACTTAGTAAGATGATCTCACAAGGCTTAGTGAAAGAAGCTGGGGGAAAACTGTAGATCTCTAAACCTCAAATTGGGAATTCCAGAATCTTAATCCATCTCCTTGTGTGGTCTTTCAGCAACTTCTTGTGATATGGCAGAGCTTCTGTGCACAAGTGTAATGCAAGTGCTGCTCCTGAAACTGTTCTGATGCACCTGGAATATATTCAGTTCTGGGCATCTCATTACTGGAAAGAACTGACAAATCGGAAGGACGGCAGAGAAGAGCTGCAAAAATGATTAGGAGCTGGTGTGCGTTATTTATGAGGAAAGATGAAAAGAGGTAAATCTAGCTTGGCTCGGAAATATATAACAGCCTGTAAATATTCAAAGATGTAAACACCACAAAGGGGAAAGGGATTATTTATTGTTGTACACAGAAGTATAATTTGTAGTAACGGATTAAATTAAAAAAAGGAAAATATAGGCTGAATATCAGGAAAAAATTCCTGGCAGTGAGATCTATTACTGTACCAAACAGCTTCTCAAAGAGAAGCGGTTGAAGCACTGTCCCTTGATACATTTAAAATCAGCTTGAATTAATCGTTAACAAAACGTGCTGTAGGGAATAATTTAGTTGTTGGGAGTGGGGTGGGCTGTACGAGCTCAGGAAGCTGCCATTCTCAGTGTTTTCCAGGCCAGGTTCCCCAACCAACCTAGCCAGGATTTCACTGAGCAGAATGGAAAGGCCAGAGTAGTCCTGAATCCTTGATGCCTATTTGTGACATCAGATCGTCCCCTCCCCCAGCTTGAGAGCAATGCAAGTAGAAGTATGCAGCTGAAACCATGCAATTGGAAAACAGACACTGAGGAAAGGATGGATAAATATAAGGCACAAATCTACAAAGAACAAGAATATCCTCCAGCTGGCCACAGGGAAGACAAAGGGCACTGCTAGTGCAAAAGAAATGATTGCTTAATAGCTGCTTACAGGAAGGACTTCTCTTGCCACATGTCTCCAGTCCTACTGCCAGGCGAAAGTTTCGAGGGGTTTTCTTTGGGCTGGTACAAACAGGTCTAAGTCACTTTCCTACAGCTGAAGATCTGAAGAGATTTACTCCCATCATTAGTGTGAGCCCATTCAGAAGGAGGTACAGAACGAAGGCAGAGGCGATGGAGAGTAATTAGTGACCATCTGACACTTCCGGTGACTTCTCAGAAGGCCGGCAGCAAAGACCATTTCTTGTCTCTATAAAAGGTGTGGAGCATTCTCCACACTCACCTTATTTCTACCCTTGGGCTAGGACACAAATCATAATAATTATCCCTGTTTTGGTCCCTCGCCCACAGTCACTGCAATTATTTCCTAAAACATGGCAATTATTAAAAACACAGCATAAACAGTAAACACTGCTGCTCCAGACGGCAGGATATCAAAGCTGGGGAACACAAAGGGAAGGGAACTCAGAACAGTATGTAAACAGGAGTGACAGCCCCAAATGCAGGGAAACACAAAGCCCCGTTAATTACTGCTCCTGCTACAGCCTGGTAATTTGCTGATACCACTGCCTTCCAACACAGTCTCTGTGATCTGCCTGAAAAATGTTGTGATACTTATAACCAGCCAGGAAGAGAAAGACAAAAGAGCTTGCCTTTCTTTCCTCCACCCCAGTTTTGTTTTAATCTTGAATCACAGGCGACACAAAGGTCAAGTATATTCTTTATTGACTTGCACTCTAGACGCTTGAGAGTTCTTGGAGTTTTTTGAGGGGATGGGTGGGATACAAGAGGTATCCCAGCAACACCAAAACCAGCAGAACCTCTTTAGAAGAAGAATAAAAATCTGCTTTACTAATGATTTGGCTAATGCAGAAGGTGGATGAACCAGTATACCAATTGTGGTGGTCAAGTGATCAGAGGCCTGCAATGTAATTTGACCAAATACATGGATTCCAGACACATTTGTGTGTCAGCCCAAAGATTATCTGACTTTTGGCTGGCTTGAAATGATTTTGCATGAAAAAAATTGTTATTGCTGGGTGTTTGTAACTGAAAAAATAAGTCTTTTTCCTAGAAAATGAGAGTTTGTGAAACGAGTCTTTGATGTTATTGATTTTTTTTCATTTTCTTAAAAAATGTTGGCAAAATTATTGATTGATATCTTATCAAAATTTTCCCAGTATTTATCACAGTTTTTTTTTTTAATTATTGTGAGATTATCATTTGTAGAAAGGCTGGGTTTCAATAAGAGTTTGGTTTGGTTTGAATTGGGAAAAGAGTTTGATCTGTTTAAAGATGCCTAGGAAATTATGTCCTCTTTTGAACCAGTTCACAGTGCACTGGCTTAATATTAAATGTGGACACCAAGTATTCTGTGACACAGATCTGGTCAGTCCTCCAAGCCTCCCACACTGCACCATTTCTTACCCCCCTACACTGCTGCAGCTGGCCACTCTGATACGCAGCAGCAACTCTACTGCCCAATTTTTTTCCTTTTGTTGGCACTTTTTATCAACACATTGCTTGTTCAGTAAAAGCTATCTTTCTAACAACCAGCTGTGTCCTCATCTCGTACTTGAGTGCAGCCTCCCCAGCCCCTGGAAACCCAAAACAATGGAGCCCAACACTCCCCATTCCCTCAGACGAACCACCCCAAGTCAGGCAAGCACAATTGCCAGCTATTGAACTTTACTGAACTCATATGTAGGAAAGAATGGAAAGCCAAAGAGTGAAAATACCTCCAGCCACAGGTCACACATCACCTAGGATCCCCAGAACATGGGTGCAAGTACTCCCTTCCTACTCACTCACTGCAAGGCATGCTGTGGATGCCCATTCCCATCCCCTACTATGATTAAAAGAAAAAAGAAGTGTACACACAATGAAAAACAGTTCAGCATCCAGAGAAGAGTACACTCACATGGCCAGGGTCTGCAGACATTAGACAAGGAAAGCCAAGGCATGCATGGAAATCAAGCTGGCAACCAAAGTATATAGGTACATAGGGAGCAAGAAAAAATCAAGCCCCACTGTGGCACCCCTCCTGAATACAGAAGGGAAGGCCATAGTTGACCAGGGTGAAAAGGCAGAGTTCCTTAATACTTACTTTGCATCAGTATTCCTGAAACTAGACGGGAAATTGTCAGGTGTCCAGAGGCACAGAGAATACAGCAATGACAGCATTCCACATAAAATCAGTTTTGAACGGGTAAAGATACTGTTAGATCACATGGACGCTTTCAAGTCGGCTGGGCCGACTGTTTCATCGAAATGCATTGAAACAGCTTTGAAATGCAACACTCATCGACATTTTGCACAGCCCTAGTGCAAACCCTCTTTGGGAGCTAAGAACTGGGAATCTGGGTCTTGTGCTTCCAGAATAAATGACCTAAACTATGAGCTGTTCTCCTCAAAGGTCCCGTTCAAGTATTAGTTAGCTATGGTTTTACTGACCAAAGTTTTGGGAACAAATTTGGGAGGCTGCTCAGTGAGGTGGAGCGTGCCTGTAAAAAAGGGACCCCTGTACCTTGCATTTAATGCTCCTTGTATACAATTGACAAACAGAACTGGGATCATTCCTGCCCTCCTGGGGGCATAAACCAGGTGCAGAACAAGGGTCCCTGCTTTTCCACACCTCAATGGAGCTGAGACAACTTTAGCTCCATTTTTTTCCAGCCTCCTCCTAGCTCCACATATTTTCCCTTCCTGGCTGTTTAGTGGGCCATCATCAAGAGGAGGGCTGGATAATGCTTTGGACTATGCCTAGTTAACGGCCTGGTAATTAGACCAGTTTGCTGAGAAGTGATAGAAACAGGTGCGATCTAGGGCTGTGCAAAACGGCACCATTTCCTTTCAACTTCTGTTTCACCATTTCAAAGGGACAGTGTTTTATTTAACCATTTTGTTTAGTTTCAAAGCACTGTTCCATTTCATTTTGTTGAAACTGTTTCGCTGATTCGATGCATTTCGATGTTTCGCTCATAGGCTATATGCCTATAGCTGTCATTTCTTGCCTGATTTGGATGAAAATTGCAGGGATGGTGGTCCCTATGAGGGCATGGAGCCTGCCAAGTATCAAGGAGATAGGTGCAGGGGTTTCTGGGAAACTGCACCTCAAGGTGCTGACAAGCAAAACTCGTGTCACTTACCGGCAGTGGCAGCCTCCTGTCATCCCGTGTGCAGATCAGGGGGCCCGTACCCCCAGGAGGGCTGTGGAGCTGTGCCAGACTCTTCCTGGGGGTGTGGGCCTCTAGATCTGCACTTGGGATGACAGGAGGCTGCAGCTGCTGCCTGGGACCAGCGCTGGGTGCAGCCCACAACCAGTGCCAGGAAGACTGGTGCTGCCACTGACCCCAGGCGGCAGCAGCAGCAGCTTCCTGTCATCCAGCACACAGATCTGGGGGCCCGCACCCCCAGGAGGAGTCTGCAGTGCTGGGAGGGCAGGTTGAGCTCTGTGGGGCTGGTGGAGCTGCTTGGAGCTCAGCCCTGGCTCTCCCCACCTCCCACCACCAAGCTTCTTCGAAACTCAAAACATTTCAAAATTTTCAAAACATTTTGATTGCCCTCATTTCATTTCAAAGCTGTTTCAAAGCCTTCTATTTCATTTTGATTTTGCTGTTTTGAGCTCAAAACACATTGAAACAGCTTTGAAATGCAACATTCGTCGAAATTTTGAACAGCCCTAGTGCAAACCCTCTCTGAGTGCTAAGAGCTGAGAATCTGGGTCTTGTGCTTCCAGGATGAATGCCCTAAACAATGAGCTGTTCTCCTCAAAGGTCCTGTTCAAATACTAGTTAGCTATGGTTTTACTGACCAAAGTTTTGGGAACTAATTGGCATGACACATACCGAAGCAATTCTATTCTCTTCTGGAGCCTACACAACTATAAAGAAGTGTTCTGAACACGCTCAGAAAGCCAATGCAGGGCAAGCATCCTTACACAAATGCAAGTAGAATCCATTTTATGAGTAAGTGCCACATTAGTGCATAAAGGTTCAGTACAGTTTTGCCCTAGGTTTAGCTACTGGAAATGCTTGGAAACCTTCAGACTTTTTCATGAAAATATTTTTTTTCCACTTTGAATCACCTCTGCCCTGAAAAGCCTACAGGAATTGCTTACAATTTGTTCCAGTTTGCTTTGCCTCTTCATCTGATACTGCTGTTGCATTCTTTTCCTTTCCAAGTGGAAAACATTTTCATTTTCATCCCCTGTTCTTTACTCTGGCTCAGAGAAGTGACTCGATAGTCCAATCCATCTTGCAGTAGGCAGTTGTATTGACACACTGACTTCACTAAAGCCATGGGATTCATACCCTTCTCCATCATTATGTGCTTTATCTATTGATGTACTCAACATCTAAATGCCTTCATGTTACACCAGTTGGGTGAGGACCAGTTGTACAAGTTGTGGGTTTTTTCTGTCCATGTGGATGGCAGAGGATCTTTCCAACCTCACTGGTAATGTTATGACATCAGTAGGAAGCTTCAAAAAAAGTTGCAGGAATAAAATCAGTGTTCACTAGACCGTCACTGACTCAGGGACTCATAATGGAGCTTGAATGTATTTCTTTAAGAGGGGAGAGAGTAATGCAAATAAGCAACACATAGTCCATTCATTTTCTCTGGCCTAGTATTTCTTGCTAATTGGCATTGTACCAACTGTGTTTCCCAGGGTACACAGAACATTTATATTGATACCTCCTATGCAAAGCATCAGACAAGACCATTCACAAATCATCAGCTGACCATTTCCCAACAACATTCAAAACAGTATTTCTGTTTCTGAGTATGGGCTGGAGTCAGCACATCTGAAAAGCAAAAGCCTAGGTGACTCCCACTACTTTTTGAAGGAAAGACAAATTCTTCAATTTCCAGAGGGTAAAACATTTAATCTCTTTGTCCCATCTTGGATAAATTTTGAATCTGAAAATATTCATGTTGCAAGCATGACAGCTGTGGTGAACATGGGAGGGAAATCGTTTAATGATATTAGCAGTTGTGCCCTGGCCAGGAGATCTGTGGCTTCTCAATTTCAAAATAGTCATTCATCTCTGTTCATAGATGAATCTTCAGTGGCAAGAGCACACTCGAAGCAAGTGTTTTCCTGTCTCTATTCCCCATGAATAGTAATTTTGTTGGATGCTTCATTTAATACCTCATTGAGACAGTGGAATTTTTTTCCCAAGGACAGAAAGGCAATACACATCAACCAATCTGACCGTCTCAATATCTCATTTCTAGTAATGCTTGGTCTGATCTGTTCTTGGAAGACTGTTCAAATTGCCATGACAAGTAAGAAAGTAAGAACAATTCCTAAGATCTACACTAAGCTTTTCTTTCCTTGGCTTCAAGTGGGTACTCCTAATTCTACCACCTTTGAGAGTTAAAAATATCTTCCTTTCCTTCATTTATACTTTGCAGGAAAACAATGTAGTGTTTATACACAATAATTACATCTTCCTCAGCTTTACTGTCTCCTAGACTATATTGGCTAAATTTCCCATGTGTTAATATAAAACATGCATTTAGCATAAAAAAAATTAAATTATTTTCATACACACAATTTAAACACTTAGGCCAGATCCTCAGCTCATGAGAATTGGTGAAACTCCATTGTCTGCAGCAAAAATTGTTCAGCTATGCTGAATTGCACCATTTAAGGATCTGATATCTTGTGAAGTTAGAAAAAGGTGGTTTTCAATTTTTAAGGGAGTGTTTAAATGAGTCAGTCAGTGAGGTGCTAACTGTATGTGTTGACTAGGATTTTTTAAAGTATCACAAAATTATCTGGATGCCCAACACCTCTCAAAACACACAAGAATTTATTGTTCAAATGGCCATGATAGCTTGGAAATTTCTTCCTGAAAGCTTTACTAAATGTTTTAATAAATTAGGGATCATTTTTTGTCCTTGAAATGGTGCATTCCTTAATACCATCTTACCTAGTAACATAGAAGTCCATTCCTACGTGTACCTATATTTGAATTTATACAAAAACCTCCTAGCTAAAAGCTCCATCCTCCACAATTCAAACAACAATAGCCTTGAAAGAGAAAAATTAGTAGCAGGTAATTATTTTCTGAGGCAGATACCAAAATGATAATTTCTTGAACAATTACTTTGAAATATTAACAATTGTTCTCTAAATCCCCATTTAATTCCTCAGATATGAATTATAGTTTGCCAAATCGATGCCGCTGAAATATTTGTTTCTCCAATAGAGCAGAAAAAACGCCAACACAACCTTTTGCCTCTCTGCCCTATTCACAGCGTAAAACGCCGCTTCTCTTATTTTATCAGCACATATAATTAAAACACATGAGAATGTTTGGGATTTATACAGTCAGGTTTGGCATCTTATTCATATTTATTTGATCTGTGAGATATCATTTTAATTAAAAGCTCTCTCTCCCTGAGAATAAATTATTTATTATAGCTTCACAGTATTCACAAGGTGCAAGATACAGATGCATCTTCTGACACCAGCTATTGGCTATGAAGGAAGAATGATGGTGACCATCTTCACCAGTGCCTTGGGGGATTGAACTGTGGCCCTCCAAAAATAAATGTGAGAATCTCAACATTTTGAGTTATTAGCCAGGCTCTGTCTGGGCATGTGACAGACTTTTCTCTTCTGTTGAGTGGACACTGATGGAGGACACACGGCACCCATGAACTAGCAGGTTACATGTGCAAACTGTTGAGAATTTGTTCAGTTGACTTGTGGGCTGGCTTGCCCAATCTTCTCCACCAACACGGGGCAACTAAAGTGGTGCAAAGATGGATACTGTCTTAAAATACTGTCTTAAACTAGCAATAAGAGAATTCTCTTTGCATGGGAGGAATTCTCTGCTAGCAGAAGGCTGACACAGGCAAAAGAAATAGTTCTGGCACTAACCACCATATTGTTCCCTGGTCCACTCGGCATATCCAGGAATGGAGAGAGTATACAATGATGTACATAGGAGTGGGCAGCAATGTGGCAGAGGAAGTTTCTGCTGTGCCAGTCTCCAGTACTGTAATATCCTTCAAGACCTCTGCCACGTTAGTTCCCTCTGGCTTAGGCAGCTGTAATCAGCTTCCTGAGACCTCTCCTCTGTCCTGTGCCCAAATTATGTTTGAGCAGGTTGAAAGGTCCAGCCCTGAATAAATGCCCATTTCCCCCTGCGAATAGAAATCTTATTTCTTCTTTAATGGGGGATATGTTTATTTAATGCTTTTCTCTGTTCCCTCCAGTTTCTGCACATTCTCTTCTCCACAGAAAGTGAACATAATTATCTTCAGTTGTGTGCAATATATAATATTTTGCCTGAAATACACAAGCCATCAGTAAGCATCAGTCAACTTCTTTAATGCCTGCTAAACAAAATATTGTTCTCCCCACCATAACCTGCCTCTGACATTACCTTTGTTCAGGTCTGCCCTTTTCAAATAGCCTTAGATAGAACACAATCCTGGAATGGACTCCATTCTCGCATATGAAGATATTTGGATACTCTTTTCTATTGCACTTAAATTCTAAGGTGGGCTGCAGTCGCAGAATGAATGAGGTGCTTTGTTGCCGCTTCAGATGTGTGAGTTAAAGCCCTGCTATGGACTTATGCAAAAGAGTACCCCGTCATCAGCCCAGTTGTAAATAGATACCCAAGAAATCTAAGGCAGCTGTATGCGATCATTCCAATGGCTACAGAAACTGGACCCTACCCTGGGGGTCTTTAAGAAGAGGCTGGATGCCCACCTGGCTGGACTCGTTTGAGTCCCATTTCTCTTTTTGGGGTTTTTGTTGTTCTCCCGCCCTGGCGGGGGGTCGGGCTAGAAGATCTACTAGGTCCCTTCCGACCCTTAATCTATGAATCTATGAATCTATGGTATGTCTTCACCACACGAGCTTTGTCAGCCAGTAGGCTTAGAAGGCATTTACTGCATTTACTTGGATTCAAAGCCCGTGGAAAGCCATAGCAAAATTTCCATTACCTTAACGGCTTCTTAAAACAAACCCTAAACTCTTATTGTACCCAAATATGAAATAAAGATGTCTGCTTAAAAAAAGAGGAGGATTTTCTTTTTTGTTTGTTGGTGTGTTTGTTTTGTCTCATGCTTGGTTCTAGGGCAGGGTTGGGCAAAATACAGCCTGGCAGCTGCATCCGGCCCACCAATAGATTGGATCCGGACTGCAGATGGGTGCTCACCAAGTGAATGGATCCAGCTTGCGGGCAGGTGCCAGGCGCTCACTTGCTCTCTCTGGGCTAGGGCTGGCACCAATGCAGAAGCAGAAGCATGAAACTGCCTGAAGCTATAGCATGGCCCATTCCTCCTTCCCCCCCACCCCCCGCCCGCGAATCCAGACCTGGTAGGTGTTCAGCTGGCAGCTTCCAGGCTGCGGCTCCAGGCTTGGGAGGAGGTGGGGTGTGCTAGAGCTGTGAGCAGGTCCAGGCTTCGGCGCTGGTTGCATCATGGAGATGGAGATGGAGGTGTGGCCCTTGACAGGTCACTATAACTCATTAAGTGGCCTGCCAACCCAAATAATTGCCCACTCAACCCTGTTCTAGGTTGTGTTGCTTTTATAACAGGCATGTGCATTGTTGTGAATGAAGACTATCTTCTCCTCTTTCCAGGACTTTCTTTTTTGGAGAGAGACATTTCTGAGCTTTCAAAGCAGCATAGCAAGCATGTACAGAACAATATTTTCCTGAAGAAACAAGAGGCATTTCTCTAGATGTTAGTTTATTATATAGCTCAGTCTGACAGGAACATATGCAGGGTGTGGAAATGCAAGTTCCAAATATTCCAGATGGGTCATTCTGATTTTATAATAGAGAAGTAACACTCAGAGGGACTCTAATATTTGCAACAAGACCTCCTATGTACCAGGCATAAAGATTTTAGTTAAGTTAAAGTATTCTTGAATGCTGTTACTATTAATACATGTTCAGGTACCATTTGTGTTGGATCTGTGGACATTCTTCTGTACAGCTGCACTGACAGAAAGGCCAGTGGTCACTCATTAGTATAGCCTCCATTCAGAAGGACTCTCATTTCCATAAATGAAGCAAAAATACCTCCACAATGTAGGTCACATAATTAAATACTAGTACCTAGAATTATTTATGAGACTTTATGGCTATGCAAATTGAGGCATTTGAAGCAGTTTCATAAGTATTTATGAGTAACCATGAGGCCTGGAGACCACTGTGAGCTGCCAGTGGAAAAGAGGATTGAATTTGATCTAAGATTATCTATTTTAAAAATATGCAAGCATTTCTTGGTGTTTATATTCTGACCTTTCACCTTTTCGGGGTCTGGAATTGTGCTATGTTTTTTTGGTTTTATGTTTTATTTTGCACTGGCAGGTTAAAGGTTAAACCTCCCAAATTTGAAGCAGCATAAAAAGCAGCGGTGACAGATACAATAACCAGGTATAGTAGTAATGTGCAATTTTGCCCTTCTAAATCAAGGGTGGAGTCAAAGTACAGCTTCAGTGAAAACCAACAAACAGATATGCTGGTCATCGCATCCAAGTAAGGACTAAAATCCTGTACAGCTTCTTTCCTTTCCCCTCTCTCCCCCTCCACTCACTCCCCCATGCCATCAAAAAAATAAATGTTAAGACCTACCTATCTGATGCATAGCCACATAGTATCTAAGTACTTCATAGTCATTGATGGACTTTACTTTCACCCAGAACCCCCCTGCAATGATCTCCTTGGCAGCTCTCAGGCTTCATGGCCTCAGCAGGGGCTAGCAGGCCTTCAGCCTTCACCCCGCTGCACCTTAACACACGCAGGGTCACCCATGGCACGAGTTTTGCTTGTCCACAGCTTGAGGTACGGTTCCCCCCAAACCCCTGCACTTATCTTCTTGAAACTTGGCAGGTTTCATGCTCTCATCAGAGGCTACAATCCCTGCAGGTTTCATCCAAATCAGACAAAAAACAACAAAGTTATAGATATTTCATTGATTCCCCTTTATACCCTATGGCCGGATCTCTGAGGTGGCTCCAACGTTTTGGAGCTGCTTCGGTCAGACCGAGGCGGAAACCCGGTCTGGAGCTCCAGATCAGATCACAGCCACCCGAAGCAGCCAGATCTGAAGCCAGATCGAATCGCTGCTGACTCTCACAGGCCTAATGCTAACTAGCAAGACCCTCCAAGTTGAAAACTGAGCTGAAACATTCAGCATGGCTGACCTAGATGAGGCTCACAGCCTTGTTACACATTAATTTTAGGTGGTTCTGGAGCACTTAACCCTTGGATGGTCCACACATTAGCACCCAAAACTAATTTTAAACACACTTAAGATGACTTAAAGTTATGCCATTCTAGAGCAGGTTTATCTCTGGTCTGTGTTACCCAGCTCATATTCCACTAATGTGCAGCCACTCCTCACAGATGAGCTGCCCACACTGCAGTCCTTCAGCATCCCAGGATGCAGTGTTCCCTCCCCCAGCCTCCTATTCTGTATGGACAAATTTTCCAGCCCCTGAAACCTATTCCCTGGGGGGATTCTGGCACCAAGCCAACTTCCCATCCTACCTTTGGAGGTGTTATCTTCCCACCCCCAGCAGTGCAACCCTGTGCAAACAGCCTGCAGAGCATATTCTAGTTAGTCAGGTTGCAGGGCAAAAGTGGCTCTGGGAGTGGGGTCTAGGGGAGTGCGGAGGGAGCAAGGTAGGGGGCCAAATCAAACTAGCACAAACACCAAACCAAAAAGCCTAGTATAAATAGATAAGAAAAACACATCCCTCCTTCTAGCCACTCATGGAAACTGTCATGTTTTCATCATTGCCAGAAATAGGACTCAATCTGGGCTGACCTTAAAGCAGTGCAAACAATGCAATTGAACAGGACTGAGTCAGTCAGGAGCCCCCACTGAACTAGTGACCAAGAAGCTGACCAGCACCCCTCAATTCAGCAGCTCTTGATGGTATTATTGTCATGGAAAGAGTTGGGGTCCAATACTGAACCTTAGCATGTGGCCTCAAAAGGTAAACCCCACTCCTGAGCTTATTGAAGAAACAGCGCTAGAGCTGGTGCCATTTCTAGGTATCATTTCAGAGAGCAACTTTCTAACAGAGAAAGAGGCTCCCTGCACCACCTTTGATTCAAGCTTGTTCTTACTATTCCATTTCTTTTGCCTTTTTTTTGTCCCCCTTCATTGCCTTCATCGTCCAGATAGCTCAAAACTTTCACTGGGAAACAAACTGCTTTCAAGTAGAAATAAAACAAACAAGGTCATTGGAAAAGATAAAAAATAATGAGTTTCTTTCTGTATGACTCCTTATTCCTTTCCTCTCCCCCCCCATTTACCGGCACGGAGTCAGAAACCAGTTCCCTGCAGTGGCAAGTGGGAACTGCCCAAATCTCTAAAGCTCTCTGAATCTTTTCCGAATTGATTCAGATCATTTTATTGGTCTCCTGATTTGATTTGGATTCAGAGATTCAACCGCCAAATCTCCTCCAACTTGAATCAGTACCCAAAGCTTCGCACAGCCCTACTATATAACGAATCAAGATAGGAAGCTCAGAATGCATTTCAGAACAGCTAACACACATGGGGGGAACTGCATAAAAGAGACAGTAAAGGCACATTTACACAAGCAGAAAGGCTGCTC
>NW_017728983.1:2684126-2696586 GCF_001723915.1 Gavialis gangeticus
AAAAAGAAAAATAAATCTTTACTAATCCCTTTGGAGCCCTGCCTCCAGATATGCCTGTGATGTGAGTGCAGCGGCGCCAAAAGTAAAAGCACATCATCAGACCTGGGGGAAGGTGGAGGGAGGGGTATAGCTGCATATTGCTCCCTTCCACTCTGGACCCTAAAACTCCATCTGCACCCCTTGTTCCACATGTTCCTTCATCTCCCTGTGGGATTTCAGGCATCTAACTGGGTCAGTCTCAGAACAGCCCCTGGATGCTGAAGAAGGGGATTTTTCCCCCCCCTTTTATATTTTTTTTCTTTTTTAAGTATGAGGGATTTGGAAATTGATGAAAGTCTCAGAGCAGGGTTTTAAATAGTTGATTAAAGAGCAGTCAGCAGAGGGATAGAACGCAGCTCCTGGGGAATAAGGATTTTTTTTCTTAGTCCGTTATCTTCACAGCCTTATAGCCTAACAGAAATCCATCCCAGTAGGCACATCTACGTGTGCATTTACACCGGCATAAATTTACTGTGCAGTATCTCACTGCACAGTAAGTGGTAATAGGCCAGCATCTACACGTGCAGGCATTAAAGCCCATTAACACTGTGTGCGGAGTGTTACTGCGCAGTAAGACATCTACATGTACAGTACTGTACAGTAACTGGCTGGGGGTAAATTTGATACCTGCATGATGCTGGTGTCAAACTTACACTCAAGCCAACATAAGTTACCATATTTACTGTGCAATATGAGCATGCACATGTAGACATATGCCCAGACTGCACAGTAATTTCGGTTACTGCGCAGTAAATGCACATGCATAGATGCACCCAGTATGACTTTTTCAGGGAGACAAACCCACCTCCTTATCTGAGATAGCAACATTTTGGGGTGAAACTTTGTTTGTCAAACTGCATATTCAGGTGCACCAGAATAATTCACACATGTAAAATTCCTTCAATTTTGAATTTTTCAACCCAATGAAACCAAGTAAAAACATTTCATTTAAAAGTCTTAACCAAAATGCCCCTATAGTTCTCTTTTGAAATGATATTTCTTTTTGAAATGGACCTCACTTTAAACTTTTAAAAGTCAAGTGTCTCCAGAGGCATAACTGGGCAGCTGTGTGTCCTGGGTATTGGTTGTGCATGGGGCAATGGCCACAGCCAGTGTGCTGTTTGCATCATAGTGGCTTGGAGAGCAACAGCCGTGGCTGCTCTTTTTGTTGCCTTTGAGTCTGCCCTTTTTATTAAGCTACTCAGTCTCTCCAAAATAAATAACACATATTTCCATTTCAATAAACATTATTTTGACCTCCAACATTTTTAGTTTTCCATGAAGGGATAAAAATATGTCTCAGGTTGACCAAATTGGAAAAAAAAAGGGGGGGAGGGGGGCACGTTGGCCATGAAATAAAGTAGCTGCTATTTGGAAAGTTCTAATCAAATGTCCTGATCCAGACCAGACCCAAGAAAAAATGTGTTGCAACCAGAAGCTTGTCTAACTTTATCCCAAATACATGGTTGATCCAATATAAAATATCACCCTAAAAAATCCTTGCCTCTTGCATAATTTCTGGACCATCATGGCTACAACATAACTCTTACAATACCTAATCTACTACCTTATGGCTTTAGCATGTGTACACCTTTAAATAGGACTATTTCTGGTGACTTCAGCTGAACCACTTATAGCCTTGAAGTTATTCATGCTTTGCAGATAGGGCCTTAGATTCTGATATAAAGTGGCTAAAATCCTGGACATGGGGAACATTACAGGCATTGGGATGGGAGTGAGTGCCTGGAGCATTCTCCCTTTTAAAGTTGCTTTAGCAGCGTCACATTTTTTCATCAACTCTTTGAAAAATCGATGGCTTGTACTTTAATTATTCATCTTCAATCCCATTTTACCCTGAAGTCATTTCGCAGTATAAGCAACAGAATTTGGAATGGCTGTTTTCAGAGACAAATGTCCCCAACCAATCACAAGATTAAAATCTGTCTAAATCCTCAGGCTCACTGAAACTTTAGTATTGTTGAGGTGGGTTTTCAAAAGTGCTCTGCACTGGACCACTTCAGCTCCTATGGAAGTCACTTGTAGTTCTACACTCTGGATCAACCAAAAATTATTGAGCTTCAGACAGGACTTAAAGGGAGATATACTATAAGCTAAACCAGAAAAGGTGAGCACAGTATTCCCTCTCAGTTATAAAATTTATGAAAATTAAACTAAAGCTAAGTGCTTTTAAAAATCCAGCCTTAAAAGTACGAGGGCTAATAACGACACGTCTAATACAGTAGTTAATCCTGAAACCTTGTTCTTATAATAAATAACATCCAGTTTAAAATAATCTGTTTTGGAAATCCTAGGGGGTTGTTACTGTTGGACTAAGCTTCAATAAAACTATTGGCAAGCAGAAATAGTGGGAAAAATCAGAGAAATATTTGTTGGGGAAATACTTTACTCACATTTTGGTTTTGTTGATCCCATTTGACTGAAAAGCAGGGGCTTGGTGTGGTGTGTGGGCACTGACAGATCAAAGAGAACAGGTGAAATTGTTTTTGTGAACCGTGGGCCACTGTGTGTTATTAAGTCTTTTGGTATCCCATGGTGAGCAAATTATTATTTACACTGTGTTGCTTCGTGGTTACTCAGTTTAACGTGTAACAGTCCACTTTACAAAAACCTTAAATAAATGCAGTCTTTCAAATACGTTTGCTCTTGCACTGACCAAGGATGAATGGGATTTCATGTATTCTTAGTGGGTCTTTTGCATCCCCTGTAGATTTCAAGCTTAAATAACTTAACTTTGATGGCAGCTTTCATTCCTGGCTCCAGCACGACACAGTGGTTGTGTGTTATATCCCTTCCAATGGCCTTATCTACACTAGCTTCTGACTGATAAGTTGACATCCAGGACATCAAGGGCTTGCAGGGTCTCAGCTCCTCATCAGTTCTCCATTCAGGCTGCTGCGGGGCTGGGAAGCTAGCAGCCCAGACTCCCCACAACCTGACATTCAGGCTCCGGAGGAGCTGGGTGATTTTGTCTAGCAGGAAACAAGGCTGATTTGCATTGGAAACCTCCCTGGGCTCTGGAGGAAGTTGGCTGAAATCAAACGACCTCTGTGGAGTGGTTTCATTTCAGTACATGGGCATCCTCTGATAGAAGAATGTTCCTTCGGAGAATTCCCAACCCCATGTACATGTCAGGCTGTGCAATCTTAGGTCATTTGTCATACTTTCACAATAAATCTGCACCTCTTCACGGGATCCAAGCAGGGCATTCACTTTTCCAGAGACAGGAATAATCATTAATGTGTTTCGCAGTCGCTCCACTGCTGAAGTAAGGAGGTTTCAGAGCTCTCTGGATATTGCACCTGGCATCGAGCGTAGCCCCTCTCCAAGATGAAAGCACATTCTGCAGCGAGTGCCTTTGCTCTCAGGCACACTCTCTGCAGCCCCGGGTTTGGTGCAAGGGCAATTTACTTGTTGGAGTGAAAACAATGTACTTTCCAAACTGCCGCCATACACTACGCACCCCACACCCCGAACTGCAATACAATGGGACCTGAGATAAAAACTGCTGCCAGTGTCTGCAGATGATGAATAAAAAAGCATGAAATGGAAATCATTCTGAAGAGAAGCACTACAGAGGGAGGGGTAGAGAGGCAAACTTCACACCTGTTTTCTTTCATGTTCCTTAAAGCTCCCATTATTTCAGTTTTTAATTATAATGTTTTTAGAAGGCTGGTGGGATTTAGTGTTTTTTGTCCTTAACTGAGATAAGGGAGACTGAGCTATTCTTCTAGTAGCCCAAGAGTAATCCAGAAGCTTGTTGGAGAAATAGGGAGCTGGCAAGCAGCACTTTCAGGTTCAGATGTGTTCTCCAAAGTTTATCTCCTAGTAAAGTGATATAAGGGTGTAGCAAAAGGGGGAATCCTTGGGAAGGGGCCAGATCCTGTTCCCATGGATGTCCAAGGGACCAGGATTTTCCCATATCCCCCAGAATTAAAGCTAAGGCTTCAGACTTCTTTCTTTATCCAAGGATAGCTGTTTATCATGCCCCTATGTAGGTGAACACGGCCATCACTTCTATTGATTCCCAAGCTGCCACCACAAAAGAGAGGACACCGAATACAAGATGAAGGGGTAGAAGAACTCATTGAAAAGAGCATGAGAATGGGTTGTGACTTAAGTCCTCAGTAGGGGTGTGAAGTGGTACCTCTTGCTTGTGCTGGCTCTTTGTGTGAGCTGAATTTTACCCTGCATGAAAAAAACAAAATTGGGCTCTTACATGGTGTTCTTCATTAATAAATACCAAAGCACTTTACATAGGATTTGGAAAGAACAAATGATATCTCATATAAAGTGTGTGAGGGTAGAGTTACCATGCTCCAGGTGATTCATGGCAGCTCTTGTGTATGTTCAGTCTCAAAGGAAACTAAACCAGAGCATAGATTCATAGATTCATTGATGTTAGGGTCAGAAGGGACCTCACTAGGTCATTGAGTCTGACCCCCTGCCTCTTGCAAAGGCTGAAAAGATCTAGGCCCCTCAGACTCTCCTCATAGGGCCTTGCCTGCAGCCTCTGACCATATGAGTGGCCAAGTACAGTGCCCAAAACTGGACACAGTACTCTGACTGTGGCCTTACCAGTGCCACATGGAGGGGAAGCATCGCCTCCCTGGACCTGTTCATCATGCATCTACTAATGCATGATAAAGTGCAGTTATCCTTGTTGATCACTTTGTCACACTGACATGTTCATCTTGGAGTCAACTATGACTTCAGGATGCAAAGAACACAGATGCAAAGAACGCATCAAAGGGTTCAGCTTTGTCCCTCCTCTCTGTCACCAATTGCCCTAGTTTGTCCTGTAGGGGTCCTATGGTACCCTGTGCCTTCCTTTTGCTCCCTGTATACCTGAAGAAAGACTTTTTGTTGTCCTTAATTTTTGTCACCAGCCTAAGTTCTAATCCTGCTTTGGCCTTCTTGCTTCCCTGCAAGTGAAAGCCAGGAGGTATACTCCTCCTTGGTAGCTGCCCCCTGTTTCCACAGCCTGTATACCTCCTTCTTTGCCCTTAGGCTTTCCTGGACTTCCCTGATCAGCCAAGAGGGCTTCTTGGCCCCTTTGCCCGCTTTTATGCACAATGGGATTGTCTCCTTCTGTGTCCATAGGATCGCTCCCTTGAGGAATGACCACCCTTCTTGGACCCCCATTTCACCAATGCGCTTGAGCTTTAATGCCTCACTAAGTAATCTCCTGAGCACACTGAATTTAGCCTTTCTGAAGTCTAGCATTTCAGCCCTGCTGGTTAGTTTACCCACCCTTCACGATAATGAATTCAGTCAACTGATGGTCACTATCCCCGAGGTTACTTTGTACCTGCAGATTCCCCAGCAGGTCGTCCCCTGTAGCTAACACCAAGTCCAGCAAGGTATTTCCCCTAGTGGGATTGTACACCCCCTGTGTTAGGTGGAGGGCCTGCATGCAGGTTAAGAACCTACGTGAGCGGTTAGATATGGCTGACTGCTCCTCCCAGCAGATGTCAGGGTAGTTTAGGTCACCCATGACAATCATACCTCTTGACCATACGGCCTCTGACAGCTGCCTGGAGAATTCCAGGTCTAGCTCATCCTCCTGGTGTGGCGGTCTATACTAGATCCCCCACTACCAAGTCCCTTTCCCCATGATACCCTCGTATCCTGACCCACAGTACCTCGGTTTGGCTCTCCTCTGGTCCCATCTTGATTATAGAGGATATATATTGTTGCTTAACACAGAGAGCAACAGCCCCCACCTTTTTCCACCACTCTATCCTGTCTGCACAACCTGTAACCCTCAATGCCTACTGCCCAATTGTGAGTAGAGTCCCACTAGGTGTCAGTTAGTCCAATCAGGTCAAAATTGTTGCTTGTAAGCAAGAGTGCAAGTTCCTCCCGCTTGTTCCCCATGCTCCTAGCATTACTGTAGAGACATTTAAGCCCCCAGTGGGTGCCCTTGGTACCCCCATGTCCTAATGTTGATTGGACCCCTTAGTGCTTACCTTAGTGCTTACCTGAGCTGAGCCAGTGCATGGGTCATGGCTCGAGTGCATTGCTTGTGGCTCGAGTGCATTACTCGCATGAATGAAACATCTAAATTAACGTGGTTTATCTTCCAGTCACCCCAGGATAGAGCAGACACACATGAAACAATTACCATAGATTAACCAATGTGCAGTAAATACCCTTCTCCCCCTTTTAACTCAGTGCAATTTGTTCGTCTCTTCACCCTCAGAGGAGGTCATTACCATTACCCTATTCAACACAAAGGGGCCCTGAAATGCAGAGGAATGAAGATAATTTGTCCAAGGAATAGATTCCAGGTCTCCTGAGTCCAAGGTAGAGCTGAATCTCAGGCTGCAATCAGGGTATTTAAGACTGGGCTTTCATCAGCATTCACTGTTCTCTGGAGTGTAAAGTTTCAGTCCTCCAAGTAGGGAGCAGAAGCAGCATCACGTAACTTAAGTGTTCAGTCACACACAGCGAATAATGGATCGCTGTAGAGTCCTGCTGAACAGTGTGCAAGATAAAAAATGTCTGTCTAAACTCTTTATCAAAGGAGTCCAAATAATGAGCAAATTCATAACAAATCAAAATCTGTTTGCAGATAATTCACACAGAAAGTGCTAAATTCAACAGCTCCAAGTCTTCACAAACATTTCAGCCTATTCTTCACTTTTACCCACCAAAAGGCCTTCCAAATAGACTGAGGAACCTTATCTCAGCACCACACCTTCCCACACTTGCACCCCCCAGCAGTGGTATTTTACTTAGGCGAGAGAATCTGATTGTGATAAGTGGATTAAATGATGGCAGGCAGATAAAAGCAGCTCTGCTCTACGCCATGTTTTTGCACAATATCACGGTTCATTATAACAGAGCACAGACACCCTAGCAGAATCCTAACCTAATGAAAGTCTTATTTTCCAGAGTAACAGTTCATTATTGGACTTGCTGTGCAGTCTAAACCCCTAAGGTGAAAAACGCAGGTCTGCTGAATCAGTGGCGAGAAATCTAGCAGGCAGAGGCACTTGTGTTCCTGCATTTCTTTAGGTTTCCCTCAGTCTGAAGACAAGCTTTTGAAGGAGGCATACAAGGAGAGGCTGAGGAACTTGGGCCTCTTCAGCCTAAAGAAGAGAAGGCTGAGAGGGGACTTGGTAGCCGTTTACCACTACATCAAGGGAGTACATCAAGGGCTCAGTGAACAAGTGTTCACCAGGGCACCCATGGGGAAGACGAGGAGTAATGGATACAAACTCCTGGAAGACTGCTTCAGGCTCAATTCAAGGAAAAGCTTCTTCACAGTCAGGGTGTCCAGACTGTGTAATAAGCTTCCTCCAGAGGTGGTGCAATCATCTACCCTGGAAATCTTCAAGAGGAAACTGGACAGTCACCTTGCTGGGGTCACCTGACCCCCATTGTCTTTCCTGCTTGGTGCAGAAGGCTGGACCTAATGATCTGATGAGGTCTCTTCCAGTCCCTTAATCTATGAACCTATGAAGGCTGTGTGGTGGTCAGGGGGATCTTTTCCCTCTCTGGCATTGGCGAACTACAGTGCCTTTGTTCCCCTACTTTACGTGTACTAGGTTGGGGTGTTTTGGAGCAGTGTTCCTGGTAGTTGTGTGACCTGGTCATTTGTATAGTTTTAGGAATAGGTTAGACAAACCTTTGCACAGGGCAGTTGGAATAGAGATGATCCTTCCTTGAGTCAGGGGGTAAAGTAGATGACCTCCTGAGGTCCTTACCAGCCCTACTTTTCCATGATTCCATGAAACCCCCAAATCTACATGTTCTGGCAAAGGGTCTTTGAATACTCTGGCAGATGCTGTTTCATTCACTCTAATACATATGCAACACTGGAAGAGTGGAGGAGGGTACAAATCCATCCTTTAAGACACTAAGTGTCCTCAGGGACTTCCTTACCTAACCTGGACCACAACCTGATTTCTTTACTGGAACTGGTAAAGAACTTTATGTTCGTCAAGCTTTAGAAATCTGAAGTTTCCATGATGCTTTTGTTCAAAGGAGTGGGCCCATTATCCTCCTTTTGTAACTCTTCATAATTGTTGGTGCTTTATCAAACATATTTTGTAAACAGCCAGTTGGAGGAGGTTTTCAATAATTCAGTAATGTTTCAGATAACAATCCCCCGCACACACACACCTCCCAGGGGTAGGATGGGGAAAGACATTATTGTTGTTGCTGTTGTTTGCAAAAAGGCAAGCCTAACTTGTCAAAACCAAAATCGCAAAATGGACATTTTAAAATATAAAGAATATTCCTCTACAAAAAATGTCAACTAGTCCTTGTGGCAAGTGGTCAAAATAAGAGACACTAGTCCATCTCTGGTATGCAAAACAGCTGAGTGCTAAGTAGTCTAGGAGAGCTTTTCGCTCCCCTGTATATTAAAGTCTATTTGTTAGTTCTCATACCTGCAATAACTTAGTATTAAGACTCTTTTATACCTTGTACCCAAAAGCCAGTGAATATGAGCTAAGCCAAAATAAAATAGAGTAATCCCCTTTTCCACAGCAACAAGCAGAGGTGACAATGAATATATGTTTACTGATATGAACATTAACCCAGCCTATTACTCACAATCCTATCCAGCTCTGAGTCTGATCCTTCTCAGTCACTGGTGTCAATGTCAGCTTCCAGTAGATCTCAAAAGAGCAAGAAAATAAAAATCAAATCCCTCCTGGCTTTCACAGAATGAGGTGGGGATGATTTGGATATGGAGGAAAAGATGATGCAGACCATTTAAAATAGGAATCAATGGATCATAAGCCAAGGAGAAATTTAAAAAAGAAGTTATGGATATCATGGATCTGAGGAATCCTCAGCTGGTGTAGTCAGATGGTGATGTTGAGAAAAGTTTTCATAACGCCTGGAGTGTGTCCAACAGCTACATACATGGTTCACTCCAGCGTTTCATAGGAAACTGGAGTCACCACTACCAAATGGCTGAAGCACAAGACTGAAGTCATAAATACCAATGTATCACTCCTAATCCTGCCTTTGGCTTCCAACATGTCCTTAGGGGCAACTTTTTACCTCGGTTTCCCCACCTGTGAAATAGGGACAATTATACTGATCCACGTTTAGAAAGCATATTAAGATCCTTGGAGGAAAGGACTCTTAAAATTGATTGATCTCCTTATAATATTTTCAGGTAATGTAATGCTAATATGATTCATTAATGGCCAAGACACTGTTCATTAGTCCCATTTCACCTCTTCTTCACAGGGCCAGCAATTTCTATTTTATACATAATATGTTTTATTAAGCAGTTTTCTAATATAAAAAATATTATCCTCCATGTAGGGTTTTTTTTTTTTTAATCCCTTCAAATTTAATTAGGCCCCAAAAGGTTCAGAGAAGTTTCAGCACCTAAACTTCGGAAGACTTATTCACACTTCACTTCCAAAGCTTCTAAATTTCACTTATTGCCATTAACTGTTGCATATTCCATTCTTGCTGCAAGTTGAACAGCCAATGATGTTGTTCTGCCTTAGGCTTTCCCCCCCTGTACTAGCCATAACTGTCATATGTGAGCAGTCCTCACTGCTTTTTTGACCTTTTGGAATCTGCAGTCTGTTGACTGGTATTTTAAGAGGAGATTTCATTTTAATTTTCTTAGTGAACACCAAACGCTTTAACTCCAAACCTCATTGCATTTTGGGTGTACAGAGATGAATCCCTAGATGGAAATACTCTTCTCTAGTTTAGTTCTAGTTCAGCTGAGCTGAATCCAACACTGAATGGGGCATTAATTATGGATTCTGATGAAGCTGAAATTTTAAATGAGAGAGGATCTCCCAAGGCATTCACAGTGTGAGGATGCAATCAGGAAGAAGAGTTTATAAGACCTTAGTGCCATTGGATCACAGTCCTAGATGAATCTGGAAAGTTTCCTGCATGCTGTCCCATTGATCAAGTCATTGACTGAACAGGCAAGGTTCAAATAAAGATGTCAGATTCTTTAACCTTTGGAAATTAGCTTGGAGTACAGATGGGCCCTGAAGAGAAGTGCTAGTTCACAATGATGGCAGGTAATTTATGAAGTCTGGGGTTTCTCTGTTGCCATTTTCCAGCTATGACAAAAGTCCCCATAATTCGTACCTGGTTCCTCCCTGCTGAACTGCCACAGCTCCCATCTACTCCTCTTCCATCTGCCAGAAGTTCCCCAGATTCTCCAAGATGCAACACCCCTCACACCCCTGAGCAGTGGAGCAGATAACAAGCTCTGCTAAGAGTGATGCCTGGGTCTTGTGTGATGCACAAGTGAATTCACCCTCACTTGCTCAAATGTCAAGTTCCTTTCTAGCTTCCAAACCTTCCTCCATCAACAAGAAGCATGACTTTCCCCTGGCAGTCAAATCAGGCAACCATCCCTTTCTCTCCCAGCTGCAACATTTTCTGGCTGCTTCCTGCCACTACCATAAAGCAGTTAAGTTATGCATTGCTCTACATGATGCAGAAATTGGAATTCCATTTGTAGCTTAAAACTGAAGTGAAAACACTCTTAAGTATGAGCTTTTATTGGATTAAATAGTAATACAAATACAGTGCTAAATACAGTTGGATATGCTATTCACATTAATATTAAATCTGACAGAAATTTTGGGTTTTGTTTTTATTTTGCATTTGGGGGTGGGGGTTGCTATTCATTTCATGTTACTGCTGCAATTCAATTCTCCAAAACACGGAAGAGAGAAGATGAAAGGAGGTGATCAGAAAAGCCCAAATCTTATTAAGCCTCTAAAGCACTTCTGGCTTAGCTTGACACTTGCCACCATCTTAGAGGCCTCCCTTAGGAGCCCTAATCCTATTATGCTTCTTAAGCACCTACATGTCCCATTGTGTGGATGGGAAGGCTAGCACAGCCCCCAAATACAATCTGGTTGCATCCTGCGGAGGAACCTTTTGGGGATAGGAAGAAGGCAGCCTACGGGCCTCCAGAGGTCAATCCCATTTCACATGTCAATCCTATTCCACCAACAGGATACACACACCATTGCATGCAGAGCCCTCTCCTATTCTATCAATAGGAGCACTCATGTACTGTGTGACATGCCTCTAACTGGCAGAGATTCAGGCTGCTTAAACTCCCCAAGCAGAGAGGTGCTCTGTTTAGTGATCTTCATACTCGGCCAATGTGCCTAAATGTGATAACAGGGTGACCAAAAATCCAGGAGAAACCTGCCAGCCCAATAATCTAGTGTTTAAGGCAATTGCCCAGGAAGTGTGATACTAAGTTTTAGCTCCTGTTGAACTGACATCCCTTTACTTCCTTGTGCAGTGCCCTAACCAGGAAGCCATGAGCTAGCAAAGGCACGAGTACCTTCCACCCCTTCTGTTGAAACTGGGCTGATGGCCAGATCAGTGGGAGAAAGCCAGGGAACAAGAAGGCAAATAAGCAAGAGGTGGCTAGCTTGGGTAAGAGGGAAGAAGCATGCTCTGGGTTCTGGTTCCTCCCCAGTCCCTGCTTCCCATGCTAATTTGTCCTTTATCTAATGATTTTGTATGAAAAAAAACCATAAACTGAACAGGGGACAAACAGAGGCGAGCTGGACTCTGAATGCTAGTGGATTATGCTTTTGCCATTATTTTGCCATTAGCTGAAAAAGATAACTAGTATGGGGTGTAGGGACTAGACCACAGGGCAGACTCCTCTTGCTTGCTTTTCTTCTAGTTTCCCGATGCTCTCTTATACTAAGCTGCCCAATATCTCAGCTTTAGCAAAAGAGCTGGCTACTTGCCTTAGCTAGTCTGTGGCTTGATGATTAGGGAAGAAGGAAGTATGGGTCTCCTACTTCCTGGGCAAGTGCTCCAACCATTAGACTGTTGGCCTAGCAGGTAGATGGCACGAAGCCACTAAACATGGTTCTTCCTCAAGAACTTGTGCTGAATGTCTGGAACCTCCCAGAAGCAATCAGATCAAAAAGGAATTGGTGTGCTATTAGATAGCCAACATGGATTTCTTCTCAGCATGCTCAGAAGACCAAGTTTAGGTACATAAGGGAATGTAAGGCTAAGGTGGAGGTTTCCACATGAAACCTAAGAAATTTATGAGCCTACAGAAATCAAGTTCATTGGGGGTATTTAATAGATTGCCATGTATTGACTAAGGCACCTAAAAACTAGGCCTGTGTGAAGCGGCCAGTATTCACTTTGGATTCAGATTGGGATTCGGCCGATTTGGGGGACAGTGATTTGATTCAGTGATTCGAATCACTATCCCAAATCAATTTGGCCAAATCTGATTTGGAGATTTGGCTGATGCCGAATCTTCAAATCACCCAGGCCCATCTCCCGCCTGCTCTCCCAGCCCCGGCAGTGGCTGCCCCACCTGCCCCAGCCCCCAGCACTGAAAAAAAAGAAAGCCCTGACTCACCGGGTGCTGCTTGGCGGTGTGGCGGGGGGAAACCCC
>NW_017728983.1:2701586-2704680 GCF_001723915.1 Gavialis gangeticus
AAAAAAAGAAAGCCCTGACTCACCGGGTGCTGCTTGGCGGTGTGGCGGGGGCAATCCCCGCTGCCCCCTACTGTCCCACACTGCATGGGAAGCTCTGCCATGAGTCCCTCAACCCCTCCCCCACTATCCCAGCCCTGCCATGGCTGCCTTGCCCACACCAGCTCCAGCCCTTTAAGAAAAAAACCCAAAAACCCCCCCACACTCACGGGTTCCTGCCTGGCAGGGGGCGATCCCTGCTGCCCCCCACAGCCCTGTGCAATGAGAGGGAGGCTCTTCTATGACCCCCGAAGCCCTGAGGCCACTGCAGGAGTTGATGAGTCCGGGGGGGCTTCATTTTTTTTTCTTAAAGGGCTGGAGCTGGGGCGGGTGGGGCAACCATGAGGGGGCTGGGGAAATGGTGGGGGCTCATGCAGAGCCCCGCACACAGTGTGGGGATCACCCCCCCACCCAGCAGCACCCAGTGAGTGGCAGCTTTTTTGTAAGGCACCGGGAGCTGAGGCAAGCGAGGCAACCATAGGTGGGGCTGAGGGAGTGGGCGCGGGTTGGGGGGGCTGGGCTAGCAGGCAGGGGATGGGGTCTGGCAGGGGTCCCCCTATGGTCCCCTCCCCCTTCTTCCAGCTCCCCCTCCCCTGCCCCCTACTTACCAGCTCCGAGTCCGGCTCCAGCTCCCTGCTGCAGTGGGCAGGAACTGCCCGAATCATTGAAGCTCTCCAAATCTTTTCTGAAGATTCAGAGAGCTTTAAATTGATTTGGACCTCTTTATTGGTCTCCAGATTCGATTCAGATTTGGAAATTCAACCACAAAATTGGGCCAAATCTCCTCCAAATCGAGTCAGCACCTGAAGCTTCACACAACCCTACTAAAAACCCTAAATGGTACTTAGGTGCCTCAGAAACTTAGTAGGATTTGTCCTAAAATGTTGATTATCTTGTTTCAGAATGCTTGGGTTACAATTCTGAGAATGTAGGAGACATAATGCTAGTGATATTAATAAAAACTCCTTAGCTCCACTATTTGGACAATGAAACATATAATCTTAAAACTAATTATTCGTGATGCACTGGGATTTCATGGTGGGGACATCTCAACAGCACTGCATAACTGAAAACTGGCTCAATTATCAGACCACGAGTACTTCAGAAAGCCATGCTGATGGATACCTCCAGAATATTGAGGGAGGTGAATAATATTCTAATCTTCCAGATACCTTGATCTAAGTCAGGGGTTCTCAAAACTGGTACTCATACACCCGAGGGTAAACAAGATATCTCTGTGGGCTATGGGGGAGAAATTGTGTAATGGCAGATTAAATTTTTGTTATAATAATTGGCATTTAAGGGGTTAAAATAGAAAATGTATGATGGTAGGGGTATACAGGCAGCTGATAAATCTGGCAGGGGGGACTCAATAAGAAAAAGTTTGGGAACCTCTGCTGTAAGTGATACTGGCATTTGTAACTGTTCTCACTCCCTAGCCCTCTGAGATCCCAAATGATGATAACCACAACAATGATGATGATGAAGTAGCTGTATTTGTTAGAAAATATATGAATTTATTTGGAAATATAATTTATATGGGCAAATTCTTAGAAGCCTGGGCTAAGTGAATGCACGAGACTATTCAAGTTTGATCTCCAAATTTGGTTTCCAAGTGAAAGATGGGCCAACAGATGTACACAGACAAAATGGACAGAAAATGGAAGCATACTTGGGGACAGATTTTCAGCTAATGTAAATTTGTCTAAGCTGATTGTTTTCAACAGCATTCACCTGATATATGCCAGAAAAGGACCTGGTCATTAAGAAGCATGGCTTCTTGATACTTAGTATCCATCAACTCTGAGCAAAGTATCTAGATATATTCTAATAGCTTATTGTTTTTAGTACTGATGCCCATAATGAAGTTTAGCCAAGTTAATATTCACTGGGCATATCTACATAAGCAATTAATGCAACTGAAGATAGCCTGGCTCTAGTTGAGATAGAGTAAATGAATCCCGATGTCACCATCTACACATGCATTTAAGAGCAGTGATTTACTGCAGCATAGGATAGTAACTGTGTCTGATGGGACTATCCTATGCCAGAGTAAATTAATCTATTGCTCACTAATTGCTGCACATGGAAACAGCCAATCTGAGTGCTCCAAGCATGGGGGAGTGCAGCCATGATTCTGAAGCTGCACTGAAGACCAGACAGAGGGTGCTGCTGGCCTCGGCTCCTCCACCCCGCTCCCTGCAAGTGGCAAAACAGCGGCAGCATGGGGCATTAGATGGTGGCAGTCCATCCCAGCCCCCTCCCTTCCCACCCCTGCATCATTCTTGATTGGCAATTGGCAAGTTATATATAAAACTTCTCTCATCCAGATGTTTGCAAGTAAAAAGTCATTGCAGATACCACTGAAGTGAACTGGTAGGCTTCATTCACTAGAAGATGTATGTATTATTTTATTCCTACATTCAGCTAACTCCAGGAGTGAATGACTGCCAGCTGTCCTACCAACCTACTTTTCATGATTGGAAAAAAGTAGATGAGGACGGCTTGGTTTTACCCTAATGCATCTTGCAAAAATTTCAGCACAAAAATAAAGTAAAAAAGTAACCCAAAACTTTGGGAAAGATAGGCCAGAGCCTTGGCTAGTGTAGATTAGAATAGCTCTGTTATGCAAGCTGAGGTTCTATTGACAGTATCATAAAAATAGATTTGGGGCCTGATTTTCATAGTTTCATAGTTTCATAGTTTCTAGGGTCGGAAGGGACCTGAGAAGATCATCTAGTCTGACCCCCTGCCATGGCAGGAAAGAGTACTGGGGTCAAACAACCCCAGCAAGGTGTTCATCTAACCTCTTCTTAAAAACCCCCAGGGTAGGAGCCTGCACCACCTCCCTAGGAAGTTGGTTCCAGACCCTAGCTGCCCTGACTGTGAAATAGAGCCACCTGATGTCCAACCTAAACCTACCCTCTGCCAGCTTGTGACCATTATTCCTGGTCACTCCTGGCGGTGCTCGGGGGAACAGTGACTCCCCCAGTGCCTGCTGATCCCCCCTGACTAGTTTATAACAGGCCACAAGATCCCCCCTCAGCCTTCTCTTTTG
>NW_017728983.1:2704873-2719249 GCF_001723915.1 Gavialis gangeticus
GGATGCTTTTGGTGAGCCATGGGGGCTTATGAGCCCTCCTGCTCCCTTTGATCCTCATTGGGATTACTTTCCTTTGGGCTTGGAGGATCGTCTCCTTGAGGAGCAACCACGCTCCTTGGACACCTGGGAGTCTGCTAGACAATTTGAGGGATTTGCTGCTAGACAATTTGAGGGATTTGTTGCTAGACAATTTGAGGGTTGGTGGGGAGGGATGGTTGTTGTTTTGGTTGTTGTTTTGTTTTGTTGTTTTGTTGTTTGTTTGCTTGTTTCTTTTTCTTTTGTTTTGTTTTTATGCTGCAGCCTAGGGAACTGTGTCAGTGTAAAGCTACTGTATTGGAGTGCAGAATCAGACCCCTTATCATTAGGCTCACCTAGCATTCTGGTTTTGTTTGCAAACCTTTCTATTTCCTAATAGTACAAAAATGCCTGAGGCAATGCAATTTCCTTAAGGGTGGTCAAGAAACACCACTTTAGCCAGGAAGTGCTTTTGCCTCTTGTGCTTTCTGCTGCTTGGTCAATTGCTTTCATTTTCGCTAGTTCTTCTGGAAGGGGAGGTGGGTGGGAAGCGAGGGTGTTTATTGAGTTAAAAAGTTGCTCTGTGAAGTATGGGATAGCAAAAGAGAATAACCCAGAGAGGGGGAGATGCCAAGACTGACAGAGTGACAAGAGGCAGTCAAGAGTGACGAAGACCGAACGAGAAAGACCAAGACAGAGGCGGAGTAGTGCAAGGATTCATTGGAATTCAGACGTGTCCAAGCAAAGTAGCAGACAGCAGCTGAGCACAGATGCTGAATAGTAACTAGACTTTACAGAGCACAGGGTAGTTGCCTACAATTATTCTCAGGCATCTCTGTCCATCTGGAACAGGTTTTTAAATTGTGCTGCTTTGCATGGGTTTCCTTTCAGAGATTCCCCTCTGAGCATAGCCTTAAGGTGGATCATTCAGCTGCCTCTACCCCTTTAACACACTTCAACAGGAAAGCCTGGATGCTATGTATCCTAAGCCACTGCTGGCTTCTAAAATAATAGCCTGATAAGCAATAGAGAGTCAAGGTGCTGTGATTTACTTCACTCCCCACCCTCGCTAAAACTGTATTTATTCTCCCCCTTAAACCACAAGAAATCACAGTGAGAACCAAAATATGTTCTCAACATGTGCAACAATTGCAAGTGCAAAAAAAAATGGAGAAGAAGAAGAATTGGGCCAAAACATCAGCTGTGGTAAAATGGCAGCGCTTTTAGAATAACATGATTCATAAGCTGCAGGGCTGGCTCTGTCTCTCTGTTCCCCAGCAGGCCTGTGAAAAACCCAGAGAAAGACAAGCTACCTGGGCTTGTGATCATTATTTTTTAATGACAGTCCACAGCTTCACTCTGAGCAGAGCTGGCTCTGGAGATTTCTGCCCCACTACATGCTGGCACCAGGGTTAGCAATACGTTCTTCCCATGCTAACACATCTCAGGGTGCATTATTTAAGCTCCTAAGCTTCTGTTTGAAGGCTGGCTGTAAAATCTTGAACTGATTTAAAAGAAAACACCCTCCTCCTCAATCCAGAAGGGAGACTGAGGAATATTTCAGCCAACCAGGCCTTTCCTGCTTTGAGACAGCATGCCCTGCTGCATCCTGGGGTACTGTGAGAGTGCCTCTTCTTGCTCTGCACTGTACAGTAAGCTGAGACCTGATTCTGCCTGATGCTGAGCTCCATTGAACCAATGCATAACAAAGACATTCAGCACCTCCCAGGAAGACACTCACTCCCTTACACGATCAAGCCTAGGGGATTCTAAATCCTCCTATTTATGTTTCCTAAGCTTAACCAGGCCATTGTGTTGTACCAGCCAGTTCATTTAAAGATGCCTTTTTTGGGCTTAAGGTAATAGACCAAGCTGAGAGAGGGCAAGAGGATACCAAAAGAAGGATTAAGAGGGGAGATGGAGGCCCAAATTGGATAAAATGGAGAAGGGTGGAGGGATGAGGGTTTAAAATGAAGGAAGCTGCTGGAGGAGAAGAGAGGGAGCTGAAGATGGGAAGCAGCACCCTATCATCCAGTATTGGCACAGTCCCCTAGCAGGTTGATAGGCCAGTTCAACTGGGTGTTGAGGCTGCAACTAGGGCAGGCATCATCTTTGGGTTTGCATCTGCTTCTCCAGCACTCCTGAGAACTGTGCTGAGGAGCACACCGGCCTGCCGGCTCCCTCTCCCTACGTGCCAAACTGAGAAATGAATTAGGCAGTGAAGCCAGCCTGAGGGTGCTCCTTGGCCCTGCTTTTGAGAGCTCTCTGCTCAGCCGTGTTTGAGATCAGTGGTGGGGTTCCCTCCAGGCAGCTTCACTATCTCATCTTCTTCAAAACCCCAGATATTTAGTATGAATACAGAAACCGTTCCATGAAAAAAATTCATTTTGTGAGAAAACCACTTTCCATCTTTAAAATAAAAAAAGAAAAAAACATTTGGATAGAAAATTATTGCCCACCTCACCTGAGGACCACATGTGGCTCATACAGTGCTCCTCTGGGAAGGTGTTATCATCCATATAGTCACCATCCTTCTGTAGACGGGGGAAGAGATGGTAACAGCCATCTCTCCCCTCTGGTGGAAGAATATGGCAGTTTTGTGTTGTCACAGTGCAGACCGTCTAATAGGTGACACTTCTAGCCAATGTCTCACACTCAGGGATTCTCATATCTACAGAGGAACATAGAGAGCCTACAGACAAGGCAGCTAGTCATCTTCTCACCATATATGTTCCCTCAGTGCTAGTAGATCCAGTATTGGCACAGTCCCCTAGCATAGCAAAGCAAAAAGAGCCAGTGTCAGTTCAGGTTACTCCAAACAGAGAGGTTAGAATAGCAGGTGAAAGCTCCACTTGCAGCAGTGCAGAACAAGAAGTAGGGAGAGGCCAGGCATGCCTTTCTTAATGGCAGCACACAAATAAGGGCATATTGGGGCCACTGGGTTAGAGCCACGTTCAGTCTGCAAACGCTTTGAGCTAGAGCTGGGTTTATAGGCTCACTTTACTGCCTTGAGATACCATTACACAAATGGCATTTTACTTTTATCCCCTGCAAACAGGAAAGACCACTCAAATCTGAATTACCAGCATTATTCACTTGGAGTGAGGGTTGTTTTCTTCTCCATCAGGAAAAAACAAACCTCTCCCCTCTCTACCACTGAAGATAGGCAAAACCCACCAGAATACAGGTATAGTGGGACCAGGTGGGAAGTAGCCCAGTCCAGTGGTTAGAGCTAAAGCCTGGAACAGGAAGCCAGACAAAAGTCAGGAGCCTAGGAACCAGGGGAAGAGCTTGAAACACAGCCACAAGCTCTAATGTTAAGCAACCTGGCCAGAGGTGGGCTTAAATAGGACCTTGCTTTCCCTTTCAGCTAATCAGGTTTTCTGCAGGTAGAGCCAGCCTGAAGCACCCCACCTAGCCAGTCAGATTAAGTGGGGAAGATTGTCGGGGACCCTAAGAATGAGGCATGGAAGGAAGGGTGATGAGTTTGGCTTGTGACCCATTTAGTGAGTGCCCTAAAACCATCACAGGGGCTGTATTCACATCATGTCTTAGTACAAAATTAAATGAACTCATGTGTCTAGGCTGGGGCTTGCAAAAGAGCAGGACACCTAAATGACATCCTGATGGATTTCATTGAGAAATGATTGCCAGCTTATTCTGCCTCAGTTCCCAAAGCACTTGTGTAGGCATCAAAAAATAACAGCAGCCTAGGACTGCTCTGTCAATGGACCTTCTCAGAACAGATCTAACATCTCTTCTTTCTCTCCCTGTGGCACAACCACACCTTCCACCATGATGTCCTGACGCAAGCCACTCCTTATTGGCTCATAGAGTTGCCCAGCTGAAACTGGATGGTATTCCAGCTGCTGCTGGGTGTTTCATCTTAATGGGTTTACTCCTGTGAAGCCCACAGATTAAATGATGGAGTTGAGTCAACCTCAAGCCGGTCAAAAAGTTCTTAAGCTAAATTGCAGCTCTGGGGTCTTCAAATGAAGGATGCTTGAGGAGACCATTGGAGTGCTGTACATGACAAAAGAGGATTAAATTGCATTGATAGCATCACCCACTATTGATAGCATTTGTGTTGTGGTCAGGCACGTTTAGGACTCTGATCTGTTGGGTGCTGTGGATACATGCACACAGGTAGGTGCACTCTAATGTGCCAGAGAGAGAGTTATGATTAGCAGTATAATTTAAGGTGGTCATAGCCATTCTGGAGACCTAAGACTGGGACAGTGGTGGGTTTTGCAGGTCAGGATGGATATGCATTAGAAGAACTGCATGTGAGAAGTTCTCACACTGCCTACACACAGCATAAACCCATCCTTCTTACAAGAATATTATTCACCCACAGCTATTTTTCAATACAGGAAAATTATACCTGAGGTATTATCTGCTTGTCTTATCTTCCTACAGATTGTGTACTAATTGCCCTGCATCATAGTTTCTTATTGCATTGCTTTCAGATGCATTGTTTCCTTGTTTAGAGAGATGTATTCCTTAATTGCGTATTCTAGATAGATATTCTAGGAATCTTGAAATTTCCAGATAAGGAGGCCTGAAATGTTGCTTTGTGTTTGATATGTCTCGGAGTTGTGCTTCTCAAAGTAGTTATCAGGGAAAGGAAGAAGCCTCAAAGACACTTCAACTACCACTAGAATTGACATGGTCTGCTTCAGGGCATCTTCTGGAGATGCAACAGTTAGGATGGACAAGAATTGACCTTTGGAATAATAGGGCTTTGTCCGGCAGAGTTGTAAATCCACAGCCTGAAAAATGAGGCAAAGCGAGTGTTCAGAAACAATATCCCATTGCCTGCCTTTCTCCTGTTACTCACTGTAAAACTGATCTGCTTTGGTGTTTGCGTGTGTGTCAAGGTGGGCACTGGGGGCAGGGCACAAGAAGTTTTCTGCCCCTATTTCCCTTACTATGGATCAGACAAGAAGTGCTGGTGTGAGCACAGACTCTGCTTCTCCTGTGTCCCCCCACCCCCCAACTGTCCCAAAATGCCCAAGGGAGAAGGGAGGAGCCATGTGGCAACTGCGTGAGTAGGTGGCACCATCTCCTGTCATGCCTTCTTGCCAGCTGCTTAAGCCCCTGTGCTTAACAATACAGCCAAACTAAGGATGATCCAGTGTATGGCACTCAGAAACCCATGGGCCATGTGCCCTGTACACAGTTTTCAATGGTGGGATCCCCAGTCCAAAGACACCCAGCTCTGAAAAGGCTGGGAGCTATGCTTCTAGGTATTGTGTTCTTTCCCCTCACTTTTTTGGTCCTTTAGCACTTCAATAAACTTGTGCTTTTAATTCTGCAAGGACTGTAGCTGCCACTAGAGAGCACCATCCCACCTCAAACTTCCCCAGTGTAGCATGCGCGTTAAAAATATCTGTAATAATATTACATGGGCTGATTGGAACACACACGTCGGAGAAAAGAAAAAGAAAGAAACAATATGTTTATCATCTTGCTATATCTAGCTAGAAAGCTGGCTTGCCATTTATTTATGCAGCAAGTATTCCTTTAAATATACAAATCACGGGAACATGAGACTGTAATAGGCAGGCCAGGGATTAGCTTGACTATACTTCATAGGGTGATTTGTGTGTATGTGTGTTGGTTGACTTTAAAATGGCATAAACCACTTTTAGCACTGAGGTAGCTATGGAAACATAACCAAAATTGTTCCACCACCTTTCTGCTGCACTGATTCCTGCAGCCCTGTGAACACTGTCAAGGGAGGATAGAATATTGTTTCTTATAAATAATACAATGTGAGGAGCTGCAAAAGGAATCAATAAATTAGGATCTAGAAGTGGGGATATTTCAGGAAAAAAATACCCAGTAGAGATTATATTAGTTTCTGATGACTTAGCAATGGTACAGGAGTTATTTTTTACTGTTTTCTGCGTGTGCTTAACTTGCAAAAAGAAATAATCTCACACACATATATATGAACACACATATGCATTTATATATATATGTCTATGTACGTATATGTACATGCATGTACACAGACACACACATATGCATATATACAGGTAACATTTTATTGTCTAACAAAGGGAGAAACAAGCTACCAAGCTCTCCATAAAGGGCTCCCTACCCACTTCAGTCCCAATCTGAAGCATTTCAATGCTTCTCCCCAGCTCAGGATGTTCTGCGCCTAGATCTCCATTCTGATCTCTGCGCTTCCTGATGCTCCAGATCACAGCTTTATCTGACAAGAGGCTGACAACCCTGCTGACTTGAACGCTGGAATTCTGCTGTGGGAAACATCCTAGGGACTGAATTGAGAAGGTTTCTTATATTTTTAAGTGACCTTGGCAGAATTTGAAACTAAGCAACACACGCTGGCCCTCTTGCAATCAATGGCAAGAGTCCCATTGACTTCAGTGAACCCCTGGATTTCACCCTACTATTGTATAGGGTTTCCTAATAGTGAGCAGTTCAGATCTATTTAATTTTTTGAATTAGTCTTTGCCTATAGCCAGAATCCTGAACAAAGAGTAATGTGTAAGTTGCAGCATCCCAGAAGTGGCCTTGCAACTCAGAGGTGCATCTCTAAAGCACATTGCCCCTGCTTCTCCATTGTCCTGCAGGGGAAAAAAATGTTTTTAGCCTATTTCAGCAAAAATATTCCCTGTAACTCCCAGATCTCCTGCTCCTTTTGAGATGTTCTTAAGCTTCTTAGTTCTACAAGACCAATTTCTGACTCCTCCATACTCCCGTGCATAAGGGCATAGTCCAGGTCACTGCTAAAGACTGCTAGTGGAATCAGCCATCTTAAGAAAAGGAGCTACATAGCCACAGTAAGAGAGGGTGGATTAGCCAGGGTAATCAGGTCTTTTTGCTGATACCAAAAAACCTTTTGGATGCCCAGCCAGCATTTCTTGCTTATATGCTCAGTGTTAAGCCCATCACCAGATTTAGCATCAGGAAGGAATATTTAAGTGAAATTGTCAAGGAGCTTTTTTCCCTTCCTTTGTACCAGGGGTTACAGATCACTTTTTAAGATGATTTTGGCATATGTCGCCAAATTATTTTTTTGCCATTGCAGTGGTTCAAGGCATTGGTGGTGCTTTAATAACTTGTGGAGTATGCTGGAAAGAGGGCAGAGTGGAGGTTCTTGTGGACCAGTTTGCGCTTAATGTCTGTGACAGGGTTGTGTGATGTTGTAAGGGTCTGGAATAAATGGCCCAAGCAGTGCCTTCCACTCAGATGACCAGTATGTCTTGCTTGATTGAGTGGTAACTCAGCATGTCCCAATACATGCACTTCAGAAGGGATGACAGAATAAATGGTCAAGGATGAGGATTTCCAAAACTGCTCAGGTGCCAATGAACACGCTGTGTTCAGTTATCAGATCAGTTGCTTGACACTTTCAGTTCTGTGAACCATCCATTCCTCATTCTTCAGACTTCCTCAGTTGCTGCTAAGACCAAGTGTAATGGGGCCCTTAACACCTATTACTCAGAAAGAATTGGGGCTATGAGACTGCAGGGTTGCAGTCAGCCACAGGCTATGGGCTGCAGACAGAGGAAACTGAAGCCTGCAGATTGCTTGCTCAGTGCCCTGTTAGGGAAGAGAGATCAGGTGACTGGGGTAGAGCTTGGGGCTATATAAATCTGCTGCTAGGCTGACATCTCATTCTGGCCCAGATCTTGGAGGGGAAAGACACTCCCAAGACAGAGAAAGACAAAGAGAAACACTATGTGGGCACATCTACACAAGACACTTACTGCACAGTAGCCTAATAACACTGCACAGTAGTGTGCTGGTCAAACACCGTGCTAATACACTCCTGCGCAATGTTATTAGGCTACCACTCAGTAAGCATCACAAAAAAAATGCACCGGCATTACTGTGCAGTAACTATAGTTACTATGCATTTAGTTTAGTACTTGCTTAATGAAGTACTAACTAAATGCCCAGTAACAACTGCGTGTTAATGAACATGTAGACACACCCTGTCTGAGAGCTGAGTGGGCAGATACTGCAGGCTTACAGACTTGTAAGACTGGTCCTGAGTCAGGAGTAGGAGGCTCTGGGGGTGCCCTGCTCAAAGACAGTTGGGTGCATCTACACAAGACGCTAACTGTGCAGTAGCCTAATAACACTGCACAGTAGCGTGCTGCACAAAACCCATGCTAATACGCTACTGCACAGTAGTATTAGGCTACTGCACAGTTAGCATCCAAAAAAATCCATGCGCTTATGCTACTGCACAGTAGTATTAGGCTACTGCACAGTTAGCATCCAAAAAAATCCATGCGCTTATGCTACTGCACAGTAGTATGAGTTACTGTTCATTGATTTAGTACTTGGTTATCCAGTACTAAACTTAATGTTCAGTAACTTGTTGTGCATTAATGAATGTGTATCAGCTAAAATTGGGCCAGACCAAGATGGCCCAGTGATGAGCAGGGATGAGTGAGGCATCTAAGGCCTCACTCCAGTTTCTGTGAAGGCTGCTTCCCTCAAATTTAAATTAATTTACTATAAAATGTAGCAGGTGAGGACACAGCCATATCCTGGGGGTAAGTGGGGTAAAAAAGTGGGCTTATGGTGGCTACCAGAGGATGACACACTGCCTGAGGAGACAGGTCACATTGCACCCACTTTCAAAGAGGACATACAAGGTAGGTGCTGATGGGCAGATGCTCAAGCATGTTTAGGCACCTAGATATGCAGGTCGGCACCCAGCAGGGCTTACGAAAGCATCTGAACTAGGAGTAGGCAAACATTTTGGCAGGTGTTCCACAGGTTAATCCTAGCCCCCAGCCCCAAACCTCTTCTCCAAAGGCTGTTCTGATTCCCATCTCTACCCTGCTCCCTGCCCGCTCTCTGACCTACCTAACTGTTGTGGCTTGTTAAATCATGCTAAGTGCTTACCTGTATCTTTTGCCATCTAAATAACATTGTTCCTCTGGCCCTTTAATGCTACAGAATTTTGTGGAATTTGGCCTTCCAGCTCCCATAGGCTCCTCTGAAAATACCAGCTTAGGCCTCAACAGAGTATTCCCTCTGGCACAGCACAGTATTGAGTTGCTAGCTACTTGGAGTACATTTTGAGGAAGGATTTGTCATAAAAGCACAACACAGCACTGGCAGAACATTACTTGACGATGTCTGAGGGGTGGATATCTGCGTGACTGATTGTTAGCAAAGGCAAGGTTAAGGTACAGCCATGAAGCCATGTCCCTTCTGTCCATCAGCATTCACTTACACCAGAACCAATACCTGAGGCCCTATTGAAAGGTAGTAAGTAGTCTCTTCTTTATAAGTTAGCCTCACTATCTATACAGGGACTTGCATGTGTTTTCTGTGGGAGGAAATGGTGTTATCAAAAAGAGCATTGGAGCCTGGTATCAGTGCTTGTGGACCCAAAGGACAGGGGTTAGGAACAAGTCTCTCTCCATCCCAATTTAACTCTGCTTTAACAATCAGAAGACGGACTTTACTATCTATTGTTAAATTTTACTGTCTAATGTTTTAATAAACACTGGAGTTCTTCCTCCAATCATTAAATCAGCAGTAAAGCAGGGATGGGGTCTGGTTTACAGTATTTTATCTGCATCACTGGCATACTAAACTGAGATCTCTCCAGCTAAGAACAGCAGCTCTGAGGAGGAAGCTCCCTTCTCTCCATAACACAGGATTTATTGCTGGCTCCCCAAGCGTACAGAACTGCTAAAGTTGAAAACCAAATCAATGGAGCGGGGCAGGAACCAAAGCAACACCTTCTCCCCCATTCATCGGAAATGTTTATGAAAACTCCCTACAAATGAATCACTGGGAATACAATAGAAGGGTATAAAATGAGGAACAACATAGGGAAGTTAGGTCAAGCATTGCTTGCCACCTTCTCTCCTAATACACCCACAAGACAATGTTCTGTTGAATTGAATGATGGTATCTGCATGGCTCCAGGAATGTATGGAAATTGCGCATCACACAGTGTGCAATTAGCACATGGAACTTATGCCACAAAACACCACTGAGGTCAAGAGCTTAGTAGGAGTGGGCCATTTATAGGGATAGCAAGCATATCCACTGTTTCAATTGTAAGCTTAAAAAGAAAAGCTCAAGAATTTTGGAGGAGGTGCAAATCCCTCAAGCTTCAGAGCATGAAGCCCATCAGGGAGAATGAGCCAATAGACAACAGAATAGAAAGGCCCTGGGTCTGATGTAGATGGTAGGCCCCTATGTTCCTAAAGCTGAAGGCCCCAATCCTCTTTCACCTCTAAGGTGTCCAAGAAGCACATGGGTGCCTTACGCCATGTACAAGATATTCTCTGTCCAAAGAGTAACTCACCTTGGAGTGATTTAACTTTGGTTGTTCCCAGGTTATTTTTCTTCTGGAGTGGCCATTTTTACTCTGAGAGAAAAAGCTGAACATCTGTATGTTTGTGGTTTCTCCTGGGAGATCAGCAATTCTCCTAAGAGAAACTGAATGTCTGTATGAGGCCTTAGTGTTACCCTATTCCACTCTGACTGAATTCCTGAAAAAATGTTAATGAGTCAACTCCTGTGACACATCTTTCTTTTAGCCTTGAAACTAAGGCACATAAAGCAGTGAGGAGGGAAGGACCCACCTACTTGTTGCATTAACCCATCTAACATTTATATTAAGGGATCTGAACATGATGGAATTGTAGGTGCCTATGTACTATTTGTGCATCATAGCGCTGAACTAGGACCGGGTTTAATTTTATAGTGGTTCACAAAGCTAGTGTTATTTCTGAGGCATAGTTGACTCACCTCAGTAACTAGCTCCCCTACATTTGTTTCTTGCACTTTATGAACTCTCCCTTCTCAGAGGCAATGTATTCTGAATGTGCACCCAAACCTACGCAAAAACTAGGCGTGTCTACACATGCATTAATGCATCCTAATCACAGTGTATTTAGTACCTGTAATAACAGGTAACACTAACTTAATGTGCTGTAATCGGTGCTACTGTACAGTAGCGCTGGCGCACATCTTTTACGTGATGTTAATGCTCAGTAGACTAATTCTACTGAGCACTAGTGCATTAGCACAGCTTTCACTGCGATGCACTAATGCATAATAGAATTAGTTTACTGCGCTTTTAGTGTCTTGTATAGATGTGCCCACTGTAGTCTGCTGCAATTTCTCTTTATATTGGTAACTTCTAAACATGTTCAGAAGTGCATATTAGCCAGTCACCCTTTGGAAGGGATGCAAATTATCACACTTCTCCCTTTCAGTGGTTTTGAACAGACTGCAGTTGTTACACTGACTCTGAGCTGGCACAGATAGAGGTTTTATCTCCTTAAGAATGCCTTTACTTTCCCTTCAGTGCTTACCAGGTTTCCCACTTACTTACATTTGTAGTCTGCTGTGGCTGTGTGTCCTGTTGTAAAATTATTAGCACATTATCCCTGGGCAATGACTTGTAATGTTCTCTTTTTTATTGCTCAATAAACAGTTTAGAACCCACTCCCCCTCCTTGCCACTGAAAGTGAGACTAGAAACCAACATGATACTTACACAGATGTACCTGACTTAGCAAATGGAGAGGGGAACCTGGGAAGAGCATTAAAAAATACATGAATAGAGGACAAAAATGGCCAATTAGAAAGGTCTGGGCAATGGAAGGAGGATGTAATGTAGGATGTCTCTGGGATGGAAAGTGTGTGACAAGGTGCACCCTACTGAGGAAGGAGGTCTACTGACAAAGTAAGGACAGGAAGATGGAAGGGTTTGGCTGGAGAACAGATAGCAATCAGCTATGTTAATTGTTCCAGCCCCGCAGTCTCATATCATTTATGATCTTCCTGGCTTTTGTCCCTGGATACCAATGTCACAAAGAAAGCCTGGGTATAGGAGAGGGAGTGTATTCTCTCATCCAAAAATCAGCTCCAGGTGTGAGTGGTCAGTGCTTTGAGCTAAAACTGGGCCACATTTTTTTCAACAAATAATGTCACCAAAAACATAGTTTTGGGAGGCCTGAACTGATTTAGAAATTTGGGTTAAATTTAGTAAATACTTGTTACTGAAAAACATATTGAAAAACTTTGGAAGGGTAAGATATTTGATTTCAACATTTTCTAAGGATGGCGCTGCAACTTTTGATCTCAAAATAATATTTTCATTGCAATGTTAACCTAAATTTAAAAGACAGGGAAGGTAAAAATAACTGAATAACCTGGACAAGTAATGTTTCTCCTCTATCCAGGTGCATTCTTTGGGAAGAAATGTTTCATTTGGAGTTGAATGATCTAGTCCAAATCCATCCAAAACATTTTCTTGCCCAGCCAACATGTGAAAATTTTAATTTCAGGGCTACGTGATTTCACTTGGGGATTTTTTTACTTTATTTAATTTTTTTTTTTGCTTAGTCAGTGAGCTGAATATTCCCAAATCTCCCTGATACATCCAATGGAGTTGGAATGGAAAGGGTTGGTATATGGGGGCCCATCACTGTAAAATCTGAGCAGCTTGCAAGCTAGTACATCAGCTTGAAGTTGACATTATTTAAAGGTAGCTTGAAATTTCAGAGTCACAGGCTGGAATTGCACCAACCCCTGGAAACACAAACACTCTCAGTCAAGCAGCTGTTAGGAATCATTTTTCAGTGTTTTGTATTCTTCACCTGCCAGCAGTTGATGGAGATGCTTTTAATTGATGTTCACTCCTTTACATCTAGGCTCTCTTTTGCTTTAGAAAAAGAAACGGTCCTGCTGTTGTCAGAAATATAACCAAAAATGCCCTTTCAAAAATTAAGTGATTCATTCTTGTTGTTTAGGGGAGGTTATTTAATTATGATTAGTTATTTTTTGTTAAGTAACAACACTGTTTGTGGTATATGAGGCCAAAACAAAAGCAGTTCCATAAAGCTATTTCAGTCCAAAAGACACAGGAAAGACAAGATGCACATTGAAAACCAGAGAAAGCCAACTTTTCTTTTAAATTGATTCTGATGTGACTATCTTCTTTGAAATAAAATATTCAGTGTGTTTGTAATGCTCAGAGCTATTTTTGTAGGCTGCCTGCAGACTCAGGCAGACCGTGCTGCATTGTTTCCATGCAGTTCATGGTTTCATGTTTTCCTCAGAAACCTTAAGGAAGCTTTATTTTCACTGAGATTCTGAAGCCTGTTTCCTACAAGAAGGCTATGCTTCTTCCCACCCCAAGATCCTGAAGCCATTATTAACTTGTTGCCAGAACCATATTGGGTACAGTTGCCAGAAACTCCATGATAGGCATGCTTGCATGAATTCTGATTAGATTTTCCACATGAAATTATAAGTTAAATTTATAAAGACAGTTCAGAAAAGGAGTGTGAGGTTGTCCTGGAGCTGCTCGAAGCCATCAGCATATAGATTGAGTTCTTTGCCACAGGACATACCACAACTTAAGAGCATTGCAGAATTTAAAGAAATATCAGGCATTTATAGGGCTAACAACAGCACCCATAAGCTGGCCCCCAGTGCATCTGGGTTCAGTCATTAATCACCTCAAGGTTCTATAGCTTTCTATTTCTAAGTTTCTTCTAGAGCAGATTGGAGGATGACAACTCTGTTTTGTGGCAACTTCCAAGACTCTTTCATCTAGGAATGAAAGCCAAGCTTTTTAAGGAGGGGGAGAGTGTGAGACCCAGGTTTGAGTCTTGGCCTTGTCTGAGTGAGAACAGAGCTTTCCATCCCCAGTCATGTCAAATCAGGTAGCCCAGGAACTTGAGATGAACTTGGGCCTCAAACATCCAAGGATACAACTGCAGCCACCAAGCTACAATATCTTTCTCCCCTCAATTTTGCCCTGAATTAAGTCCTTCCCAATGAAAGCTTTGTGGAAACTTATGTAACCTTTAGGGCTGTGCAAAGCTTCGGTGCCTGATTTAATTCAGCAGCCGAATCTCCAAATCCAAATCAAATCAGAGGACCCTTTAATCTCTCCAAATCGAATCAGAACCCTCCAAATTGATTCGGAGCCATTCAGAAATATTCAGAAATTCGGACATAGGCTGCTTTAAATGTTTCTTCTACATACCTCCAGGTAACAGGGGCTCGTGCACACTGCGCACGACACTCCATGTATCTCCATGCTGGGATACATGGAGTGTCCCACAGAAGTGCAGCGGGCTCCCCAGCATACTCAGCAGCAGGCCTGGAAGGGGACCAGAAGCACTTCCGGTCCACTTCTGGGTCTGCCAGGGACCGCACTGCCGCCCTCCCCACCGCCTGGCTCAGTGACTGGTGCCTCCTGGGTCTGGAGGGGGCACCCGGGTTCCCCCTATGGCTGATCGCCAAGCTGGGGGGAGAAGGGGGGGGCAGTACACTTCCCAGCAGACCCAGAAGTGGACTGGAAGTACATCTGGTCTATTTCCAG
>NW_017728983.1:2724249-2725104 GCF_001723915.1 Gavialis gangeticus
GGGTACCCGAGTTCCCCCTATGGCTGATTGCCAAGCTGGGGGGAGAAGGGGGGGGCAGTGCACTTCCCAGCAGACCCAGAAGTGGACTGGAAGTACATCTGGTCTATTTCCAGGTTTGCTGCTGAGCATGTGGAGGGCCCCCCACACTCCTGTGGGATGCTCCATGTGCCCCAGCATCTCAGCATTCACAAGCTGCGCTGCTACTTCAAGTTATGTAGAAAAAACTTTTAAAGCTGTGTCTGGGTCCGAATCACTGATTCTCCAAGTCAGCATCGAATCTTCAGATTCAGATTCAGCTGAATCAAATCAGGGACAGTGATCCGAATCAACAAATTGAATCACTGTCCCTGATTCAGGCCGAATCCGAATCTGAATCAAATAGGGCCCACTTCGGACACCCCTAGAAACCTCCACAAACTGTTTGGGAAGTAAGGAAACAGCATAGTTTGCCAAATATTCTTTTAGGTAAAAAAGTTTCAACCAGCTCCTCATACCTACCTCTGAAGCAGGTGCTGCCGTCATCCATCTAGTCCAATCTCTTGTCATAGAATCATAGAATCATAGAAGTAGGGTTGGAAGGGACCTTGTAGATCTTCAAGTCCGACCCCCCACCTGGGCAGGAGAAAAACTGGACTCAAATGAGTCCAGCCAGGTAGTCATCAAGCCTCTTCTTAAAGATCCCCACAGTAGGAGCCAGCACCACTTCCCTAGGAAGTTGGTTCCAGATCCTAGCCACCCTAACTGTGAAGTAGTTCTTACGGATGTCGAATCTAAACCTCCTCTCCAACAACTTGTGGCCGGTATTCTTTGTCATGCCAGAGGGTGCTAGGTGAAACAAGGTCTCTCCCAAACCCT
>NW_017728983.1:2725719-2756036 GCF_001723915.1 Gavialis gangeticus
ATGGGGACCACGTTAGCTATCTTCCAGTCGTCTGGCACCTGGCCTGAGCACCACGAGCGCTCGTAGAGCCGTGCCAAGGGCCCTGTAATAACCCCAGCTAGCTCCCTCAACACCCTGGGGTGGAGAGAATCTGGACCCGCTGACTTGAATACATCCAGCCCCTCCAAAAGCTCTCTAACCCGGTCCTCCCCAACCTGAGGTCTGGAGGTGTTCCCCTCGAGTCCATCTGGCATCAGAGCAGGGAAGTCCCAGTCCCTGCACAAGAAAACGGAGGTGAAGAATTGGTTTAAGAATTGTCTCAGATGGCAATGTGATCTGAGCCTGTGTGACCACGCCAATGTTCCTGTGGCCCATGCGGAGTCTGTTTCTGCTGGGGAAAGTCCCTGATGGGGCCACGAATATGAGCTAACATTTAGGGAAGTTGGGTTTGAGCAGAAATCAAGTTCAGCTGAAAAAACAATTAAACCAGGAGCTGGTGTGTGGTGTGTTTTCTTGTTTCCTTCCTGGGTTCTTCATCTCCAACTGACAGTTCTATTCAGATCTAGAAACATTTAAATGAACATTTTTATCTCTTTAGAAACACCCTGGCAAATGGAAATAACTCCAATTCCTAACATAAAAGGCAAGCAGATCTCAGGTCCGCATATGGAACTTGTGAATGCATAAAGATTAAAGCAGGTGAGATTCTGAAGACATGGTGTCGGCCTAATCCCTGTCACTGTGATTTTCTCCTGCCAGGTGGAATTAGAACCAGAAGTCCCAGTCCAAGCAGATCAACTTATTTTAAAGCCGAGCAAAGACAAAATGAGACTTATACCAAAGCAATAAAATAAATCAATGACAGAAGTTCAAAAAGAAGACAAATGAAGTTGAAATTTGTCCTTGTTTATTTTAATGTTTGGAACATTTTTGAGTTGATTTATGCCCTCACCTTGGTATATTTTTCATTTTTTTTAAATTTATTTTGGAGTTAATTGGATTTTCAGGCTTTGCAGCCAGACACTGTAATTGATCTCTGAAAAGATGGATTTGTCGCTTAGCTGGGCACGAGTTTGACAATCTGAGAGGAAAGAAAAGAAAAATACATACATGCACATGAAGCAAAAATAAGTCAAAAGCAGGTCAGGCTGGCACTGCTGGGGCTGCCATGGCTCCCATCCTGGCCAGCTTTCCTAGTCTAAGAAGTTCTTGGCCTAAATGTTCAAGTTACCAGTGAGCTACAGTGCTGTACTTAAAATGCATTCAAGGAGCTTCCAGTTGGACATCCAATCTACAATCAACAATCATTTAAAAATATTTATTCTCCTTGGTGCCAGACGGTCTTGCTATTCAGACATGTTCCTCCCTTCATCGATAAGAAGGCCAAAATGGAGTCGTCTCTGGACACCCCTGACAGTACAGTGGTTCCTTCTCCTTCCTGCAAGAAACTCTGGGTGTCTTGGGGCCAATCTCTCTCTCGTTTGGGTTTTTGCAGCTTCTAGTGGTCTCCAGACAGCAACATTGCTCTGTGCCATATTCATGTACAAGCTCCTAAAAACCCTGCTCATGTTAGAACTTACAGAGAAATTTGCCCCACACTTCTACAGCGATGTCAGCTGGATGGGGAGGACAGCAACAGTTCTGGACTTGCTACTAAATATGTTCAGATGCTTCTGGAGGAATAACAAATTAATATGCATCCCCAAAGGCTGATCTACATGGAAAAGTTATTGAGAAGTAAAAGCATAGATATAAAGTGCAGTACCTATTTCACATTAATTCCCCATCTTTACACTCTTCTTCCACATTTAGGCTATGGACATGCAGTCAACCTACTGAAGATTAAAAGAGCCTTGTTGTGCCTCCATGGTAACAGTCTAGTTGTATGCTCTCAACCTATGATGCATGCCCAGGCATGGTTTAGCCCTGTTTTATTGTGGGGTGAACTGACTCAGTTTAGCCTTCAGTTACTACAGGGTAGGAGAGTACACATGGACAGATATTGCAGAGTAGTTGATACATGGTTAATCTCTGGACCATTTAAATTGCTGCAAATTTTTTGTTTGTCCATATCCTATAGAAAGGAAACTAATGCAAAGTAAAACTGCCTGCACTGGGAGCTAATGCATAATAGCTATTCTTGGCCATTTCCCCACAAAGTCACCCCCCAAATCACTCAAGAGTTTGCATCCTGAATACCTGGGGCACTGCTGTGTGTCTGTGAAGAGATTGCCTCCCAGGTTCTCCATTTTAACATTGGCTTGATTTCATAGTTTCATAGTTTCTAGGGTTGGAAGGGACCCCCTGCCATGACAGGAAAGAGTACTGGGGTCAAACAGCCCCAGCAAGGTGTACATCTAGCCTCCTCTTAAAGACTCCCAGGGTAGGAGCCAGCACCACTTCGCTTGGAAGTTGGTTCCAGATTCTAGCCGCCCTGACCATGAAGTAGCACCTCCTGATATCTAGCCTAAATCTACCCTCTGCCAGCTTGTGACCGTTTTTCCTAGTCACTCCTGGTAGGGACTTTAAGAACTGGCAGAAGGCTATTTAGTTGACACCATATTTGCAATCTAGAGAAGAATTGCAAATATGAGGAAGCACAATTCTCATTTCCTGCTGTTGAGGTTTTGTCTAAGGAGTAGATTTTATTTGCTTTGGATGCTGACTGCTGTGAATTAACCTGTTGATCAGAAAGGCCTTGCAAAGTGGGGGTGACAAAACAGGCACAAATGGAAATGCAGTGTTCTGAAGCCCTCGGGAGCTCACTGTTGACCCCTGTCCATGAGCATGAAGAAAAGCCAGCCAGAACTGCTTTAAATTTTGGAGAAGAGCCTTATAGCGAGGCAGGTCTCTGCTTCCATCTGTTGATAAGCAAGGGGAAAGGTCCGAATAGGTCAGACCTCATCTGCATTTGGATCTGTGAGAGTGACAGGGCGTGGGGATTAACATACTATTAAAGGCTGAATTTGTACATAGCTAAATTCTATTAAGTCTGATGGGTAAAGAATGGATAGGACTATGGGACCAATGGAGTGAGGGGTCCTCCCAAACACCAATGTCAGTTGGGAGTGGTCAGGTAAAGGTGTCCTGGGCAAGGGAAAAAAAATAAGGGAGAAGGGAAAGAGACTCCTGCCAGGATTGCCACTTTGCTGGCCAGCACTGTGTTAGGTGTCCTGTATCCCATCCCACTGTTGTTTTCTTGAAGACACAGTGCAGCCAGAGGTAGCAAGAACCAATACTGTGTTTCATTTCAGCTAGGAGAGGTGATAGAGGTCTCAGAGCAGCATGTCTTCTAGGGAGCAAGAGATGCACATGCCCAAAATTTGGGCTCCATAAGCCATGGACAATAAATGGTAAGTAGAAGACAGAAGAGAAGTGGCTAAGGCTAGAATGTAATGAGAGTGAGGATGTAGCTTACTAGTAATTTCTAAGCGCCCTCCTGAATAGACACTTACAGAATAGATATTGTTGGCCTATTGATTATGACTTTCCAGAGTTTATTCTATGTCCCACTTGCACTCCAAATAAAGGGAGGGACCTTTGATTAGATTTTGAGCTCTTGGACTCTTGGCTTGCAAGTAGGAAGTATGCTTTGTCATGGCCCTCCTGGTGATATAATTTAGTTTTGCATGTTTGTGGGTTGGGGGCTCAGGTTGATTTTATATAAGGCTGGTGGGGGAAGTGCACGCACACCCAGAAGGAACCCTGAAGTAACTGGCCCCAACCCTCTCTACCACCAACATCACCTGGCAGAAAGGTTGCACTGAGAAATACTTTTCCAAACAGCATGTAATTAGGCTGCATTACATATGGCCACAGGAAGTCATTGAAGCCAATAAATTAGCTAGGTCCAAAAAGGAAGTAGATATTTTTGCAGCTAACAAAACTATCCAGTGCCACACCAACTAATGCCAATGCATTTTTTTTAAAGTGACACTAAATTTTGTATTTTGTGGCTTAAGGCAACCTCTGACTAGCAGCCACCTAGGATGAGATTTAACATGGGGGGACATCACCCTGCACTTGTCTACTGTGAGGCTCTAGGCCTTCCTCCACAGCATCTGCTGCTGGCTACTGTCAAAGAGAAAATACTGACCTGGATGAACCTAACTGAATACGGCAGTTTCTCTCTTCCCATGTTCTTGAAACTGGTATCAGAGACGCTTGATGCAACTTAGATTTCCTGCTATTTGCATTATTCATAATGGTTCATGGTACATCTTTGGAATTACATCGTTGCGTAAAAGGAAGCCTAATGTATCCACAGGAATATTACTCTGTACAGGTGTAAAAGATCATTCTTTTTCTTTCTCGCCTCATGACTTCCATGTGCCGTAACCAGGAAGCAACTTGCAAATGGTGAGACAAAGCCAAACATCTGTTAGAAACTATCCGGCGCACAGATTATTTGCAAATAATGTAGAATGGCCCTGGTTTTCTCCTGCCTTGCCTAAGTGTAACATGGGTGTTAAAAGCTACCAGTGTCTTCAGACAGTGCTGGACTTGCACACACTTTGCATAACTACAGATGACTATGCAAAGCACAGAGCAATGGTGAACCGATGCCCAATGTGATGTGCATTTGATCACACAGAGAATTATGCCATACCCTACAAGCACTATTTTACTTCAATGGTCATCATTCGTGCATCCACCATTACAGGAAGCAGAGATGACAGGGCCTAGCAGTTATAATCCAGCTCTTATAAATTCCAGACTTGGGAGCTTTGAGGGAATTAAGTTAAAAATGTGAGCAGGCCAGGTTTCCTGTATTTCTTTTCCCAGGGCCGTGCCCCTTATCATTAGCTCTTGGGTCTACTCCAAGGGCTGTAGACTATATTTTATGCAGGAGACTTTTTTTTTTTCCAGACAGGTCCCTCCTCACCCAAAGATATATGTTTTCTCTTTGTATCGTATCCTGAACCTGGCAATGAACAGAACTGCTGCTTCCACAGTCTCGCAGACAAAAGATTTCCTGATCTCAGTGAGGACCTTACATCTGTTTTGTGTAACGGGGCTTAGATCAGGAAACAGAAGGACTCTGTTTCCATCATACAGGATCTCTGGTTGATCTTCAGCCAGCCTCAGGAATCAATCTCTGCCCCTAACATTAGATAAAACTACTAGAAAGGTAAGCTTTCCCTTTGCCTTGCCACAGTGCTCTTCTTATTGGTATTCAATAATACCTCTCCACATAAAAGGAGAGGAACGCCTATGAGTCGAACCAAAGATTGTTTCTTTTACCCACCCACTAGTTGTGTCTGCACCTACTAGGAAACAAAGGACATGGACATTTCAAGCCCTTCCCAACTCTTCAGAGAGACTTTCCTGATCTGAGGTAATATCTTATCAAAGAATTTGATAGCCCTGCTCATCTCGCTAGAAGACACATTCCCTTGCATCACTCCTTCCTGCCATTTGTCCTTGGTAGTCCCATCTTTTCTTTCCAAGATAACACACTTAACAAGTAGTTTCCTTGAGCTCTTATCCCCTGGGGATCATAAAGCAGTCTGAGGCTTGTTGGGCAAATGGTCTGGAAAGTTTTTAATGGCGTTTTGCAGTGCCTGGCCCATGAAGAAGTCCATGAGATGGCACTGGAAGGTCAGTCCAGGCATCTGGAGGATGTAGTTGTTCTCTATCTCTGTTTCTCAAGACATGTACCTGCAATGCTGCACTGGGGTGGGGTGCGTTGGAGCTGGGCTCACCGTCTCCACATCAGGAAAGGCTCCAGGAGTATCTGCCTTCTAAAGGAGCAGTGGAGATGATGCCCACTGCTGTAACACTTGTGACAGAGTGCATCACATGTGCATCTCATGCTCTCCTTTACAGACCAGCTACCTCTACTGGCCAGCAGAGAGGACACATGACCACCAGCCCACCTCTGTGGAGCAGCCCTCACCAAGAAGCAGTCCCTGAATTCAGAAATACCCGAGGACTAAACTGTACAGCACAGTGAAATCCAGGGGTAGCAGAGTACTCTGCACTCCCCTTTGTTGTGCATCAACAAACCAATTAGCCATAGCCTTACCTTTACAGGGTTAGGTTTAAAGTCATGACTGGTAGTGAGAACCTAGCTTCTACTGGCTTTTTTCTACCTCCCTGGGGCACCTTGTGGTATTTTCCCTTTAACAGGTAGGCAGAATGTCAAATCTTTTCTATCTTAGGATATGTGCAAAGATATGTAACTGTCTGGTATGAGCAGAGAGAGGTAGTTAGTTGTGTTAGCTTGAAGTTAGGCAGAAGGCGGAGGGGTGGCACCTTATAAACTAACTTATTTAGAGAGGCATGAGCTTTTTTAGGTTACAGCCTACTTCATTAGATGGTTAGAATGGATTTGCACAGATCAGGGTACTAAAAAAGGGTATTAGGTCTTTTAAATACAAGGCATAGGGAAAGGAGGAGGAAAGAAGGGACATTGCTGAAAGAGGTCAAGGTAGGACAAAGAGATCAAAGAAATAAATAGAGCAATTTAACCCATTGAGGGGCATGGGGGTAATAAAAGCTAGTCCAGGTAATGGGATAAGAATCCAGGCTCTCTGTTGAGACTGTGCTTAGCAAAATCCAGTGTGTGGATGTTTTCTTGTTCTGCAATTTCACATTCAAGTTGGTTTTTAAAGTGTTGTTTTTTAAGAGTAGCTACTCTAAGGTCAGTGCTGGGATATCCAAGGAGGTTAAAATGTTCTGCCACAAGCCTTTGTGTCTTTCTGGAATTGATGTCAGACTGGTGTTGTAAAATATCTATTAAGCAGGCCTGAAACTGTCTGATGGTGGGATGGTATAGTTATTTGTATCTGCTTGATCATAGTTTTGCTAAGAGAAATGCCTGAGCAAGAGAATGTCACAAGGTGTGAACTATTTAAGAAAACTCACGTAAAATACATGGAAGAAAACTGGGGGAAAGGTTGCAAGGTTGCCTCGAGTTCATTTTATGGTTTGATGATAAGCAAGGCTAATTTTAGGACAAAATAAAGCTTATAGAGAGAATACAGATAGTCATACAAATATTAATTAAAGTAGAAACTATTAGGAACGTTTTCGTATGTTTTTCCTAATTTTCCGAGGGTTTTTTTATATTTTTGCCAAGCAAGAGAGAATAAAAACCGAGTAGTTTTTTACTCTTCAGATTTGAACTACAGTTCTTGCTGAATTACCAACTTGCAAGTGTACCTATTTAGCAACTCACTTTTGAAACCCAGGTAAGAAGGTCCTTTCCCTAATGGGCTGGCCACCTGTCAATTTTTAAATTTAGGACTTACAAATTTTGGCTTTTTGTAGACATTCCATTTTTCTAGGTTTAATCCAGACTACGACAGCGGTCACTATATACACGTGCATGTCTGTAATAGGCCTGTGCGAAGCGGCTAGTATTTGCTTTGGATTCAGATTCAGCCAATTCGAGGACAGTGATTTGGTGATTTGAATCGCTGTCCCGACACAATTCAGCCAAATCTGATTCGGAGATTCAGCCACCGCCAAATCGGCTGAATCTCTGAATCGGACAGGCCCCATCCCCCGCCCACTCTCCCAGCCCAGTCAATGGCTGGCCCACCTGGCCCCAGCTTCCCAGCTCTTAAAAAAAAAAAAGCCAGATTCACCAGCTGCTGCCAAGCAGGGGGGCCATCCCCGCTGCCCCTACTGCCTCAAGCTGCATGGGGGGCTCTACCACAAGCCCCCATACCCTGCCCTCTCTCCCAGCTCCCCTCATGGCTGCCCCACCCACCCCAGCTACCAGTTCATAAAAAAATAAATAAATAAGCCCCCACTCACCGGCTGCTGCCAGGTGGGGGATGATGTCCGCTGCCCCCCTTTTGCCCCATGCTGGGGAGGGGCTCTGCCATGAGCCCCTCAACCTCTGCCTGCTCTCCCAGCCCCCCCCACCATGGCTGCCCTGTCCACCCCAGCTCCCAACCCTTAAAAAAAAAAAAGTCCCAATTCATTGGCTGCTGCCAGGTGGGAAGGGCAATCCCCGCTGTCCCCCACTGCCCCACGTTGCATGGGGGGCTCTACCATGAGCCCCAGAAGCCCCAAGGCCACTTCAGCAGCTGGTGAATCAGGGCTTTTTTTTTTTAAAGAGCAAGGAGAGGTAGCTACAGGGGTGGCTGGGAGAGTGGGCAGGGGATGGAGCCTTGTGGGAGAGCCCCCCATGCAGCATGGGGCAGTGGCCCCCTGCCACCTGGCAGCAGCCAGTGAGTCACTTTTGGTTTTTGTTTTTTTCCCAAAGAGTCGGGAGCTGGGGCCAGATGGGGCAGCCATGGGGAGGGAAGGGCTGGGAGAGCAGGCAGGAGCTGGGGAGTGTTCAGGGGGGCTGGGGGAGCAGGAAGGGTATGAGGCCTGGGAAGGGTCCCCCCTTGGTCCCCTCCCCCCCCTTACAGCCCCAGCTCCTCCACCCGCTACTTACCAGCACGGAGTCCGCGTCCAGCTCCCTGCTGCAGTGAGCTGGGACTGCCCAACTCTCCGAAGCTCTCCCAATCTTTCCAAAATTAATTCAGAAAGTTTCAAATTAATTCAGACTTTTTTTATTGGTCTCCTGATTTGATTCAAATTTGGCCACTGAATCGGGCCAAATCTCCTCCGAATCAAATCAGCACCTGAAGCGTCACACAGCCCTAGTCTGTAGTCCGAATTAAAATTGGCTCCAGTCCAAACTAACTAGTCCTCATTGAATGATGATTAAAGTTAATGAAGACTATGGCAGTCTGAACTAGGCAATTTAAACTGTATTAATTAACTTGTGTGTATATGCAGGTATCTAGGGCCTGCTGTTGCTCATACCCACAACCCGATGTCTAGCAAGTGAGAACAGTTTTGTGGCTCTGACAGTGAGTGATGGGCAGTGTCCAGCACCCTTTGCCATGTCTCCTGCAGAAATGCACGAAAACCTCCCTGATGGTCAATGATCACCTATTAACCCTCCATTTGAATTGAAATTTGATTCAAACTGTGCAATGCAAATCAGTTATGCTTTGAGGTAAATAGTAGCGTAAGAGTGATGTTATAGCTGTGATGGTCCAGAAATTATAGAAAAGGCAAGGATTTCTTAGGGTGATATCTTTTATTGGACCAACTATGTATTTGGGATAAAGTGAGACAAGCTTTCAAATGAAAGCTTTTCAAATGTACCCTGGATGTTATAATCCATGCTGTTTGGTCCAGTGGTTATGTGCTCTGTGGTGATGATGGGGCACAGCTGGCATCTGGACCTGTTATAAGGTCTGGTGTGTTGGTGAGAAGAGAAGTTTGCTAGGCTGCTATATGAGTGTCACTGGCTGGTTCTTCTGAGCTTTTCACTCCAATATGGGAGGGTTGGGGGGAGGTGCAGGGATTCTTTGAGCTAACACAATGCTAACCCTCTGGGCATTTGAGGGCTATAATCAGTGGGGTTCTCCAGTGGAAGGTCATGGACTCTGGAGTTCCCTTCCACCCCTATCCTGAAGTAGCTTGAGTTTGTAGTCATTAAGGAACAGGCCAGCTACTTTCTCAGGTTTCCATGTTATTTCTCAGGTTTTCTTGTTATTTTTACAGCTGCATTTCTGGGGTGGGAGACTTACAAAGGAAGCGGCAGTAACACTTTCTGAAGTTATGCTTCTTGTGTGATTTTGACCTTCTACATGCACTCAGTAGCAGTTTGTGGCTTCAGTTTGTGATTTTAATTGCATATAATACTTGAAGCAGAGTAAAGGCTGACATTTTCCAAGTATCTTCTGAGTCAAAAGAAGGAGACAGGTGTCTATTTCAGTGTATGCGTGAAACACAGTTCCATTCCCCAAATGGGATGAAACCCTGCTGGACTGCAGAGCTCCTCCCCAACCCCCAGTCAATGGGGCTCCACATATGAGTCTGCTTACATGCATCTCATTGCAAGGTTGTTACTTCAAGGCTTATGGTATAGTACAAGGCCCTTGTAAGACCTCATCCTGAAGACCATGTTCAGGTCTGGAAAGATGAACCCAATTCAAGAAAGATGAACCTAAACTTGACCAAGCACAGGGAAGGACTAATAAGACGATCAGGGAATGGAGAGCCTATCATGGGGGAGAAGACTGGCAGGACTTTGCTTATTTAGTCTAGTGAAAATAAAGGCTAAGTGGGGAAATATGATTGCTGTGCAGAAAGACATCAGGGAATAAGCACAAGGGAGGGAGAACAGTTATTTAAGGTATCACTTTGGCACAAGAAGAGATGGATAGAAAGTGGCCATGAATTAATTTAGGCTGGAAGTTGGAAGGTTTCTTACCATCCAAGAAGTTTGGTTCTGGACCAGCCTTTCCATAGCAGTCACAGGGACAAACAACCCTAACCACTTTCAAGGTGAAGCTCAACTGAGTTATTACTTTTTTACTAAGGAGTTAGTTGGTGTGGCTAGCTGAGACACAGGGGACTGGATTCATTGACTGCAGATAGCCCTTCCAGTCCTATGTTCCTATAGTTTAATGTACTTAGGGCCCCTATCTGGTTCCTCAGGTGTCTTTAGACTGTGAGTCTCAGCACAGTACGAAACTGTTGTTTGAAGACCAGCCCCTCAGCCAGATTTGCTAATTGAAGTCCTTTTGATTTTATTCAGTATAACAAAGTTTCCAGAGATCAGATTTCCACTACAACTTGTTAACAATTTATAATCATAGACTTGAGCAATAAGAACAAACAGAGGGGGAAAAACCCATAAAATTGGTCCTTGATCCAGAGTCCCTGAAGAAAAATATATTTTTTAAGAATTAGAGGATTATAAGCAAACCTCAAAGACCCTGTAAAAATAGAAAATGTGAGCATAGGTACATGCTGTCAAACAAGCTCCGATGCTGTTAGAAAATGTGCCTTTGTGCTTTCCTTTGAAGCTTTTAGTTGTCATTCTCTAAGGGGCCCTGAAAGTATATTCTGATGCAAACTTTCCTGGGTACAACCTAGATGTGGGGGGTTAGGGGTATGATGCTACAATGGTCATGAACAGGGAGTCCAAAGCTGAGGGGTCACAAGCCAGAAATCCAGAGCTGATGGGTCAAGGAAGAGGGAGCAGGCAGGAACAAGGCAGAGAAAACAGAGAGCCATGGATCATGGGACAGACCAGGAATCAGAAGCCGCTGGGGCTAGGTAGAGGGAAACCTGTCTGGGTGCAAGCCCACAGAGCAAGCCAAACACTAATGGGGACCAGCTAAGGGTACTCAGGTATCTGAGAGCCAGTCCCATCCAGGCTATCAGGACCAGCTGGGGCATGTCTGGGCAGCAAGCAGAGAGACTCCTAACATAAACTGGGTGAAATCACCCCAGTCCTGTGGAGATGGGGGCTGCTATTTAAACCCTCACCTGGCAGGCTTACATCAGCATAACCAAGGAATAACACACCATGTGTAATGCTTCACTAGACTCAGGGTTACCGTGGAAAACTCAGGGGTAAGGCTGCATGGGTGAAAACTATATCAATGGGTTAAAATTATACCAGTCTAGGTACTGTGTCTGCTTCTATCCTAGGGCACAATGCAGACACTCTACTACCAGCTCCCCTGATGCAGAGAGGTGAAGCACTGCAATAAGACCTACTTCAGAACCTATCCTGGGAGAGAAGGTCATTTGTTCACTCCAAAGACAGGTGCAGCTTACCCTGATGTCCAAATAAAATGTGAGTTGAAGCTGAATTAATGTGCTCTAAGTCCAGGCCCTCAAATGTTACCGCAAGGGTACTGAGCCAAATTCATCACTGTAGCATATAGAAGTTAGAGTGACCATGGCGTATCCAGAGTCACAAACTGGGTAGGAATATTGTGAAATGACACCCATTTTTTACCACAATTTCTTGGTGGCAATTTTGCATGTATGCACTTCCAAGTTATGGTCCGTAATTGTTATTATTTTCTAGTACCAAGATACTATTGTACTTGATGATGTACAATAGATAAATATGAAGATAAGTACCTGCCCAAAAAAGCTCACCTTATAAATATTACTGTTTGTACTGCAGTAGCCCCTATTCTGTATGTTCTGTATGAATGCAAGAAGAAGATGGGCCTTGCTTGAAGAGCTTGTGGACTAGAAATAAACAGTTCCAGCATAGTGGGGTTGTGGTCCATGCCTGAGGCTCCTAGGCACTTTCAGAATACAGATGAATGATCAGAACAACAACTCCACCAATAAAGTATGGGAGAGGAGGAAATGGAGGAGAATGACTTTGCCAAACTACATGACTAGTTAGTGGGAGATCTGCAAATAAAATCCACTAGCCCAGTGGTCCATCCAATGTCTGCCTAGTCAATACATAGGAGTAATCAAGCAGTTCACCACCTCAGAGCTAACAGGTCCTGCAGATATGATAACTGGAGAGCCATCTCAGTGTTTGCAGGTCCTACAGATGATGCTTGGAGAGGCTGGGCTAAAATCACTAGGCCTGTACAAATAGGGAAGTATTCAATTCAGATTCAGCTGCTTCAGAGAATAGTGATTTGATTTGGAGATTCAGATTACTGTCCTGAATCAATTCAGCCCAATCAGCTTTGGAAGATTTGGCGCCAAGTCAGAGACATTCAGTGATTCGGATTAGCCAGGGAGAGGCAGGCACACCCAGGTACCTGTTCCTGCCTCTCCTCAGGTGGAGGGAGCCACAGGAGAGGCCCCCATGGCTGCCCTGCCCAGCCCTATGCCTCTGGCACTAAAAAAACAAAAAGCCATGCACTCACAGGATGCAAAAGCAGCAATCAGGGCCTCTGGGTGCTGATGGTGGAGCCCGCCCACACAGCATGGTGCAGTGGGGGACAGCAGGGATTGCCCTCCCCTGCCTGGCACCCGCACGGCAGCTGCCCCATGGCACAGATGCAGCACAGCTCAGCTGGGGCAGCTCCACCTGTCAGCCGGAGCCCGACAGCACTCAGGCCCAGCGGCCCCAGCTCCCAGGCAGCGTGTAATGCCCTGCCAAGCCACACAGCACCCATGCCATAGGGCAACTGCCGCGCAAGTGCCAGGCAGGGGGTACAATGCCCGCTGTCCCCCAGTTCCCCTCATAGCACAGAGGAGGCTGTGCCACAAGCACCCAGAGGCCCCAACTGCCGCTCCTGCAACCAGTGAGTGTGGGGATTTTCTTTTTTTTTAAGTGCCAGGAGGCTGGGCCGGGCGGAGGATGGGGCTGGGCAGAGCAGCCAGGGGGCTTCTCTCATGGGTCCTCTGGCTGTGCCTGTCTCTGCCCCGGTGGGGGGAGTCATGGGGGCTCTGCCCTACTGATGCTTGCCCAGCCAGCACAGTGGGGGCACAATGCAGGCATGGCTTGCTCCAGGTGGTGGCAGGGCATAACCCCCACTCCCAGCGCTGCCACACCCGCATCAGCACTGGGAGCAGAAGCTCTGTCCTGCCGTCGCTTACCAGCCTGTGCAGGATGTAGGTGCAGGATGTGGGCACGGCAGCGCTGGGAGCGGGCCCCAATCCCTCCCTCCCCCACACTCCTTTCCTCCCCTCTCCCCCAACCCCAGCAGACTTACTAGCTGGAGGCAGTTGTTAGCTGCCTGTTTAATCTATGGATGAATCTCCAAAGCAACTGAATCTTTTTCCAAAGCTTTTCCGAATTGATTTGAATGCTTCAAATCTATTCAGATCTTTTACTTGGTCTCCCATTGAGTTTGGATTTGGAGATTCAGTCCCTGAAACAGGTTAAATCTCCTCCGAATTGAATCAGCTACTGAAGCTTCACACAGCCCTAAAAATCACTATGAAGACCTAGGACAATGCAGACAGAAAACAGGATCATCACCTAGTTGTATGTAACTACTGCACTGAACCTAGAACTCACCAGAGATGCTTCAGAAAACACAAGACCCAACCCAGTTGACTAATGGTGATACCCATGGAAATTCATGGTTGTTTCAGGCAACAGAGGGCAGTGGTGCTCAGCTCAGAGAAGTCAATATATTACAGGTCAGCCAAAACATACCAGCTTCTGGTCCCTAGAAATGGCTGTGTTGCTATTTGCATGAGCAATGACCTTTCCATTATTCCGTTCTTCATTGCAATCACGGCAGGGGTTTCCAGTTCCCCACCCGATGCAAATCAGTGGGGAGTCCAGTGCATGCATCGAGGAGTACACCCCCTAGCTTCACCAAATTGGTTTCCTAATTGATGCTGCACATTTTAACAGGCAATTGTGAGGAATTCTGGTGGAAAAAAAGGGGGGAAAAATGGGTGCCTTCAGTTCTCAGGCTGTTAACTGTAATTAGCCTGGTTTCTGAGATGTAATTATCTTGCAATCTCAAAGCAAACACCCTGGAGGAAATTGCACAGTTAAAGACAGCATGGCATTAAAAATAAATTATTAGAGTGCTGCCCGCTACTGCCATGGATCTGTCAGCATTTCCAGTTGAAAAAAACCCCTATTTGGGGAGAACTAGAGTCACCCAGCTGTGACTTTCCCAGCCAAACTGTCTGCTTGGATGTAGGATTTTTCTGTCTTAGTTATGGTGAAGAATTAAAAACAATATCCCCATGAGCAGAGAGTATTTGGTTTTGTTACAATCCAATTAAAAAATTGCAGCATTTTTTAAAGGAATTACATTTTACAGGCTATTTAATATATCACATGAACAAAGGCTGTTAAGTGTTTGGAAACAAGTCTGCTTTAAAAAGATCACAATATTCCTATTGCAGGAAGAGAGCCTGAGCATACCCAGCCTTTCCGCTGTGCACTTGGGCATTTTAGAGCAACAGAATGGTCCTTTGTTGCCTGATCTGCCATCACAAAGAAGAATCCAAGTGGCTCAAGGAGGGCTAAGATCTACCAAGTAGCTAATGGCTGCAGATGCAACCTCATGTATTAGTGGGAAATTATCATTGCTTGGCTAGGGCCTAGTCATCTGCTGACCTTCGGCATGGATTATTTCCAGACTCTCCACTCCATGGCCCCACTTCTACATTAAAATGGCAGACAGAATTGAATGGAATGAGGCAGGTATAGGAAGGGAAAGAAATGGAGGTGAAAAGGGAGGCTGTCAAGAGTGGAGACACAGGACACTTTGCTCTGTGGGGAGGCAGGCAAGAGTGACATCATGTTGCGCTACACTGTGAAGACAGAAAAATATACTGTCATACAAACCTAAGATGAGGTTTTTGTCCCCAGTCAGCACAGGGGAAAAAACTCCTCATCTTACATTCGCATACAAAAAAACCTCATTAAGTACAGTGTCTATCATTAAACCACTGTCAAAAGCAGCATATGTTCAGTAATGGAAACCAACTATGAAGATGATTAAATGCAGCCAACACTGAGCATGATTATAAAACACATAGCCCATATTGGGCAAATATACTGCTGAGAAGAATTTTTTTCTTTTTTTTTTGGCTCTAAAAAAACTGTGGGTGTTCTCTCCACAGGAAACTAGCACTGCACCTGGAGGTACTGCAATACCACACTGTTGCTGGAAGGGTCAGAGCCAATCCTGACACCCTCCTGTTGGTGCCAAAAATGCTTGATCTTAGCCAAATGGCCAAAATGCTGATTGGGCTACCACAAGAATATATTAGTGCAACCCACCTGAATGAGATACAAGCTAGTGCCCATTGCACTCAGTCTCCCCCAGTGCTGACTCTTTTCCAAGTCATGGCGAGCCACTACATTAAGTATGTTTTACCTCCTATTCACTCTCACAGCTGAACTGCACTTTTTCCCCATGTCCAATATTCCTATTTTTTTACCAGCCTTAAATATCTGGCAAACATCACTAAACAGGGCCCCAAACTGTTCACCCACAATCCCTCTGTTGTCCCCTTTCTAAGCCTGTCATATGTGATTAATGTGACCCCACCCTCCATGAAGTGAAGCTGGACCAGGTTGCCCTGTGTTTCATCTGCATATACATTTTTGGAGGACCCCAAGACTCATGCTGAGAACACCCCATTCCAGTCATGAGTGGGGGGCCTAATTATCACATGGATCTTTTGTGGGTTATGCCTGTACACATACTGAGCTGTGCTGAGCTGTGGGATCACTATGGTATGAAACACTGTTGACTCTGCTAGGGCCCAGTCCAATAAACTATATGGTAAATCTTGAGGCTTTTGGATTTGGAATAATGTCATACATAGTTCGTAAGTAGATGTCGAAGTGCTGCTTAAAAGTGCGTTTGTGGAGTACCTGTCCTAAGACTTGCAGTAGTTCCAAAAAAAGTAAAATGCATCAATTTGGGATGAACAAAAATGATGGGTACTATATGCAAATGGCTACTTATGTTTATTTCAAAGTCAATGTTTTCAAATTTGCTTCCCACTCCCATGGACTCAGAGAAAGGAGGGTCTGACACAAAGGAGCAGGGAAGAGGTTGGGGGCAGGAAGAGGGCAAGGGGGTTAGCTGAACCCCTCAGATTTATACTTTTCTGCTGTAGCAGTAAGAGGGGGATAAATTCAAGGAAAACCTCCAATAATCAGATTCTATACCTGGATAATTATAACACATTTATAAATTTTCCATATATAAAATCTAATTTTTTTTGGGGGGGTGTGATCTTACATTCAGTGTCATCTTATATTTGAATATATATGGTAGTCTGATGTTTGGTAATGTCCATGTTATACCTTATGTGCAGTGGGGGGCCAAGCTTTTCAACAGACCCTGCCAAATTAGCCTTGCACCCTTTGTGAGTGCCACTCTGATTGCCTTCTTCTGCCCAATTTGCTGCTTTGCTTCCTGCTCCCAGCTCGCTGCTTGACCTCCTGCTCTGATTTTCTGCTTTCTTTCCTCTGCCTCCTGCCCAGTTTCTCTGCTTTGCTTTCTGCTCTCTGCCCTATGTGCCACTGTGCTACCTGTCCCCTCCCCAGTCTGTTGCATGCCACACACAAAGGCTGCCCATGCCACTTGTGGCACCTCTTTTGCAGATTGCCCAACCCCACCTATTGCATTATGGTACACTTATGGTACAATTAAGTCACTAGGACAGATTCCTAAGTGGTGTAAATCCATGCTGAAGTCAGTGTATCTACACCATGTTACACCAGCAGGTGGTATACAATAGGCCTAAATATTCCCAAATACCCACTACACCTGAGTGCTCCTATCCCTCAGTCAACTCCTCCTTCACAGGCCTTGGGAGGAATGCAAGCCTTGGTGATGGCAAGACTTCTTGATAGACACTGCAAGGCTCTAGGTGAGCCTAGCAGGGCAAGAAATATACTCCACAATCAAAATGCCTTCCCATGTAATGCCCGATCTACTGATTCTTCTGGGTGATCTCAACTGCTCTATTGAGATCCCAGTCACATAGGGAAAAGGACCATCTCTTGAGTAACCAGAATCCAAATGATTTATGCCTTTTTAGGCTGAACCTGATACTTATGCAGTGCATGAAGCCCCACAGGCAGCCAACACTATGATAACTTCTTAATGATCGAGGCACTTCACTCTGCGCTAACTGCAACATTCAGGTGGTTGAAAGACGTATGGAAAGGATGCCGAGCCCTTGCATTTTGCACTTGTTCAGAGAGGTTAGGCAAGAAGAGCACCCGAGCTGTATCTTTTAAGATGCAGCTTCTCCAAAGAGTCCTGCATACCAAACAGGTTTCTGGTTTATGCACTCCATCCACATGGCTTTGCATTGCTGTATAATTGACATGCACTTCTGAAGTATGGGATATAAACTCAAGCAGAGTTTTATGGCAGCTGTAACTGCACAGAGCCCCAGTTAGTTAAAACTCGTCACACTCCTTACTGCACAAATCAATCCTGTCGTCTCTCCACTCTTCATATCTAGTCACTCACAGGATGCAAAGAACAAATGTGGAGAGCCCATTAAAAGGCACTCATCTGGAAAATAGATTCTGGGCCGAATTCTAGTGCAGGGGTCCTGACTGGTGAGAGGAATCTGACAGTGGTAGCACATCTGTGGGGAGGAATAAGAGATGGGCTTGTTAACCACTTCACAAATCTAATGTCAGGCATTTCCATAAAGCAATTAATACATAATATGTGGCCCCTGTTCAAAGCTGTTGAGTCAGTAAATGAGATGTTCTCAGTTAAACAATACTAATTGTCCTCAAACAGACTAGAAAAAAAATGACCCAACTGAGGAATGGCAGCACTGTGTTGTACAGTGGTATATAGTTGTGAGTCAGGAGACGGTGTAGACCAAGCTCTGTTGCCTTTCCTTTGGGTGATATTGTTTGGAATCAGTTTTCCTCTGTCTCCCTTCTAGATTTTGTCTGACCTGTCTGTGTAGACAGTAAACTTCTCAGGGCTGTGACTTACCATGGATATATACAGCAGTTAGCACAAACTGATCTCAGATAAAGTCTCTAACTGCTACTGTAATAATGTCAATGTAAATATTTTACCCAGAAGCATTGGTCTGCCTCATGTTTCCTACTTCCTCGGTGTGTCTACATGTTCATTAATGCTCAATGGTAGCTGCACATTTAGTTTAGAAATTTGTTAATGAAGTATTAACTAAATGTACAGTAACTATAGTCACTGTGTAGCAGTGACACTTACTTCACAGTAGCCTAATACTACTGCACAGTAGTGTATTAGCACAGTTTTTGCCTGGCACGCAGTGTTATTAGGCTATTGCACATTAAGCACCTCATGTAGATGCTCCCCTTGTCTCCTAACTTCCCTTTCCTGCTCCATTAACAAGGGAAATGATTATAAACAACTCTTTCCCAAAAATCTAATATTCCTAGACTATTCTCTCAGAGAAAACAAGAGGCAGAGTTTTGATGTCACATTTGCTTCCAGAGTAGCCAGTGTGGCCTTATCCTTAAAAGATCCAGGCAGGATAAAGGGACCCCTGAACTAAAATTCCTGCTAGTTAGAGAACACACACAGATGCATAGTGGGCATCTCTACACATGCATTTATACCAGCTTAAACTTACTGCACAGTAAATGGGAATAGGCCAGCGTCTACACATGCAGGCATTAAAGTGCATTAACACTGTGTGTCGGGATTAAAGTTATTCCCTAGTCAGTCCACACACAGTGTTTTTCCCATAGATTCATAGATGTTAGGGGCTGGAAGGGACCTTACAAGATCATCAGGTCCAGCCCCCCACACTTCAGCGGGAAAGATTACTGGGGTCAAATGACCCCAGCAAGGTGAGCGTCTAGACGTTACTGTGCAGTAAGGTGTCTGTACATGTATTATGGTGCAGTCACTAATCAGGTGTAAATTTGATGCCTGCAAATTTATCCTCAAGTTGGCATGTCACAATATTTACTGTCTGCACATGTAGATGCATGACCATACTGTGCAGTAATTTTGGTTACTGCGCAGTAAATGCGCATGTGTAAGACACACCCATGCACTCTTCATCCATCCTGGTTTTGTATACAATAGCACCCAAACTCCTGACAGCTATCAGGACCTCATTGTGGTGGGCAGTGTATCAACACATAGGAAGAGACCACTCCTGCCCAAAGATCCTGTACAGCCTCAGCAGACAACACAGACACAGGGCAAGGGATAAAGTACAGGTAGGGAAGCGGAGGCAGAGTAACATTATATGATTTGCCCACAATGAGACTGGGGGCTGTGAAGAGGTGAACACTGACCTCTCAGTTCCCAAGTCAATGCCTTTAACCCAGACAGTACTCAGTTCTCCTGACTCAATACAAAAATTGTACCAGTGAAAGAGTTGTTGTCATGGCCTACTACATCCTCAGGACCTAGGAGCTGGCTGTGGTACACAGCAAAAACAAAAAAAAAGCTTGTGCTCTGGTCTGTCAGTTGAAGCCACAGCTAGTCTCTCTTACTTTTACCTGTGACCTAGATAACAGTGTAAGGGAGCAGAACCACTGGGGTATGGGTTACAAATATATATGTGGCAGAGTCTTAGCAAGATAATATCGCTCACTCTTGCCCCCTGCATGATGTATATACCACACAGACTACAGACTGCTGGCATGGAAGGAAACCAGAAAACCATTTGCAGAAAACCAGCATGACTGAGATGTCCCAGGGCAAAGCCTGTTCTGCATCTCTTCTGCCTTCCAACCATGTATCTGTGGAAAGTCCATTCCTCTCCTTCAGCAGCATCTGGAAGAGGAAACACAACACGTACTTACTTTGACCTAAAGAGCTGTTAATAGCCCTTTCTCTGGACTCCCTTGCAACATATACAACTTCCTTCCTAATGTAAGGGACCATTCATCTTACCGCAGTTAAATCCAGAACCAGATGTCCCAGCAACACACATACATTCTTCTAACAGCCTCCACCATGAAGGCATGGAGATAGACTTGTAACAGCATCTGGAAAGTCAATGGTCCAGCTATGGCAAGGATGAGGAGACATGTTCCAAAGTCAATGGAAAGAACAGTTTTTGGTCCTTCCCTTCTCCTTCAGCACTTTCACTGACTGCAACCAGGACAGCACTGGCATTGGGAGATCATGGGTCTTCCAACTCGTAAATTGTCACAGGCTGACAAGGAAGCTCACAGAGAATTAATGTGGTGCACTTTCCTTGTAAAGCTCTAGCGCTTAAACATTGTGTGCTTACTTCACTCTCTGAGTGTCCTCGAAGGGAGGTGAATTATGGTAGCCATGCCTAAGCTGACAAAGACATGGATGAAAGGAGTGATCTTAGCCTCCTCAAGCATAGTAGAAAAGGTGCATTTTTTGTCACAGTGAGCATATGACCATCCTGTGGTGATCCTGACTCAGTAATGGTGGGCACTTTCTCTCCATCTGGGCTGCTCCTATAACACTTCCTACTTCTAACAGCTTCCACAGCCTGCCAACATTATCCCCATCTTACCTGGCTTGAGCTTCAGCCAAAAAAGGAAACCCATTCTCCAGATCACCTGGCTTGTCCAATCCATTGCACAAGGAGGGTCAAACTAGATGGTTACAGTGTGCGAAAGATGCTAACACCTGCCCCACCAAGCCACTCGCAATACTTAGTCTCCTTGCTAGTTCTTGTCGCTGTCTCACATACATGCTGAGCAGAAGGGGGCATAGAATGGAATGCTGTTGCCTCCAACCCAAGAAAACCTCGAAGGGGTGACAAAAAATAAAACCCCACCTTAATTACCATCACCTTCCTGTTGTCCCCAAATGTAGAATTTATGTCACCCAACTCATGCACAACCATCAAGCAGAAAGACTGTTACAGCCAAACCCTACACTGCCTCTCTAAACACAATCCTATTCCACCCTGTGCCACAGCCACCAAGCCACTCAAGTTTCTTGATTCTTGGTGCTTATTTTGTCCCCAGAAGTGCTCCCTTGAGACATCCACCATTGCTTACACTTTGCTGTGATTCTCATCCACCTAGGGATGGTGGATGAGGGGTTTGGGACTTCCATATAAGCCTAGCAGTTGGGGCACTTGCTGAGAAAGTGGGAGACCCAGGTACTCACCCCTGCACTTTACCTTTAATATTCTTTAGATAAATGTATTAGGAATGGGTTTTTTTCTCCATTGGAAGCTGAGTCCTAGGATGGAACTTGGAGTCCCCTTCCTCCCAGGGCAGCAGGCATATCACTGAGATGTACACAACCTGGCTTGTCTTCTCCTTCCTGGCTTCATTTATCTCCTTTCCCCAGTGTGCCAGCTTCAAAAGGAGGGCTTGAGAGGGGTCTGTGTGCTACCAAGCTTATGTCCTGGTGGTTACAGCACTTGGGGGAGACGCAGGAAATGCAGGTCCAAACTGCTTCTAGGTGAATGGGAGCCAGAACCCAGCTTTCGTGCTATCTTTGTCATTGCCCTAACCATTGAGTGAAATGATATCTAACACCCATTAGTCATGTTTTCTTCTGCAACTACAATTTAGGCCCTTGCCCAGCTTTGTGAGTGTACTTGGGCAATCTTATTTTGAACATGGTCTGAACATGCTCAGTGGGCCCATGCAGGCTTGCACATACAGGGCATATTTACATGTGCATTTAATGTAATTGAATATACTCCAGTGCAATTTGAGCCAGAGTAAACTAATCCTGACATCACCATCTACATGTGCATTTAAGTGCAGTAATTTACTTCACCATCAGATTGTACTTGTATCGGATGGGACTTTCCTACACTGAAGTAAATTAATCTAGTGCCCTAATTGTGGTGTATGTGTAAACAGTGATGCTTTACTATGCAGTAAATTAGTCTACTGCACAGTAAAGCGCACATGTAGATGTACCTCCAGAGGTGAATCATAAGCTGCACATAAGAGCCAAGAACTGGGTATGTGGTAGGGCTGTGCAAGGCTTCGGACAGAGCTTCAGGTCTGGAGAAGCTTCAGACACTTTGGGGTCTGAAGAAGCATATCTGAGTCGAAGCACTGCCTCATTCGGCTTCCAGAAGCGGTTTGGATCCACCTCGGAGCTGCCTCAGAGATCCGGCCATAGGGTATAATGGGCAAAAAATAAAATATCTATAACTTTGTTGGTTTTTGTTCTATATGGATGAAATTTTCAGAGGTGGTAGACTCTGCAGAGAGCCTGAAGCTTGCCAAGTTTCAAGAAGATTGGTGCAGGGTTTGAGGGGCAACTGTACCCCAAATTCTTGAAACCAAAACTCCTGTCATGTCTACGTGTTATACCACAGTGGGGGTCAAGACTGCAGGACTGGTAGCTCTTACTGAGGCCACAAAGCCTGCCAAGTTTCAAGAAGATTGGTGAAGGGGTTTGGGGGGAACTGCCCCTCAAGCTGCGGACAAGCAAAACTCGTGCCATGGGTGCTTGTGGGACAGACCTGGGGCGGGGAGGGGAGCACGGCTGCAGGCCTGGCTGCTAAGCTGCTGTGTTCCCAGTTACCAATCAGTCATGATTCACTCAGGGACCAGCTCAATACACAGGACCTAGCTACTACATAATGACTTAAGGAGCATCAATTAGCACCTACAAAACCAGGCTAAGGAGAGGAAAGACTCAATACAGACAATCAGCTGCCCCAAGACAGACACAGTCTTGGCAGGAGTTTTGCCTGTCAGCAGCTAAGGGTGCAGGGCCCTGCCCCGCACCAATCTCCTCCACAGCTGGCAGTTCCCCCCAAACCCCTGCACCGATCTCCTTGAAACGTGGCAGGCTTTGAGGCCTCAGTAAGAGCTACCAGCCCTGCAGTCTTGACCCCCCTGTATTGTAACACGTAGACGTGACAGAAGTTTGGCTTTCAAGAATTTGGGGTATAGTTCCCCCAAACCCCTGCATCGATCTTCTTGAAACTTGGCAGGTTTCATACTCTGAGCAGAGGCTACCATTCCTACAAGTTTCATCCAAATCAGACAAAAACCAACAAAGTTTATAGATATTTCATTAATTCCCCATTATACCCTATGGCCGGATCTCCAAGGCAGCTCCGAGCTTCGGCCAGATCAAGGCGGAAACCCAGTCCCAAGCTCTGGATCGGATCACGGACATCCGAAGTGGCTGGATCTGAAGCTGGATCGGATCGCTGCTGGCTCACACAGGCCTATTATGTGGCTGCATATGTGCATTTAGGAACACAAAATGAAATAGGATTTAACCCTAAGTCTCCTACTTCCTGGATTCCAGTAAGCTGTTGGGCCCAAGAGTAGATGGGTTGCCTCTGTATACATTATGCAAACAACCCTAATTGTCCCTATGTTTGTATCACTATTTTACTGAGGTCCAAATTTACTTTCTAGTAAAGTCTGAGGTCACCGTTTCTTTAACTTGAAATGAAAATTGAAGCAGACCCTTACTTATCCTTTAAACATACATCTTGGAAGGTTAGTGTAGATGTAGATTACTTGTCCTCTCCTATCAAGTTTGCTGTAATAGGAAAGGATCGTGTTTTATTACAGTAGACAGTATAATGATGCCTGGCTTTTGTCTATGTTATCTTTTTTCCATGTGAACCTTCTGCCTAGCAATAATTGCTCAAGGTGCACAGAACTGGGCTTGGTAAAAACAAAATCGTCCACCTTTACTTAGGTGAAGTAATATCTGGTCCTCAGGCAGACCCTGAGTTGCACTAAGCAGCCTTCACTGCATCTCAGCAAAGATTTTTTTTTATTTTTTTTTGCGTTAAAATTTATTTCACCTTCAAAAACTTCATGGAAAATGTCTGCCTGGATGAATTCAGATGTCAGTGCATCAAGATGGCACCTAATATCCAGAAATGATTACATGAGTCTTTCCTGAAATTAATACTGAGGATTTAGAAAGAAAGCTAGTCCATAAATAATGATTTTACTCAGAGTCTGCTATTAAAATCAAGGACATCTAAGGTAATTCTAGAGTGAAGAGAAGCTCAGGACTCACTCCTTAGCTAGCTCTATCCAGGGATTGCAACCCAGACCCATACAGGTACAACAGAAACTCATATTACTTTTCCTTAATTCTAATCCTGAATGGGGGGCAGGAGTGGGTGGAAGTTCAGGGGTAACCCACCAAGATGAATGGGTTGTCAAAGTAATTTGAAAATTCTGTCGTGTAGAGGGTATGAGAAGGAAAACTGCACTGTGGCTTAAAACTGTCCTTTAAAAAAATGCTTATTTAATGTTTGTCCAGCTCTGTCTGGATATCTTGTTTCTATACTTCAAGCAATTCAAAGCAGAGAAAAGCTCCCAGGGTTAAATAAACAACATTTTTTTTTGTTTCATAGAAACATAGGAAAGTAGAGCTGGAAGGGACCTCCTGAGGTCATCTAATCCAGCCCCCTGCTCAAGGCAGGATGAACCCAACTTAAACGGTCTCAAGCCAAATGTCTCTCTAGTCTGATCTTGAAAATTTCTAAGGATAGAGAGTCCACAATTTCTCTGGGTATCTTGTTCCAATGCTTGACCACCCTCATAGTCAGAAAGTTCCTCCTAAATTCCAACCTAAATTTCCTCTGCTGCAGCTTGAAGCTATCGCTCCTAGTCTTGTCACCTATGGCCATAGGGAAAAAGCCTATCTATCCCCTCTGTAATGACCCTTCAGGTATCTTAAGACTGTTATCAAATCCCCCCTCAGTGTGCTCTTCTCCAGACTAACTAATTCTAGTTCTTTCAGCCTTTGCTCATAAGTCATGTGTTTCAGAATCTTAAATGCTTTTTTTTGCTCTGTGCTGGACTATTTTCAAACTGTATACTTCCTTCCTGAAGTGTGGGGCCCAAAACTGGACACTGTACTCCAGGGGGAGCCTCACTAGTTCTGAATAGAGAGGATGAATCACTTCCCTTAATTTGCACAATGCTCCTGTTAGTATAGCCCAGCATGCTTTTGATGCGTCTTGCAAAAAGGGTATACTGTTGGCTCTGTTCAGTTTATGGTCCACTATAACCCCCAGGTCTTTCACTGCAGTACTGCAGCCTAGCCAGTCATTCTCCAGTCTGTATTTGTGCATGCCATTATTCCATCCCAAGCAAAGGTCTTTGCACTTGTCCATACTGAATTTGATCTGGTTCATGGTAGACCATTTCTCCAGCCTATCCAGGTCATTTTGGATCCTACCCCTGCCCTCCAGTGTGTCTGCAGACCATTTCTCCCATCGATCAAGTATTTCCTTAGCTTCTTAATAAGAGTGTTATGAGACAGAGACAGAGACAGAGAGAGTCTCAAAAACCTTGCTAAAGTCAAGCTGTATCACATCCACTGCTCTCCCCACATCCACACAGCCTATTACTTTATTCTAGAAGGAAATTAGGTTGGTCAGGCATGACTTACTCTTGGTAAATCCATGCTGGATGTTCCTGATCACCTTTTCTCCCACAGGTGGTTCACAATAGAGTCCTTGAGGACCTGCTCCATGATCTTGCCAAGTATTAAGGTCAGGTTGACTAGTCTGTAATTTCTCAGCTCCTCCTTCCCATTCTTAAAGATAAGCACTATTTTGGCCCTTTTCCAGTAACTAGGACCTCACCCAACCTCCACAAGCTCTCAGAGAGGACGGCTAATGGCTCTGAAATTACCTCAACCAAGTCCTTCAGTACTGTAGGGTGCATCCGATCCAGCCCTGCAGACTTGAAAGTGTTAGTAACTGGGGCATTTGTGGTTTAGCCTAGTGGTTAGTCAACTAAACAGAACTGGAATTGAAAGATGTAGCCAAAGTTGAGAGAGTCCAGGAACCAAATTAGGGTCAAGAGCTAGAGCTGGAGACCAGATCTGCTTATGGCTAAACCAGGATCAGAAACAATAAGCCAGAGACAGAGGTGAAGCATACACCAGAATCAGGATGTGCCAAAGGTCCTAGCAGAATCAGAAGCTTGAGCTGCAGCTCAGAGTCAAACCAGAAAGCCAGCAAGAGAGTATATGGATGTCAGGAGCAAGAACTTTTGCTTTTGCCTTGACAAGGGGACTTTTGGTCTTCCTCTTACTCCTGACAGTTGTAGAATCCCTTTGCATTGACTTTTATATATCGCTTGCCAACTGTATTTCAAATTGTGCTGTGGTCTTCCTAGTTTTCTCCCTACATGCCTATGAGATACTCTTATACACTTCCCTAGTACTATGATCAAGTTCCTGCTATTTTATAGGATTCCTTTTTGATTTCCAACTCACTGAAAAGATTGCTGTCTACCCAGGCTGGCATCCTGTTGCACTTCCCATTCTGCTATCCCATCAGGATACCTTGCTCCTGTGCCCTTTAAAGGGCCTTCTTAAAGTACAGTCAATTCTCCTAGACTCCTTTCCCCATCAGACTTGATTCTTAAAGGATCCTGCCTGCCAGTTCTCTGAGCCTGCTGTTTGAGGTCTTGTGTCTTTATTCTGCTGCTCTTGGTCCTTCCCCCTGTTAAGATCTTGAACTTTATCATTTCATAGTCACGGTTAACCAATTTAACTTCCACCTTCATATCTTCAACCAATTCCTCCCTGTTTGTGAGTGGCAAGTTGAGAAGAGTTTCCTCTTCTCAGACTGCCTCACTCTGTGGCAGAAAACAAAGTCATTTTATTGTGATAAATTTTATGCATTTTTTCCAGACTAACATGAAAGGAAACTTTGTAATGAAAAGTCTTTTCAAACACACAAAGGATTGAGTTAGCTTTTGAAAACACTGCAATTCAACATATTTTGTCCTTTTTCTTCCAAAATAAACAATTTTGTAAAATCCCAATGAATTTGCAAAATGTGTCAGAGTTGTCTGTCAACTTTCCACTTCTCTCAGAAAATGTTTTGGCTCAGAAATGTCACCCTGCTGAAGCTGCTTATTCAATATTTGTACCATGCCTACCCCAGAGAGGCCCGGCTGTCTGCTGGGGCGTCTAAATGCTAATACAATAAACAACAATAATGATCATGTTTGTTCACACAGAGAATGGAAATGTGGAAATCTGTGTTATATCAGAGTTGAATGTGTTATATCACAGTCTTTATTCCTCCATACACCCTTCTCTATTATCAAGGCACTGAGTGTCTCTATTCCCAGCCAATGTGATCTTAAAGGGCCAGCTGTCAGCCTCGTACTTTTGCTTTTACTGTCAGAGAGACTAAAATCATACTGTACACAGAGTGATCACGGGGAAAGAGCTGCTTTGTCACTGACTTCTCTTAACTTTGCCATTAGCAGCCTTTCCAGAACCCCAGCAGCGTAGCCCTCACTGCTAGCAATCTTCACACCCACAAAGTCTCCCTCAGCCCCTTTTCTCTTTTGTATTAAATCTCCTCTCCCTTTAGTCCAGCCTACTGATTATAACAATATTCCTCTGCAAGACAGAATAGAGAAAATAAGGATTGATACTAAGAGACTCCTTCTGAAAGCAGGTCCACAGCCGGCAACGGTGGACAACAACATCAATTTTGCTAATGACTGGGATAATCATGGCATTCTTGTTAGTAACTGTGGAGATAACAAGGCAAACACTAGTCGTAATTATTGTAAAATGTGCAGAAGGCAATTTAGAATAATAAATGTTTAGAATGTTCAGAACAAGAAAAGCTCCTGCCATTAACTGGATCTCAGTCTGTGGTGAAAGAGGGCCCTTCTGATTGCATTGCTTGGAGAAGAAACGTGGGGTGCATCGGTCCATACCATATCCAAGCCCTCTCCCCTGGTTCAGCAAAGGTAATAGTGAGCTCCTCTTCTTTTGCTAGCAAAGCAACTTGCTGCCATTCCCAAGGAAAGGGGTGGTGAGGGTCCTTTGCCATATGGTAGCATGGCAGTATGTCTCCCCATTGACCTTGTGGGCTGAAGGAACTTGAATGCCAGGGCACAGCTCCCTCCCCAGATGAAGAACTGACCCAGGATCAGTACGGTTCCAGCACAAATAAAAATTAAAGCCCTCCCACAGGTGCTTACAAATGACTTTCCAGTGGGAGGTAAGGATGAAACTAATATTTAAAAACTATTACACTCCAGAAGAACAATTAACAGCAAAGGTAGAGGAGAATGCAAGTCCATCTGACTGAATTTTGCTTATGACATTTTTTTTTTATTGCCCAAAATGGTTTCAGCTAGTTGAAATGCATTGGATCGCATCCAGGTCAACCATCAAAGTTCAGGATCTCAGGTTAGTCAACCAAATCCCGTCCAAGTTCAGACAGAAATCCTACTCTCGGCATGCCATGTAGATGGCATGCAGGCTGTAGGCACCTGCGTTGGACAGCTGTGGACTGAAAGAAGGGAAGGCAGAATCCTATTTCTATTACCCATTCTTTACATGTAAGCGTTACCATTATAGGAATAGGGAGATATCTGTGCATCTCCGGAGGGCAATGTTATCTCTATAGTAGGAGGCATGTATGAGCTCAGAGAGCTCATAGAATCACTCATACATTTTATCTGGGAAAGCCACAATTAGTCTCAAGCTGCTCTTTTGTTGTCCACCAGACAAAACAGAATTCTGCCCTGTATGTCTCTGCCCTGGCCACATACCACCCCAAGCTTTACTTTCTAGGCACTTGTTTAAACTCTCTGGAATTTAGTTAAAATTCACTGTTTAGTTAAATTTAACTGTTTAGTTAAAATTCACTGTTTTCTATAAAATTCAAATTTTCCTTGTACTGTTTTCCGTGAAGTAAGTTCTTTCCACCTACCATGTCCCCTTTTTATTTGTTCTCCTGCCCCTTTCCCTTTTCTTTTGTTCCTCTTCTGTTGCCAGTTCAACTATACATCTAATTCCCTCTTCCTTCTCACTCATCTTTCCCAGCAAGTGAAGCACTGCGACCATCTTTGATCTGCTAAAGACCAGCACGTGCTCATGAGAAATGACAATGAAGGATTTGGCATTGGGTGCAAGTGGGTATTTTCAGAGTAGGCAGTCTCCATGAACATACACCACCTTCAAGTTTCCATAGAACAGACATCCCAAACAGTTTCACTGTTTTTATCAGAATGAAACATTTTGTCTTGTCCAACCCCACAAATGCCCCAGGAAAACAGGCAGGGAGTGGAGAGGAGGACTGCGAAACTGTATATGTGACTTCAGGCAGTCATCTGACATCATCCCACATGACATTCTCATAAGCAAGCTAAGATCTAGATGTCATCGTCCACAACTGGTTTAAAAAAATACTCTCAAAGAGAAGCCAGAAGAATTGTGCAAGTGCAAAATGCTATACTTGGAAGGTGAAATAGGGCATATCTAACTATGCAGCAGTATGGCAGAAAGGGATAGTCGGACTACAGACATTAGTCAATAATATGGTCTTCTTTCTGGGATGTATTAACAAGAATGTTGTATGTAAGACATAGGAAATAGATATCCAACTTGTTGCCAGTGAGATATACACTGGAATACTTCACCCAGTGTATATCTCACTGGCAACAAGTTGGCGTCTCAAGCATCTCACTTTAAGAAAGAAACAGATAAACTTGAACAAGTTGAGGAGAGCAATAAGGATGCTAGAACATTAGAAAATATGTCCCATGGGGAAAAGCTGAAGAAACTTCAAAAAAATAAGAGAACACAGTAACCGCTAGGCCTGTGCAAAGCAGCTAGTATTCACTTCGGATTCGGCTGATTTGATTAGGTGATTTGAATTACTGCCCCGAATCAATCTGGCCAAATCTCCAAATCACAGAGGCCCACCTCCGCCCCTCTTCCAGCCTAGGAATGGCTGCCCTGTCCGCCCCACCTCCCAGCACTTGTTAAAAAAAAAGCCCGGCTCACCGGGTGCTGCTGGGCAGGGAGGTGATCCCCGCTCCTCCCCACTGTCCCACACTGCATGGGGGGGCTCTGCATGTGCCCCCTAACCCCTGCTCTGTTCCCCCAGCGCCACCCCCATGGCTGCCCCGCCTTCCACCGCTCTGGCCCTTTAAGAAAAAAAAAAATGAGAAAACCACTGGACTCACCGTTCCTGCCAGTGGGGGGCGATCCCCGCTGCCTCATGCCATGTGAGGGGCTCTGGATGAGCCCCCCAAAACCCAAAGCCAATGAAGGAGCAGTGAGTCTCAGGGCTTTGCTTGGGTTTTTTTCTTAAAGGCCCGGAGCTGGCCCATGTGGGGCACCTGGTTGGGGGCTGGGGAAGCAAGGGGGGAGGGGTAGGGGGGCTCATGGCAGAGCCCCCTA
>NW_017728983.1:2761036-2806144 GCF_001723915.1 Gavialis gangeticus
AGTCCAGCTGCAGCTCCCTGCTGCAGCCACCAGGGGCTGCCCAAATCGTCAAAACTCTCCGAATCTTTTCCGAAGATCCAGAGAGCTTTGAATCGATTTGGACCTTTTAATTGGTCCCCTGATTTGATTCAGATTCGGAGATTTGGCCACCGAATCAGGCAGAATCTCCTCTGAATCAAATCACCGTCTGAAACTTCTCACAGCCCTAGTGACAGCCCTCCTACATGTAAAAGTTTGCTATAAAAGAAAGGGAGATTGACTGTTCTTCACATCCTCTGGGGAAACATCAAGAAAAAATCAACTTAATTTGCAGCTCAAATGGCTTAGGCTAGATACTGGAAAATCCTTTCTGACTCCTACAGTGGGGAAGTGCTGGAACAGACCACCTAGGGAGGCTGTGGGAGAGGTTTTCAGGAAAAGCTTAGACAGGTATCTATTGGGGATAATCTACCTGTCCTTGCTTCAATGAAATAGTTTGACTAGGTGCCCATCCTATTCAATCCTATATTTTTATGATTCTATAACATAAATGTTTCATTCCACTTTGTTAAACCATGTTTCAACAATAAATTGCATTTCCCTATTGCCTTCTGGGAGTTTTAGTTCCAACCTCCATCCAGACCTATATGTCAGCCTGATTGGCCAGATGACATATCTTATGACGTGCCCAGAGCTATCTTAAGTTCTGTGATGTACTATGCAGATGTGTACTGCTTTATGGGAACAGTAGCTATCCAGGAAGCCTGGTGCACAGGAGAAAAGTTTGTAATTCCTATAAAACTAGGTGCCATAGGAGAATGCAATCTCATTTTTTTTTTCTAAAATGATCCTAAATGAGACATTTTGGGTCAGCACAAAGACAAGAGCTTCTAATCCCAGCCACACCAGTGTAATACGAACACTTTCATTTCAGTAGCTGTAATGAAGAAAACAAAACATTTTTGCAATATCACCATTTTCCATGGAAGAAATTTGATGGTGAAGAAACTGTGTTTTATATTCATCAGGAAATTCTGGATAGGACCTAATCCAGGAGGACTTCAGCTAGGTCAGATCATCTCTCTGTCAACTATTGGCATGTCTATACGTGTATTTAAGCAAGCCTAAATGTAATGTTTATTAGCTTAATGTGCATTAAGCAGGTTTAGGCAGACATCTACACATGCAGGCATTAAAGCGCATTAACGCTGTGTGTGTGGACTGATTTGGGATTAACTTTAGTCCCAAGTCAGTCCACACACAGAGCAACGATGCACTTTAACATGTCTACTTGTGCATTAATGCACTTGAACTTTTTGCTCCTAAATTTGCAGGTATCAAATTTAGGCATGATTAGCCCCAAATAGCCAATTTTAAAGGGTATTAAGGGCACACACATGTAGACGCGTGCCTTAATACACCTTAAATTTAGGATAATGTGACTTAAAGCATCGTACATAGATATGCCCTATATGTAGAACAAGGGGAATCTGAAGGAGCAAGTCCCTATATGAGGGTTGGGAGGAGGCTGATTGAGGTAGGAGCAGGGGTGGGGTGGAGAAGGAAGGTACCCCTTCCTTTGCCTCCTTTGTATATTTGGAATATAGGTCCAAAGGCTGGAACTGTCTCCATACACAGGCAGTATGTAGCACATGGGACTGCACTCTCAGCAGGGGCTTCCATGCTACTGGGATATTATTAATAGTAATAATGCCATGAATTATATCTGCTTTCAGAGGAATTGCCAGCCACATCTAACTGACTGCCAGCTTGAGCTAGTGGAGCTGAAACTTTAGATCAATGACATAGAGACGGTCTCCCCTCTGAGAGCCATAAATTGCAGTGCTGGTCCCCAAAGACCCTCCTTGCCATTAACTGATTAATGAATTCATTAACGCCTCTTAGAACACAGGATATACAACACAGAACAGGCTGCCTCATGTCTTTGCTAAGTTTTTTTTTTCTTTAAAGGATGGTGGCTGGGGGAAAATAATTAAGTTATGTTGCCCATCACAACCCTCGTATATTGATCGAATAAGGACTGGCAGTATAGTGGAATCTCAGGCACATATCTCCACTACCTTTTATTTGATCCATAATGAACGGCTAAAATAAAGGGTTTATTGCCATTATAAACCTTTCGTTTGGAAGAAGAGAATCAGTTTTATTGTAATGGCCCTAGGTGCATTTTAGCCAGCAGTCCCTTGGGTGAGTGTGGAGAGTCTGCTGGGAGAGTTGTAGGGGTAATACTGCTTTTGCAGCTTGATTGTGCCCTACAAACAGCAATGATTATTTAGTATTTAGTATTATTTAGTATTGTTTAGTAAATGTAACATAACCAACAGGTAAAACACATGGGCTTAGCATGCACTGTCCCCAGTATCTGCCACCTGCATCTTATCAAGAAATGAGGTTATCTTCCAGTGTCCAAGGGCAGGATACACCTCCAGTTCCCATGGTTTCAAATAGCTGCAGCCAAGAAGCAATCCATTACAATCCGTTACAATCCATGCTCCTTATTCTCTGATGATGGTTATTGTAAAAATTGTAAAAGCCCTCGCTGAGGTCACAGGCCCATTCCTGAACTAGTTACTGAAGAAAGTCTAGCCTTCACTTACAGCACCTAGGGCCGGGTTTTATTCCATCTATTAGGCACATATGTGAAGTTTGCATAGGGCAGTTTCTAGACAATAGTTCTCAGGCCACAATGACACAAATGATGTGTCTGATTGTCCTGAATTGTTCCCCTGATGTATAAAAGGTGGCGCTTACAGAGGCTTTGCACAGCTACAAAGTACTGCCCAAGGTGTCAGAAACTAAAGGATCTGTCCCAACATGATTCCTGCCAGGTAGCCCGCTATCACACAGATATTACTAAATTGGAGGGAGTTCAGAGAAGAGCAGCTAAAGAGATTAAAGGGCAGGAGGTATCGATTTATGAAGAGAGATCAAAAGAGCTATATTTGTACATAACAGTTTAGTGAAGTGGTGACTAAATATTTGAAGGGAACAAGTTAAAGGATATAAACACCAAGAATCAAGGGAGGAACTATTTAGGGTCAGGCCAGCAAAAACAATACATCTAGAAGACAGGGAAAGAGACAGAGGGGGGTGGAAAAAAAGGGAGGCGGGGGGCTAGGCCAGATGTGGGGAGTGCTTTGTGTCACTGAGGCCTTGTCAGTACTATATCAGGAGCAACACTGAAGCTATGCTTGGCAAAACTATTTTTTAAAAGTTTAAAAACACAGACCTAGGTCCTGGCCCGCTGCTCCAACTGACCATGCAAATGTAAGTCCCTGAGGATTCTCCAGTGTTGTGCAGTGGGGAGAAGAGAAGTTTAGCGGTAAAGTAGCTCCTGTCTCAATCTGTACTTCAGGTGCCTTGGCCAAGATACAAGGGGGAGCATCCCTACACCCTGGTGATCCCTGACTCCCTGTATGCTATGGGTAGCTGGGCATACTGTCAACTAGAGCAGCCCCAAGGCTGCTGTCATCCACATCAGTGATCAAACACAGACAGACACAATAGTGGAGGAGTCTAAATGTGGCTCCGAATCACATTTTGTGCTCTCTCTGGTATCACGTTCTAAATGCAGCTGGGTCTGAGAGTCTAACCCATTGTCTGTAAACCATTTTAAGAATAGTTTAGACCAGCCCCCTCTTGCCAGGCAAATTATTGTTAATAAGCATATTAACCTAATCTACTTTAAAATCTGATTGCAAATTGATTTGCACTTCAGTTATAACCTAGCTTAACTGGGGCTTTTATGCTAGTCTGGTCTGAGGCCTCCCAAAGAATCATAGAGCCATAGGGTGATGTTACACACTACACTGAGACCATAATAAATCTGTGAAAGTTTGAACGTGCTGTTAATAGTGGCACATTAAAGGTTAATATTGTTTTGTGCCTGCATAGCTCTGACTTGCTGTGAGGGCTAGTGAGCAGGGGCATGGTTAGGAGCCAGGACACCTTAGCTCTATCCCTGCTAAGGGTGGGGGTGGGCATAGGGAGTGGTGCATCCTGGGATGCTGGAGGACTGAAAATTGCTCATTTTGTCTCCATGGAACAGACTGAAGTTACCATAACATGAGCTAAGGAGCACGGCCCAGAGTTAACCTGAAGTGACTTAACTTTTTGATGCTCAGAGGGCATTTTGCACAAGTTAACAATGCTCATGTTTTAAGTGCCCTTAGTACATGCTAAGTTTAATGTGTAACTTCTCCCATAGAAAGGTAGGACTAGACAGGATCGCCAGCTACTCTAACCCTCTGCCCAAGGCAGGATCATCCTTATCCAAACCAGCCACACAAGTCGTTGCCTAGCTTGTTCCTAAAACTGCACAATCAACCTTGCTTCAATGGCAAGGCATATTGCCCCAAAACACCAAAAGCACCCTAATCTTCCACAAAGTAATTCCATTATATTCACCAAAGACAGGCTGAATTCACATTGGTTCAGCTTTAGGGCTAAGAACAGACATTACACATAAACTGGTTTAGGTGAATAGAAACTGGTTTAACTGTGTAACAGAACAGATGTTAACTGCACATAAACCCATTTGAAAATGACTGAAACTGGATTGAAATAAACCTGGTCGAATATAGTATCAGACTTAACTGATTTGGGTCAAAATGGTTTATGCAATGTCTGTCCCAAACCCTTTGCTGGTTTAAGCTAAACCAACCCCCAGCATCCAGGCATGCTCTTTGGCTTGTGCAGGTCTCTCTGCTCCACAGCAGAGCTGGCGCCTCCCCTCTGCTCCCTGGCTGGAGCTTGAGCAGAGACTTGCATGCACAGCAGGGTCTGCTGGCTTCCCTGTGCCCTCCTCCCCGTCCTCTCACCACTCGCTGTTTAAACAGAGATCCCTTCCTCCCTTCTCCCACAGCACAGACTGTAGCTAGCACGTGGTATGCTAGCTAATGCTGTGTAATACAGATAGGATAATGTCCACTTAGGGCTTTTTGGAGGTAATCAACAGCTCGGATGATAATGTCCCTGCATTCCTTCCTTTGGAAAAGGCAGACAAGGTTATTTGGGTAAATCTGATTATCTTTTATTACACCAACTAAACAGTTGCAAAAAAAATTTCTTAGCAATCTTTTGGGTTTCTGAGGAAGCATCTGCAGTTGATGTGTGTGTTCTTCTTGGAATCAATGAATAGTAAAGAAGACAAAAGGCTGGTATGCATTTTCCTTTAGAAAAAGCTGTTTAAGAAGAGCTTGTGATGAGCGAGGCTTTGTTTTCTGATGGGGTTTTAAATGCTGATAACAGAATTGACAAATAGTCTGTTATCAAGGGTGGGGGGAGGGGAGGAGGGCTTCCTAATCAAAGTGTTCTGCCAGGGCCTGGCCATGCCCCCCTCAGCTCAGCCCTGTACAAGGGAAGGGAGGGCTGCTGTAGTGCCCCCCGGCTTCTAGCCTGAGCCACAGCAGGCATGTGCCTGCATTTGTGGGATATCCATCTGGTTACAAAACTGATTTAGCCTAGCCAGGTTAGACTAACCTGCAAAGATTGAATCAATTCAGGCTCAGGTTTTTGAATGTCTGTCCCTAGCCTACAACACAGCATTGCCACCAAAGGATAGATGGGGATGTCCTCTTGAGACGTTTAAAATTTAAACTAGGAAAAACAGTAATTAGGGTGGCATGTTTAAAAGGCTTGGTGTTTACCCTTCTGGGAGCTGTACCAAGCATTTCAATAGGAAAAATATCTGTTCCAAAGCTTTGATAAATGCCCCATAAAAATGCTACATAGAAGAAAATAATTTGTTGGAGGAAGAAAGGACCAGATTTAATAATATGTCTTTTTCTTCTCAAACATGGATGATCCTGTGCACGCCCTGACAAGTAGCATCTGGTGGGTCTTGGGAAAGGCTTGGGAGTGGGAGACCTTCTGTTGAGTGTGGATCCATTCCAGTAGCTTTCTGCCAGGTGTATGGTCAGATCCATACTGCTGGCAGTGGTTTTGAAGTTGCCTTGCACTTTCAGATCCACTCAAAATGTTAGCAGTGCAAGCCCGCAATAATAGTATCATAAGTAGCTCTGTAGAGGAGTCATTTTCTATCCTGACAGTCAGGAGGAGGGAAAGATATGGAAGGTGTTGGCACTGGATTTACAACCCAGCCCCAATACCTTTGTTCTGGATGAGCACAACCCTCAGATCAACCACAACTCCTGCTGGTTGATAATAGGCAAGTTTATTGATACACAGTGATAGAAAATAAAAGCAATGCAGGCAAAGCAAGTACAGCATACATTACCCAAATTCCCTAGTCCCAGAATATACACAAGGTAAGCAATCCATCCGGCTGGTATGTAAACACCACCTTGAAGTCCTTTGCTTGAGTGTCCAACATCAGCAGCTTTGGATGTTAGGGGCTAATGCCAACTGCTTTCCTCTCCTCTGTTTTGAAAACTCTTTATCTTGTATTTTTTCTTCTCCTGGTGACTTCTGATGACTCTTGTTCGGTGGCTGTCACTGGTTGGTGACAGTGACATGTCTCATGTTGTCAGCCAAAACCCTATTTTCACAACCCATTGTTTTCCTGCCTGGGCTAGACACCCTGTCTGCTTCTGAAGGCTGGAAAACCTGTGTGACTTTGAAACCCAAGCTCTTTAAAAATCAATTAACCCTTGCTTCTATAACCATTATTCTGTGCATATATATATATATAGCCTATAAGCCAATTTTCAAACTAAACCTTTAAATACCATTTCCAAGCCAACAGAAGGCTGAAATCATATAGTTCTGATTTAGATGCTTTGCTGCTGCCTTAAATGTCATACGAATGATATGGACTCCCTCCTCACCTCTGCCCAGTTGGTACTCTCCCTAAAGAAATCTTTTGTGGCTTATTCTACCTGGACCCTTATGTAGGGTCCTGTTCAGCTGTCCCATGGGCTGGCTTTTGTTCCAGCAATATTGAGTGTTTTGTCAGTAATCTAGACAATGACACAGAATCTTTTGTGATGACACCCAGATTGGCAAGGTAACCAATAATGCAGAGGAGACAGTACTGTTACCCTGAATCCCCTGACCATGGGGCAGTGGAATGTATTTTTTAACAGGATGAAATGCAAGATGATGGAACTGGGCAAAAAGATGCAGATTATGTGTGCAAAATGGGAGGTTGTCTTGAACTGCAGTGATTTAGGGAAGGCTTCATGGGATTTTGTATGGAAAAATTAAATAGTTACTGGATCTGACACAGGAACCCAGGTTTCTCCTAACCCCTAAACTATTCAGGCTTCTTCACTTGCTCTCTCCCTCACCCCATAATATTGAATTATTTCATGGAAACTGAACAGATTGCACAGGGGATGAGAGAGACCCTCCTAGAGTATCTGGTAGCACTATGGTTAGAGCACTTTTCTGGGAGATGCTGGGGCCAAGTCCTCTCAGGTGGGGGCAGAATTGGAACCCGGGTCTTCCATGGCACATCTGAGCACTCTAGCCACTAAACTAAAAGGAGACAGAAGCCTGCTCCTCCTCCAAAGTGAATGGTGTGTGAAGCACTGTGCTCTGGTTAACATCAGGCAGATTGGACAAGATTGCCAGAGAACGGCTACTAAAGTGAACCACAATGAGGTTTGTCCATGAGGTAGGTACTGAACTGACTGGCATTGTCAAGACACCAGAATTTAGATACCTGGGGAAACTGATGGCTGCAAACTAAGATGCTACTATGATTAGTTGACTGCTGAGAAAGGAGGATTGAACATTTCCTACTAGCTAGTGTTGGAAAATTAGCATGCTGGCTTGTGTGGGATACTGTTTTAAGACAAATACATCTCCACATGTGCTGTATAGGAGCCTAGGCTCCTGTGTCTATGAATTTCACCCAGCATCCTGGCACCTAAATTTAGGTGGATCAATGCTGATCCTTGCAATACCAAAGTGCTTTTTGTGCATCTAGCCCCCAGTGTTGACACTTCAAAACAGGGGTACAAAAATCATTCAGTAACTGGAAGATGAGCTTTTGGATATGAACTTTAAGGAGATCAATCTGTCCAGCTTACCAAAGGAAAGGTTGAGAGGTGATGTGATGGCTATGTATAGATACTGACACGTGGGCAGGTTATCTGATACTAGGAGGCTTTTCATTCTTGCTGATGAGAGCTGGAATTTGAAGTTTGAGAAATTCAACCCTGAAATAAAATGCAGTTTCGTAGCAGTGGGTGGTGGATTGAACACTGGAAGAGCTTATCAGATGGTTGGATTAACTGTTTCTTAGAGTTGTTAAAATGAGATTAAAGATCTTTCTAAAAATATGCTTTCATTCACCTTCTGGGAGAAATTCTACAGCCTGCATATCCAGGGGGTTGAGCTTAGATGGCTGTTGGGGTCCCATCTGGCCCTAGAAGTCATGAACTCATCTCTTTATTTTCTTCTTTCCCAGGCAATGAGGAGGATGGGAAACTCTGCATTGCCTTTCCCATGTTAATAACCCTTGCAGTACTCCATTAAGACAGCGACTATAATCAGATCTGAAGCTTCAGTTCTTCTGCTAGTTGCCTACCTGCAAAAGTCAGAAAGGGTGTTTTTCCTTCATGCACAATTGACCAGACATAGTCAGTGCTGTAAGGTAGTACAAACAATCATCTTTCCTAGTGCTGGTTACTGTGCCCCACGTTATGCTTAGGATCAATCTGATTGCCCGATTTGGGTTGGAAAGGCATTTTCTCCTAGGACAGCTTAGCTCATCTTCCTCCACAGTATGCACTATGGATCACCTGTTAGTAAAATCCAAACACACATTACCTAATCAGCTCCCTGGAGAGCATCTGTTATATCGTAGATTCAATAAAGCTGTTGTCATGCTTGACTTCTCGTGTACGGTTCATAACATGAACATTAAATACCTAAGCATGTGAAGCAGTTAGGCTGTTGAGATCTTAGACCTGTATTTAAGGTCATGCCAGGGACTTTCCCGCTACTGATCCAAAGGATATGATCCCCCCTTCTCTATCTACAGTATCTTGTGCATACACAGGAGAGGCAAATAGTAGGCAGCTGGGATGCAGACAAAGCTGAGTTAAATTGGTGTAATTTATACCAATTTTGTACACAGATATGTAACCCTAGCCATGGTGCTACCCATGGCCATGTCTGAATTCAGGGTCCTGGGGTGTCAAATAGCCTCGGTCAATGTCCCCGCCTCTGAGGCTGGGGCCACCTCTCCATGGAGTGCCTTCTTGTGGTTTCCCCACACACTGGAGTACATACAGTCTAGCTATTTACACAGTTAATTATTTACAAAACAGTCAACATATGAACAAGGCTAATAGCAGAACAGGATATCACTAATTTAACTGTCAATGAATTAAAACACTCTGTACAAATTGAATCAAAGAAACCCTCAGTACAACTCCCCAGCTTAAACCTTGAGACTCCAGTGGATTTCAACAGGAGCACACAGGGTTAACACAAACATCAGCTCTCCTTCATACTGGCAGCACAATAGCCATGGCTGGTGTGGCTGCTTCTGGAAGTCCTGCTCTCTGCTACAGCCTCATGTGGAAGAGCAGCTCTCCTCTGCTCCAGCTGTCTGTGGTATCTGCCAAGAAACACACAGTGCCCCCTTTCCCCAGAAGAACCTTTCTCCGATCCTCAGACATAGGCCCTTGCGCTGATAACAGAAACAACCCTGGGTTTATTACCCACCCTGCCCCAGGCTGGTTCTCAGTTAACTCTTCCCAGAGCCTTCTCAGATCAACACCCTGCCCTCCTAGCCACGGGTCCCTCTGCCTCACAGAGGGTACCAGGTTGTCTTCTCCCCATCACTAAGGGCAGGTTCACTTTACAGGCAGGCTCCGAGCTCTGTGGTCCCAGGACTCCTTCCCTTCGCTGAGCCTGGCTGAGTCCCTGGGGATGAGTCCTCTCCCCTCTCCTGCCTCAGGAGCCAATAAAAAACATGCATAAGCTTTTGCAAGCAACAACTTCCTGCACACTTTCCCACTCTGCCTTTGCAGGGATCCTGCACCCTGCTGCAAATCCAGCAGCAGCTGTTACAGATATAAATTAGACCAGGATCCTGAGATGACAGGTGACCAGTTTATTGAACTGTAGGCTGCTCTCACAGTGCCCCACAAGTAAGTGGTAGTCATCTAAACAAAGAGCTATCCCCAACTCAGTTCAAATTAACTAGACGGACAGAGAGCCATGCACACACACAATATACAGCAAAGTATAGATACTGCTGGGGTGGGGGATAACTGGGTAACTTTACACCATAATAGAGTGATTTATGTTGATGTAGGCCTGCAGATCCTGCCCTAAATGGTGCACTTAGTATATAACAGTCCTTAAATAAAATGGCTATGCAGAAGTGAGGGCATGGACAGAGCACTCTTTCTTCCACTGCCCATCTCCCTGAGCCAAAGAGTCAGGGTCCCTCTGCCTTATTTTCCATCTGACTTGTGTCCCTTTCATGTTTGGACTTATGCATGGTTACACACCTACCCTGGCAGAATAGGATTACCACACATGTCCAGAATCAATTCTTTCTGAGCATCCTCAGAAGGCTATGTCTAGCTCATAGGTGGGTCCAGAGGTGGGTCTCAGTACCACTAGGAGAGTGGAGGGGCAGGAGAGGGGAGTGACCTCTGAGGTTTGTAATGTATGTGGTCAGCATCTATGGACTAGATGCTGGGAGCAGCCCAAAGTAGTGGTACAGATGTGCACTAAATAACATATGTGAAGGTGTTGATTTCCTTCCCTCTCCCACTCAGTCCCCTGGACAACACTTTGATGAGTAAGCCCACTTGAGGAGGAGCAATGTCTTCTAAATGTCACACCTGATCTTTGCTGACCTTATCAAAGCATAAGATCAATACATTGACCCTCATAGAGCATGAAACCACATGCAAAGGTTGAAGAGAAGCAATTAAAACAGAATTTCAGGAAAGAGGGGAAATATCCCTGATATGTCTCCAGGGAGAAGAACGAATGAACCAAAAGCAACTGCCGCTCTAAGAATTATCATATACATAATTAGTATTTGATAAAGCTGGAAATAAAACACAATGTCCATTAATCATACTGACAGCTGGAAAATGACACCACAGAGCTCCTGAATACAGTGTGGCATGTATCTTCCTTCAGCAGACCAAGTGCTAATATGCAACAGTGGCCTGGAGCAATCTTACAGGACTTTTTAAACCCAATGCTATAGACTTTTTTAAAAGGTGACTTTGTTGATTTTTAGTGGGTAACCCCCCCCCAAGGATGCTCTGAACATACAGTTGAAGGGCCTGGGCTGTAATACTGTGGGACTGCTAAGGTTGTCTATTCATAGCTGGAAGGTGGGGGTAGGGTCAGCAGAAAAGATAGTGGGGGCCAAAAATGTTCCACATCTCCCAGACACTTTCTGTTAGCATTATGGGAGATGTAGCCTTGATGTAGGAAATCCAGAGTTAAATTCTAGCCCAGATCCTTAGCTGGTATAAACCATAATGGAGCATTTTCCCCAGCTGAAGGTTTGGTCCATGGATTCCAGGCAAGACCACACGATGGAAAGACCATTTCCAACAACTTTGCAACTGATAGTGATTTTCCCACAAAGAGGGCAGCAAGTCTGGGAACTGGAGGATACAGAGCATACAGAGAAAGGGTCTAAGGCTTAGGCATGGGAGAGTTTATTGGAAATTGATGCAGATCATAATACAGTCTAGAGACAAAACACTACAAGGTAGTCATGTGTCAGGAGGAAAAGGGCAATGTGGCTATGAGACCCTTTGGGAAAGTAAGAACTTCCAAGAGATTCTTTGGGCCAACGAGGAGCTGTGTCTGGACCAGTTTCTTATCTGAGGTGTTATGCAACCTCAGATCACAGTTATTTTCAAGATTTTGGATTTTTTCCCCCATTCCACATGTAGATGAACCTGAGACCTTTTGGCACTTCCCCTTCTTTGCCCCCAAAGTGATGAGCAGGGAGCTCACCTCTGACACATGAGTTCCAATCATCCCTGGTCTGCCTTATTTAGAACAGGGCCTTAAACCCAGATTTCCCACAACCCAAGCAAGTGCCCAACCACTCAGCTGCTGGATATGCTGGGGCAGGGCTCTTTTGATTTCTCCTTTTGGAACTGTTCTACTTAGTATAAATATTCATTGGGGTGCAAATGAAACCTGATTCTCCAACAAGCTGGAAAAGTGCCCTAACCAACAAGCTGGTGGAGTGGGGGGCTAAGATAGTTTCCCTCCCTCTCTCTTTCCCTCTCCCATTTTTACTTAAAATTGAAATCGTGCTGGGGGAAAGGGGTAACAGCAGTTATGATTATGAATATCACATGTTCTCAGTGAATTTTGTCATGAGAATATGCAAAGCAAGACTTATTTATAGTAATACTTTGCTTCTCAACAAAATTGCCATCAAACCCAGCACATTACCACAAACAAATTTTGCTCTTCACCAGTCAGAATCATCTGCCCATGGTGGGAAGTGGGGGGGATAGCTTCCCCAAACCATTTCTGACCAGCTCTGCTTAGACCACAGATCTGCCTAGAGAGTCTTGGATAGCATGACATGCACTGATCTTCAGCTGATAACCTTTTTTCATAAGGTAAAGAACACTGAAAACCATCTTCTTAGGACACAATCAGAAAAGTCAATCAAAGAAAGTCTCTGCTGTCCTGGGAAACACTCTATGTACCATGAGTCTCAGCAAACGAGGGGAAGAAAGCAAATTTAGCAGTGCCAGCCACAGCACACACAGATGGCTGCAGTTCCTAAATAAGCATTACATTAGTGTAAAGGAGAAAAAAAGGAAGAAAAGAAAATATAACAGCTGTATCTTGAGCCTGGAGGCTGATGTTCAATCTATGTTTGGAGTTGCTGGCAATTAAAGTAAAGTTACATTTAAATTAATGGGGCAATGCTGATTACAATATTTGACCTGCTACAAAATATTCTGGTGGGGGACATTGTTCAGGTTTTAATATCCTTTTTGGGTGAATAGTAATATTTAAGCAGAGTTCTGCACTGATTTGATTGGGAAATTTTGATTAAAAATCAATGGTGTGATATGGTGCTTTATAATCAACTATACTTTATAACCAAGAAGTGCAAGGATCATTCAACTTCTTGTAATTACCTTTTAGGGTTGACGGTTCCCCCTGTGCTCAGTGAACAAGGAAGTAAGTAAATAAAATGATGCAAGTCTCTAGATGTGAATTCTTCATTCCAGCAACAATTCCACAGAAATTAGCCAGGCCCTAAATCTCTAGCTCTAAAAGAATGCGGTAGGTAGAATAAATTTTTGCTGCACTGTTTACAAAAAGTCTGTTCACATCCCAGTGTTGTTACATATTTTTACCAGTAATCTGGAAGAAAAATGTAAAACCCTAGCTGGTAAAGATCACAGAGGACACAAAGAGTGGTAGAGTGGTATAGGCAGGGCAGATTCAAAGAGCATGCTTTTTAATACAGCAGTGTGCACAATTATACTTCTGCTTACTGAAGCTGTGTGCACAATTAATTAATTTAATGCAGCAGTATGCACAATTATAGCTCTGCTTACAGGATGGGAGCCTGTCTCGTGGAAAACTTTGATTCCAAAAATGGAGCAGGGGTCATGATAGGTAATCAGCTGGATGCAAGTTTGCAGTATAATGGGCTAATACTATCCTTGGATTTTATAAGCGGGGTAACTATAAGAGGGAGTATAACCCAGTATCCAGCACCGATCAGACTGTTACCACAATCCTGTGCTGAGTTTTGGCATCTGCATTGCACTGTATGAAAGGCATTAAAATGGAGAACGCGCTAAGAAAAACTAAAAGAATGATCCAAGGGATGTAAAATCTGCCTAAATGTTCAATGTAAAGAATTTAATCTATTCAATTTATTGAGGAGAAAGTTAATACACCCCTGGAACCACTATGATTATCGAATCTGACTCTCTGTGGGTGTGTCTACATGTGCATTTCAGTGTGTAAATTTAATGCATATTAGCTTAATGTGCATTAAGCATGTTGAGGAAGGCATCTACACATGCAGGCATTAAAGCATATTAACTCTATGTGTATGGACTGACTTGGGACTAACTTAGGATGCTGGGAGCAGCCCAAGAATATACCTGTACTACCTCAATCTAATGGATTTATCCCTTCCCTGGATTTACATCTTTCTGGGTTTCCCACAAAACTACACCTTTGCTGACTTTAATTAGTCCCAAGTCAGTCCACACACACAGTGTTAACGCGCTTTAACTATTTGCGCCTAATTTTGATACTTGCGTTTGCAGGTATCAGATTTAGGTGTGAATAGCTTTAATGTGCCATTTTTCATGTGTAAACATGTGTCTTTAATGTGCAGTTACTTAGGCTAATGCGTGTTAAAGCATCATGTGTAGAAGCACCCTGTATAATGCAGACTAGAGAATTTTAACGCATCAGTAGATAGTCACAGAAGTTTAGGGCTAAATTCACCTTCCCTAAGGCCATGATTCAAGACAGGATCCCTATTCAAGAGAACAAACCTTGCATTCAAGTCTCAGTGAAATCAAGTGAGGGCTTGTCTATATTATGTCAGCAGCAGCTCTCCAGTAGGATGGACTGAATATACCCTGCACACTTGAGTCCATCCACTAGTGCTCTCCAGAACTGCAGGTTTACTTATGTGTCTGCTCCAGTGAGTTCCTGTTCTCAGGGAACTGAGGGCTCAAGGACAGGTTTTGTGCACAAGTCTGAAGCAGGCTCATGGGTGAACGCCTGACTTTGGAGCACATCAGTAGACCTGTGGGGTGGGGGGGCATTCGAAGCCTTGTCGCTGACACGGTATTGACAAGCACTAAGTAGGGTTTTAGATCCTTAAAGGAATCTATATTGATGAGTGATATAATGTTGATAGCATTGCATAGTACCTCCAGTAAAGAGGCTCCATTATCAAGCCTGGAGATGGTATGAGATCCTTAAGTAGATGTCAATATTTCGAGATGACAGTAAGGTATTTTGGATGTACTCATAGAATGTGTGCTGGTCTTCGAGAGGACATTTCTTGCTATCATGTGCTGCAGCCTGTTCTTTTGTTTTTTATTGCTGTTACTTTTAAAGCTGACCAGTCAGCTTCAATCTTTTTATTGTTTCTTTTAATCTATGACAGTGTGTGAAATTCTTCATCTTTGCTGTGCCAGAGCTGTGAAATCTGTTGACTCTTTCTTCTTGATTTACTCAAGCCTTTAACACACAGCTACAGAGGGGCTCAAATCAAACAAGGGAAAGAAAGAAGCCATGAAATCCTTACTGTCAGACAGGTCAAGTGACAGAAGGGGAAGGTACAACTCAGCCTCACAGCTTTATTTCTTGTACTGATGACTGGGTACCTAGACAGCACCTCAGAGACCTTTGGGGACCATACTCTGGATTTGGGCTGGGTAAAACTGAATCACATTTTTGTGAGTATCTTTCCTTCCTCATAAGCTTATTTTTAGTAAATGATTATCTTTTTTTTTTTTTTTAAGTATTAGCAAATCCAGAGCTTCAACAAGTCATTATATTTGTCATTTGTGTCAATGAAGAGTCAGCTATGTCATCGGTATTATGTCTTCTCCCAGTATGAATGACTGAAACGTGTCAAACAAGAATCCTTGACAGCAGATACAAAATACTAAATAACATACTTACTATTCCAATTTTGGGATAAAGAGTGAGCCTGAATTAAGTTAGGCAGGAGATTTCCACAGGCAGGAGAGATCCACTGTCTTCATCTTCCCAACCCTAGGCCTTACTCTCTCAGTCATGGATCCTGTTTCTCTACAAAACCCAAAAAGAAAAGTCAGAAAAGAATAGTGTTATTGTACCTCCTCATTCCCAGGAAGATCTAACAATATTTTATCCTATCAGAGGTTAAGAATATACCTGTACTACCCCAATCTGATGGATTTATCCTTTCCCTGGATTTGCATCTTTCTGTGTTTCCCACAGAGCTATACATTTGTTATAAAACTAGTCCAGTGTCATTGTTACTGCAAAAAATAGGGATAAGTCTATTCATAAGCAAGAGTCTGATCTTGTCCTGCTCAAGTCAATGGCAGCTTTGCCACTGACTTCAAAATGGCAGGAACATAGCACTGAGGAGTTAATGTGCCAACATCCAGGTAGGGGGCTCAAATGAAGCATAAGATACAAGTATTCTGTCATTAGACATTAATACAAAAAGAGACAACTCAGCTTACATTAGTAGAGCTGGTTGGGAATTTTCCAGTGGAACAATTTTTCAGTAGAAAATATTGATTTGCTGCAAGTGAGCTTTTTCATAGAATGTGCTACAAATTCAATGAATTTGAATTGGAAAAATGTGTCTTGAAAAATATCCCAAGGTGCTTTGATACTACCAAATCAGTCCATTTCAGCATTTCTTCAATAAAGGCTTTGATTGCATTTTAAAAAAACAAAACAAAATAAAAAAACAACAATCTTCCACTCTAGAGATATCTTTTATTTTGCCTTAAAAAAAAGTCAGAAATCCAAACAAAATGTTCCAATTTTTTCCCCACAGAAATTTAAAAAAAAAAATGTCTTTTTTCCATTCTGAAATCATAGAATCATAACATTATAGAAACTGAGGGTTTGAAAGGACCTCAGGAGGTCATATCTGGTCCAACCTCCTGCTCACAGCAAGACCATCCCCAGCTAGAACATCCCATCCAAGGCTTTGTCTAGCCAGGTCTGAAAAATCTCCAAGGATAGAGAGTCCACCACCGATCTGGGGAACCTGTTCCAGTGTTTACTCTCACCCTCTGGGTGAGCAAGTTTTTCCTACTATCTAACCTAAACTGCCCTTGCTTACAGCAACACAAAGCTCTTGGTCTTTGCAGTGAATAGGAAACTGCTTGGTTCAAGAGATTTGGGTAACACCCCTCAAATGTATAACATGACTGGGAGAATCCACTCAGGAAAAAGGATAAGAGTGGGTGAGCCTGGGCAGTCAGAATCACAGGTGAATTATGAGAATTGGCATCATGGAGCTAGACTAAGAGAAAAGGGTGTTACACACCAGTCAGAGCTTTTGTAAAAAAAACCAAAAAACCTGCAGGACTGAGTTTCAGGGGACATTGCAGCTATGGTCTGAAAAGAAGCGTAAGAAGAGACGCTTCACAACCACAGTCAACATGATGCCTACTCATTCAGTCTGAGGAATGCTCACTCCATTCATTTAACAGCCTGATAAGGAATAACAAAACAAAGAGATGCACCCCTTAGGCTTCAATCCTGGTGTTTCTTCTGGCTTCCCCCACATGTGATGCCAGAGTAGAGTCCCTGCAGTGTCAAGGAAACTCCTAGGCAGTACACCAGAGGACTCAATAAAACTAAAGCCAGGAAGCCTCCATTGCTTTGTGACTTGAAACCATCATCTTTCTCAGCTTGGCCTACTCTGGATCCTGGATCACATGAAAGTTGAATCTGTGCAGAGCGGCTGGCTGGAATAAAATGTATAACCATGCTCCAAAGCACCTTAATTGTTTATTAATTACCCCATAAATCATGATGACACCTTTGTGTGCCCTCCCGGTAGCTCACTCTCACTGGGCTTGGAGTAGCGTGGTGCTTAATTTATGTAATAAATGCACCCCTGCTCCTTTGTTTGAGACCGTACAGGATGACAAGAGGTAAAAGACTGATCACTTGGCAATCTGGGAAGGGAATCAGGCTACACAAGCCCAAAACAGAGACTCCAAAAGCAGATTCCTCTTCCAGTGTTCTGTGTCAGTTCCCCAATGTGTAGCTCAGGTATTCATAATAAGAAGTGTTACCCTTGTACCGTGTAGGCACTGACTTATCACATCCATTTGAGGAGCAAACTGTTACAATGATCATACAGTGTGTTTTTGTGCTGCTCAAGGTACCAGGACATGCAGATCTCAGGTCCTTTATATTTTCCTATCTTACGTGTGATGGTTGGAAGCTCAGGAAGTGTGAGATTAAGGCTGAAATTTTCAAAAGCTACTTAAAAGGATTTGAGTCCCAATTAGAATGGCCAGGAATGAGGGATCCAATTCTTCCTGGCAATTTATTTAAAAAGAAAATAAGTGCAAATATGTGGAAATAATCTGGGAACAAAAATCTGCAAGACAAGATAGTTGTGGTATCATCAGCAGCATCAGAATTTTGCTAGGATTCTCCTGCCCTGACACTTTTCCACTCTCTTTCCTTTCCATGGCATTTTTTTTAGAGGAGATGATGATCATGATGATGACAATGATGATGATGAAGTGAGTGTTACCACACTCATATGCTGGGTGAGGGCCTGAAATCCAGTGACAGGTAGAACGGTCAATGTCAATAAGACAAGGGCACCCAAAGGAGGGCCAGGCCATTAGGGCATTCACAGATGATGTGGTTGTCTGTCTGAGCTTGAGCAGCACCACAACTGCAACCAGCATGGCTGGAGACACCCCAAGAGTACATGCTTGTCTTAAACCATCCAACACCTGTTTTGAGATGGTTAAGAGCAGTCCAGGCCCTGCGAGGCAGCTGCCAGCCTGGGGGGTGGAAGCTGGCATTGGGGATGAAGTTCTTTAGCCACAGTTCTTGTGCAGCATATTGCCTGCTCCACTGACGGGAGGTCCAGGCTGTGGGTGTCATGCCATCTGCAGATTCAATGAGTTTATTGGCCTGAGCAGAGAATGGGTTCCAAGACTTCAGGTGGTAGTTGGTTTTCTGACTTACATATACTAGGCTATAGTGCAGAAAATGGTCTGGATCTTGGTCTTTAAGACCTAGGGCCAGGGTGGCAACTTGTCTCCAGATGTCAGGGGGTAGAATGCCTGAAAGGACTGGTAAGCAGTCAACTGGAGTTGGCACAAGGCATCCAGTGATGGTCCTCATGACATTATTAAGGCTGGAATCCACTACCTTGGTGTGCATGCTTTGGCCCCATACAGGCAGTCCTCTACTTACAACCTTTCGAGTTACAATGTTTTGCACTTACAGCATTTCTAAATTGACAGCCTGTTTCAACTTTCAGACATCAGTTTTGACTTTACAATACTTGATCCGATGCCATGCTGTGCCAGTGAACAAGTCGCTGTGTCACCCATCTCCCTGGAGAACATCTGTCCAAACTTCCTTGGACACTTTCTTTTAAAAAGCAGACAAGACTCCAGAAAAATCTGTAGGCAAGGCTCCTCAGAGGACTCCAGCCAAAAACCCTTCAAAAAGTCCAACCAAGAGCCCTTCAAAGAGTCCAGCAAAGTCACCTCAAAGAAGTCTTTCCAAATCAATATGATTGCTATTTACAATATAAATACATTAATGTAGCTATATTACTCATCTATAATTAATTGAGTACAAAATTCTGGGTTATTTTTGGTGAAAACAGTATCAGGCCATGGTTCAGGAACCAATCCCCCATTTATAACATTTTTTCCTATGGGAAAATCGGTTCCAAGTTACGTTTTGACTTAAGACGCCGTTTTCAGGAACCAATTGTGTCGTGAGTCCAAGGACTGCCTGTACTGGAGAGGAGCTTAGGGCATGGAACAAGCCTCTGCACACTGCCAAATCAAGTGTACCAGGACTGCCTCATAACAGTACAGAGCTCTGGCCACGATACCATTCAGTCTGATCATGGCTCTTCAGATAGGATGACATTGCATCAGAAGCACACTAAAGGACTGTAGATTTGTCTGCACTGTAGTGGAGAATAGACATGCCCACAATATCTTGAAACTAGGTAGCTCAGTTAATGGTATTAGTTTAGCTGTGGAAGCACAGTCCTCAAAATAGGCTTAACTAACACAAATTAGGGACCTTCAGATCCAATCCCAATTCAACTGGGGGACAGAACCTTAAGGGAACAAGCCACCTGTATCCCCCCCTCTGCTTCAGCAAATTACATCCAAGTTGAATTTCACTCAGTGATCCCATTTGTCCCCAATTCCAATGAGGATGTGTCTGGGCAAACAACCTACCCATGCTACTGGCTCCCGTTTCAAGCCAGTAAGGGTGACTGGCAGACTGCAATTCTTGACAGCATGATGTGTCAGGCAGGAGCAAGGGTAGAACAATGAAAGGTACATGGAGGACAGAAACTGAAGAGAAGAGGAAGGGGAGGAAAAAAATTTACCTAAGTAGCACTTCAGAGGGTTTTTTCCATGGCCAGCCAGAAACATTCAATCTCCCGGAAAAGAGGTTCTTCTAATCATGGGGGATAAGCCATCACCCTATGCTCACTGAGCAATCCAAGGCTATCTCGCAGCTTCAGACAGGGAACTGAGAGTTACCATCAAATTACTGAAGGCTGTAAACCAATCACCACTGCAAATTTCCACTCCATCACCGGCCTTTTTATTTATAGCACTCTCTGATTTCAAACAACTTTTTTTTTTTTAAATTATTTTCTTTGTCTGAAAATTGATATAAAAAGAAATCCATCTCTCAGCCATCATTTCTCTTAATGATGTTTACATCAGCAGATGGGGAAAAAATCACTTTTTAAACAGAATTTATTACCCACTGACCCAAAGCTTTACCATACATCACTGTGGTTTCAGAAAGTTAGTTACCACAGCAACATGATGTAACTCTCCAGCCCTGCTGCAAAGCTGCTAAATTTAACTCTCTGTTTCCTGCGCCTTTTGACTGTATCTTCTGATAGGAGGCCTCCATTGGTATCTGGCACACAATTAGAAAGTCTCAATTAGGAAGTCAAGCTTCAGTAACTCTCCACATGAAATACTTTGACACAAAACTGTTAACACACTAGAAACCTGCAGAGTATTAGCATAAAATAATAGGTAGGTAGCATGAAATCCCTCATCTAGCCCATCTAGAACAGGGGTGCTCAACTCCTGGCCTGGGAGCCAGATCCAGCCCATGGAGCTGTGTCACGTAACCTGGAAGTCTTCCCTGTTATCAAATTTCAGGACCTGTGGGGAGCTCTACGGGCCAGCTATCATAGCCTGGTGGGCTAGATCAGGTGCATGGAGCCTGATCCATGTGTGCAAGGCCCAATATGGGTGCAAGGCCAGAAGAAGGCAGGCAGCATGGGGCTGATGCAGGCACACATGGGCCAGATAGGTTGTGTGGTTCTGTGGAGCTAAATCCAGGTGCACTGGGCTGAAGGGAGGTGGCACAGGGCATGATCCTGGTGTAGTGGGCCTGATCCGTCCCTCAGACTAAACCCACACTGCTCATTTGGCCTATAGGCCCCAAAGGTTGAGCCCTTCTGCTGCAGAAGAAACATTGCCTGGAATATGATCCCATTTTCAATATATAGCAGCAGATCACTGCTTCACTTACATGCTCAAAAGGAAGGGGGAATTTCACGTTGTGCAAACTAACTGTGATGTTTTAGCTGCTCCTTTTCTTCATTGTTTCATCACTGTGGAGCTATATTGATATTGTGAATATCTATTTGACTAATGCTTGCCTGCACATCTATGTGTGTGTGTTTATATCAATTGGATAAACTAGACTGATTGATAAATTATTTAGAAAATGTATGGAATAATAGGTGCTATTGCCCCATGGAACTGAACGGCTTAGGAAATTGATAAGGGCTCCCGACCTCATTTACCCTAAGATGTAGGAGAGTCTTGGGGATCTGCTCATTCACTCAGAGGTCCTGTGCTTTTATTGCATTTCCATGACCCCCACCTCCACTTCTAGCACCCAGCCACACAGACCCACCTGAGCTCCAATAATCTGTGCCATCAGTCAACCTCCTGGATAGCTCACACTCAGGATTCAGACCACAGAATACAGTGGTGGCTCCAGTAGCACTAAATGGTGAACTCCTCCTGGCCATGAACAGAAATGAGATCTTCATCATACTGTTGAACATCTCTGCAGCTTTTGACCACAAGGTACTGCTAACATATGAAAACCATGAGCAGATGGCCAAGCACTAAACTAACCGCTACTGCCCAACCACTACTCCACAGCTGCACCACCAACGATGATGGGTAAGGGTTCCTCCCTGCCAAAGGCCTTCATTTGTGCAGCCACACAGAGATCCATATTATCTCTTATTCACAGTACCTAGATGAGACCATAGGGAGACAGAGTGAGACTCCCTTGACTCAGCTGCCAACAGAGTGCTAGTGACACCCACTAACGTTTCATTATCAGCTGATGCAACCATTACCACTACGAAGGGGTCAGCATGCCTGGGAGAGATCAGCCTTTGGATGAAGAGTAGCTGATGCCTCCTGAATGCAGACAAGACTAGAAAGAAAAGGGAAACACTTTGAAGAGCTGGACAAGATGTCCCCACCTCCTACTGAGAGTATATGGACTTGGTGCAAGTGGCATCAGTTTCCAAATATATCCCCATTCATCTTCAGCTTACTAGGACACCTAGTTCCTTCCTCCCAGACAAGGACCAGGCCACTGATCCCTGCAGGTATCATCTCCAGGCTAAAGTATTTCACTTCTTCATCTCTGAAGCTGAAGGTGAAGATGATGTACAGACCCCAGGAAGAGCTGAATGTGATGACTGCCTAACCTTCCCTGTAGCTCAGGCCACCATGAGCATAGCAGGTTTGTGCTGAAGTTTTTATTTGGGCACCTGCTCAGCTTTCCATCACAGTCTAAGGTTTTCAAAGCAGCTAATAGTTCAAGCCCCAGTTACAGCAAGGACAGATTTCAATCTATGAGCTACTATGATAGCTGTGCTCCTCTGGAACAAATGCCAATGCCAACGCTTAGGACAAAGTATACACAAGTTTCTGGAGGGGGGTGGATTTCTTTTGCAAGCATAACTTGGAAGGATTTTATAACTCCTCCCTTTGCATCAATGGGAAACAAACAACAGCTAATTTCTTAGTCAATGGGAAAAATTGATACACAGCCTGTGGCAGTATATTTTTGGTTGTATGTGGTGGTGTGATAGAAGTATAATCCTACTGCTGATGTGTCATGGTGGGTAGGTACTGGTGATACTCAGATGCACAACACTGGAAGGGTATTGGTGGAACTTGGGTGTACTGGGGGGAGGTTTCTGTTTGTGCTTGTCTGTATAAGTATGAGAGGCTGCTGATAGTGCTTGGTTGTACAATGGTGATGAGTGCTGATTGTACTTGGGTGTGCAGTGATGGTTAAGTGTTGGTAGTAGCTAAGGAAGACATCTGCACCCAGATTTTATTTCAACCTTCAGTGTAGAAATGGTCAGCCTAGATAAAGCAGGCTGCAAGCTTTAGAGCAAGCGTGATTGCTTACATGATAGACTTAACTTGGTCCGATTTTGACAATACTGGACAACCGGTCATGTAAATGAGACTGTCTTTGGTGATTTCAATGCAGAAGAGAGAGCTCAACAGAGAGGGATGATTCAAAATATACCAAATGGAGAAGCAGTTACAGATCAACAGTTTGAGCTGGCCCACAACACAACTGTTTGAAAACAACTGTCTTCTGTCCCCTTGTGGTACAAGGAGTGGTTTGGACTGGTAGCACTGTCACAATAGTTTATAGCAAAACATCATCAAAATGCAGCAGTATTGCATGCAATCATCACACCATCTCTTTGGTACTCTGAATGACACTGAAGCTCTTTGCAATGACAAAATGCCATCACACATTTATGGAACCTGCTGCTGCTCACATGCCTTTGTAGCAATATGGCTTCTATTTGAAAGTGACACCCTGCTAAGGATTTACTTCCCTAAGGAGCCCTAAAGCAATAAATCTAGACCTGTCCATACAGGGTCCAAAGAAGCTGGAGAGAGTTATGGAGCCTGCAGAGAGATATGAGAAAAAATCTTTGCAGTTTAGTGGCAAGTGGCATGTACCACTGCTCTGAATGTTGAGCATCCTTTCATTTTAGGATCCCAGTATTTTATGAATATGAATTATTTAAGCTTCCTGGTATTCTGGAGAGGTAGTTAAGAAGCATAAAGGGATTATTTGCATCTCCCTCTGGGGAGGATCACACCATTTGGGTGGGGAGTGTTAACAGCATAAACAGGCAGATGTTTTGCCCCATTTGTGTTTGTGAGAGATCAGAATGCTCTGTTCTCCGGCGGGAGTCATGTTTTGCATGCACTCTAAAAAAATCTGTCTCTCTACCTTAGCTCTCCACCCTCTATAAGATGAAGACACTAACACTTACTGACCTTGCTCACAGGCTTTTATGTGAGCGTTAAAGTGTGTGTAAAGTGTTTCAATCATGAAAAAAACACCACCTATGTGCTGAGCATTGTTAAAAGGGGGCGGGGAAGGGAGATCTTGTCCTTTTTACTGACTCAGCATTTCTATAAAGAAGAAAATATACAAATGTTCTGCCCAGATAATATTTAAAGTGCTTTATACTAATACTTAAATGAGACAGGCTAAGCTATGGCTGGTCTAGTGAGGACAGCACTGAAATTGATTTTTTTTTCATGAAGGGTGATCTATTGTTTATAGCAACAGTGCAAAACTAACAAAGCACCTGGGCTAGAATCGGACTTCAGGGTGCAATAAGCCAGATGTGGGTGCAACAGCTGCATGAGTGAAGGTGGTGGTTGATATAGCTGTCACTCATCCCCAGCCATTGACACACTTGCTACAGAGCGGGTTCTGTACCCCATATTTCCACAGTAGGCTCCAACCCTGAATTTCCAGCCTCTCTCCCACCCTGCATGCCACACTACATGTCTCTTGGGGCTGTGAGTTCGACATTCCTGGTGTGGAGAATGGAATGGGATTCAGGTGACCTGGGCTCAGTTCCTACCTGAGTTATAATCTTATTCCAGGATTTCAGACTCAGCCCCTCTGGCCTTCAGCTTCCCTCCTGTAAATGTTGCTCTGACACTGCTGTTTACTGTTGCTGATGACATTTTGCAAAGGTAGAAGGATATCACCCCATCTTCTCTGCCTGCAAGATAGTGACCTGGTATTTAAAAAAAAAAGAAAAGCCCCATGGGAACAATGTCTCTCTGTTGCCAGGGAAATTAGGATGAAGTTATAAATTCCACATGTGCCGTCAGTTATGCTGGCAAAACAATTCTGGGTTTGTACTTGGTTACCTGAGGAGAGAGTTTCACTTTAAGAACCAGGGCAAGAACAGAGATTGGCAAGGTGAGATGAAACAGAGTCCAGCCTCCCTGAAATCAGTGGGCATCTTTCCAGTGCCGTGGACCAGGCCCCAAGTCTCCCTCATGCTCCACCCTGCCTTAGTCATTCCCATTCCAAACCTCACACAGTGCCGGCACCTCCTACAGGGCCTGAAATAACCCTTTTGCTCTTCCACAATAGAGGCTGCTATTGCTCACGGCCAGCCAAACTCTGCAAAGACTCCAAAATGTGGACAGACATCCACTAAGAACCATCCTGGAATTGCCAAATTACTAGGAAAGTGAGCAGGGATTTGATATTCCTATGTCCTGCTGCAGGACCTTGTGAATGGGATTTTCCTGTAACATATTCTGCGATGAAGACAAGGTAGAGATGTACCTTACAGACTAACCGAATCAGAGATGCATAAGCTTTCATGAGCAAGATCTCACTTCATCAGATGCGATATATTCTAGGATATATAGCAGAAGCCAACCAGAAGTAATTACAATTACTACTGTTACTATCATGGACATTAATGAATAGGCAGCAATACAAACTATATCAAATAAAACAGTTGCAAGTTCAAGTGATAAGAGATGACCTTGTGTTCCTACTTTGTGGATAGGATTCAGATGATGATGATGATAATTTTAAACTAAAATTTCAGAAAATGTTTGACTTTCCCTTGACATTGTGTAATTTTCAATTAGTATTTCAAGAAAATGTCATGGAAATGCAGTATCTTATGGAATATTTTAAATATTTTATATAATACCTATAAGACTCTTCTGTTTTGTTTAAGTTTAAATGAACATATGGACAATTCTTTAATGTACAGAAGGCATTCCTGTTTTGGTTGCCATTGTCCTTCCTTGTTTTTATTCAAATCAATTGGAACATGAAAATTATTAGTATAAAACACTACTTTCAGGTGAAGATGCTATAGGCAATAAAAGGGGTAACTGAAATGTTGACATAATAATGCCTAGCTTTTAAACATATGGACCACAAAGTAGAATCCCAAACCCTGTTTAAGATGCATAGGTCCACCTATGTAGCCGATGGAGAGAGCTGGGCATCTCAGACTGAGACCAAAAAACAACTCAGTATGTTGAGGAAGGAGCTGCCTAGAGCTAGACAATAGGAAAGGCTGAGCACTGGAGCTTGGGTGCCTCAGCTGGGGATGCAGAGAGAGAGGCCTCTTCTCTCTTGGAATCTGCAGCCCAGAACCAAACTGTGAAAGTAAGCATCTAGCACCTTTTCCCAAAGAATAATACAAAAGGGTTAGAAGGGATCACAGGAGGTCACATGTAGTCCAACCCCATGCTCAAAGCAGGACCAGCTCCAACTAAGAACAGAGATAGATTACTTTTTTCTTTCAAAATATGTCTGGAGGAGAAGGATGAGATGAAGGCAGTGCTTGCCTTCTATGCAACAACTGATTGATTAGAACACTTGCTCAGGAAATAAGACACCCAGGTTCAATTTCCTCCTCAACCCACCTTTCCGGCCTCCCACAAAGTTATAGGGCATGTCTACACATTCATTAATGCACTTTAGGTAATATGCATTAAATTTAGTACCTCCATTGTGAAGGTTCCTATACACATGCAGGGAGACTGCTCCAATGTGCTGTAATTACAGCGCGTTGGAGCAGAATCCAATGTCATGTGTATTGGCATCCCCTCACTGGAAAATGGTAGTGGGATGCTTTAAACTAAATCTCATTTAATGAGCTTTGTTCAAAGTGCCCTGGTGCCATTTTTCAGCCTGGGGACACTGATACATGTGACACTCTGGGTGCTTCTAATTAGCACCCGCTGGTACTAGAAAAAGGCACATTAGCCTATTTTAATGTGAATGAACTAAAGAGCACTTTTTTGTATTGCCTTAATGTGCATTAAAATAGGTTAATGCACATTAAAGCACAAGTGTAGATGCCCCCCATAGGTTTTAGTCTGCTGTTGTGGATGGGACTCTCCATCCCTTGTACTGATGGAGCTGTGCCACTGTGGAGCAAGGAATTCAAGACTCACTGGGCCAGAGAGAGCCCTGGGCTTTAACCTGATACTTAGGGTGATCACATGAGAGTGTGAAGACCTGTCCATGTGCCTGCGACTTTGCTTTGCATTTTCTCCAAAGACTGTTTAATGTAAAATACATTGTCCAGGTAACTCCTGGGAGGAAAATGCATGAGGGGAAGACCCAGCCAAGACTCAGTAACCCTTTGCACATAATGATTCAGTGTACACCTACCTAGAACACCTGCACAGAACCGGTCCTTAAGGGTTATTTTAAACGAAGAGCTTCTCCAAACATTCAGAGGCTCTCACAGATGCAAACATACCATCCGCCTGTCTGGCAATGCACAAAAATGTCAATCTCTACCCCCTACTGTCCTCTTAACTGAAAAACAGCAGCTGCCTGAATAAACATGGCCTATAACTTTCAGACTGGTTTTCCAAATGATAGACTCTCCGCATGTAGATACGCTAATTTATTACAACTTTTTTATTGCCAATATGATAAATCATTAACAGGTCTGTAAAAGGCTTGGGAAGGCTGACACAGAAGGTTGACACCATGTCTGGTAAAATGTACTCAGCTTGACCAAATCTTTCGTAATAGCAATACAATCTTTTTTTAGTCTGCATTATGTAAGGCAGCTGCTACACAAATTAAAGTCTCCTGCCTAGCTAGTTAATGTTAATGTATGTTGGTTCTGCCAAAAAAGATCCAGACTCATTTTTTGAGATGATAGCAGCACGATGATATGTGGTTTCCTGCTACTCTTAACAAGATTAGTATCATTATCAAAATCATCCTCCTGATGCCATTTCCTCTACTTATCTTAAATTCTTTGAATATATCAGACAGTGTTGACCTTTGTATGAAAATACCTTGAACAGTCTATTTATTATCGGCTTCAAATTAAATAGTCTACAGTATGAAAGCTTCTCTCCTAAAGCAAGTCCCATCACATTAGAAGACTAATTGGGTCAGACCTGCAAAACTCACATCTGGGTTTGAGGCAGAATATTAGGACCTCATCTCTGGCCATCTGCAAAGTCTGAGGGTAGTTCAAAGTGACTGAGAGGACCCCTGATCTAAAAGGGCTTGGTTATAAGTCTCTGTGGGTGCCCACCCAAGGGACCACAGCAGTATAATGGCACCCATTTCACCCCATATAGGATATAGCCCTCACAGCTTCTATCACAGGGTGAGAGTAGTCTATGCAGCAAGTAGCATTTCTGCTATTCCCCCCACTCCCTGCATGTGAGCAAGGGGTAGGTGGTTAAGCCAGACTGTGTTTGCCAAATACTAATCCCTTCCCATTTTACATTCCCTCAGCTATGCTGAGCAAGGTATTGGGGAACAGGACTTGACTAACAGTTTGTCCCACCCTTAGACATTTTAAATAGGACTAATCAATCAACAGTCTGGTCTCAGAGATTTAAGAAGCCTTGGTCCTGACCCTTTCACCAGTGGTTTTTCTCAGTACAGCTGAGCTGGTGTACAAAGCTGATATATATTATATCGAACACACACACTTTATATATATTATACATTATATTTTATATTATATATATGGTATATAACAGTCAAGGCAAGACTGTGACTCAGTTATAAACTGGTCTGTTCCTTTGACAGTGCACACAATAATCTAAATGCTAAGAAATCAATAACCTTATTCTCAGCCCCAGGTATACAGATTAGGTCACACCTTACAAGAAACCCTGCTTCTCTGCGATAATGCTCCCTCTCCATGTTTTTTACATATCATTTTGCCAAGATCTGGTGACTTTTGTGGAGTTCTAGTGACCAAATATATGACCAAATATATGTATTAAGTAGGATTGGGTATTTGATCAGTCAGATAAAGGTGCCTCAATTGGCCAGTGAAATATTGCGCAAACATTGTAAAAAAATTGGCAATAGGTCTACAGAAAAAGCACAAATTTTCCATTAAGAACTGTATAAAAACAAAATAAAAAATCATATTTCTGTCAAGAATACTGCAAAAAAATGGGTGGGGAGGTGGGAAGGTTTGTAAAATTGCCATAGTCTTTGACCAGTCAACAAATATGCAGTCAGTTGACAGGTCAATTGACAATATTTGACTGGTCAATTAGCTGGTTTGTCAACCGTTGTATTAAGGATACTGTATTAGTTTGTTATGGATAATTCTTGGTAAATTGGAGACTTTAGAAGGTTTCCCTTGTCTGTTTGAGGTTTTGAGGTGTCTGAGATCCAGCCATTTTCTGCTTTCAGAAATTGGCAATACTGTTCTTTTCCTCAAAAGTCCTCCACAAAAAGCAGTTACAGACTGCGGTCAGCTGTCTGCTGTTTGCTCAGTGCATTTCCTTTAGACACTGAGCAGCCTGCTCAGGTTAAGCCTTCACTTTGCTCTCTGAGTCCTGCCTTCACTTCTTTTTCCACCCTAGCACTTAGCTTCCACTATGCTCCCAGTTCTCATCCTGGTCCCTCCCCCACCATCCCAATTCTGCTTCACCCATAGCTCCAGGCCATTCATGTTCTGGTCTCCAACAGGGCCACTTTACACTTCCCCTTGCTGAGGCCTCATGGGCCAAGCCAAAATTAATCTAGGAATTTGGATCCAGATGTGTATGTCCAAATTTTGAACAGCATCCCCTCACAATTCCATATTCACTGCACTGCCAGAGGGACAACTCTTACTATAGTAGGCATTTGGCACGCAGAAAAAATAATTAAATGCAAATGTTTAGAATTGGAGAATGGCACATTGTGTATATCAGCACCCACCATCCTTTAAGGCAGTGTTTGCCAAATGTTTGATACCTGGGGCACCTTTTTCTGGATTAAAATTGGTGGCAAATTTCACTTTTGCACCTGAAAAGGTGGTCATATACATGGAAAAGTTCTCCCTGCCTACCATTTCTGCTACATATGTCAGGGTGTTTTTAAGCCTTCCCAGAGGTGTTGGGTGTTGAATAGAGCCAAGGCGGGGGATTGTAACCGGGACATGCCAACGATTCTGCTGAAACCAAAGCTGGAGGTTGCTGGCTGGAGGGTTTTGTTGCTCTGCTCAGAGTTGAACTGATCACCATATTTGGGGTTAGAAAAGAATGGATGGGTGGATAGGGATTATCCTGCCTCAGGCAGGGGATTGGACTAGATGAGCTCTCGAGGTCCCTTTCAGCCCCACTTCTCTGTGATTCTATGGGGGGGGGGGTGTTTTCCAAAACATATATTCCATTCCCTTGCCAGAGGAAATCACACCAGTGCTGAGACATACTGTTAAAAATAATGACTCCAAATACATCTTTCTTTAAGCAAAGGACTAGTCTCTATACCAGTGGTTCTCAAGCTTTTTAGCCTGGAGGCACCCCTCCATAACTCTTCTGAATTTCACAGTACCCCAGCTGAAAGTAACTGAGATATAATCTAAATTCAGAAAAGGTAGGAAGGGGGTCTTGAGGCTAAAATAGTTGAGAATCATTGATCTAGCTAATGGGCAACAAGGGCTGAACCTTGCTCAGCTGTGCCCTGCTCTGTCCACTTTCTGCCCCCTCCCATCCACTGGGCTGTCCCTTAGGGGGCAAGGGCATCCCCTGCTGCTGATGCTGCTTCCTCTGGGTCTCACATAGCAGCCCTGGGAGCAAGGGAGATGGGGAGGAGACAAGCTAGGCTGCATCAGTGGGTCCACCTGCCTGCAAGTCATAGCCGAGCACACTGCTGGGAGCATGAAGGGGGCTGCTGACAAAGGAGCCACCTCAAGGTAGGCAGAAGCAGCAGTGATAGTCCCAATAGGACCAGCTACCGGTGCTGCTGGAGTAGCTGGGTCAGGCACAGGGTGCCAGATGGAACAGGAAAGCATTTACCTCCTCACACAGCAGGATCCCATGGCACAAATCTGTCACTCTCATGGCATGGTGGTGTATCACAGCACACCCTTTGGGAATCATTGCTTTAGAGTAACTGAGAAACTTGTCTCGGCACCTTTGGAAACACACTATAACAATTTTATCTGTATGTACAGATTGCTAGCAGCGGATGACACAATGTCAGCTCACCATTCCTTACTCTTAATATTTGTACTACAATAGTCAGTCATTGAACTTGGCCCTGCTGTCCTGCTCCTCCCTTGCACAAAACTCCCACTGAAGTAAAAATGAATATAAAATAAAAACAGCTGCTGCCTGCTGTCACAGCCTAAGTGAGTTAGCGTCTTTTTATCTGCACAGGGGCAGCACTGCCGACCTCTGTTTTCATGCCATTGGTGTTAATAAAATCTCTCTCTGCCAAAGTGACAAGGAGAAGATATACTTCAAATTGGCATATTTTATCTGAAATGAAATTCGAGAGCTAGTGTTGTGTTAGCAAAAAACCTCTGCTAATAATTCTCATCTCTGACCCCTCTCAGAGCACTGTTATCTCATCCATCCTTGGGCATCTGGAGTTCTGAGACTAGGCTTTTGACTGATTGTTCCTAATGAAAATGCCTGAGAAAAGTCCATGTCACAAGAATTGAGCTTGGGCTCAAAAATAAGAAGCCACCTTTGGAAGCCGGGTAGTATTTCTGCCAATCTGTGTTGTTTTCACCACAATACCAACAACAATCAGCCTTCAACACAAGCTCATCCTTGCCAAAATCAGGCAACTGTGTGAGGCTTGGCATTCCCTAGCAATGAGTGTTGTGACATGCCGTATGAAGGGCATTCTGCAGAAGCAATCAGACTGAAATATATTTAATCTTTCTTTTTAAATTGCACTCTATTACAGGGCAAGCATGAGTTCCCTTCTGCCACCCTGAACCATTTATTATAGCCACTTCCTCTATACTATGTCCGTCTTCTCTGTTCCCTTGCCAGCAAAGCCACTGAGCTAACAGTCAATGAAACAGAGCCATGTGGGGATGGAAGAAAGGATGGTGGCATTAGTGTTAGACTCATGGAAGCACATGAGTCTAACTTGTTACATATATGATCCTCGTCATATAGCATCCTAGTAATAGCAGTCCTCAACTACCTGAAGGGGGGTTCTAAAGCGGATGGAGTCGGACTGTTCTCAGTGGTGGCAGATGACAGAACAAGGAGCAATGGCCTCAAGTTGCAGCAAGGAAAGTTTAGGTTGGATATTAGGAAAAAATTTATCACCAGGTGGGTAGTCAAGCACTGGAACAGGTTTGGACTTTCCATCCTTGGAGGCTTTTAAGACTCAGCTAAACAAAGCCTTGGCCAGGATTCATAGATTCATAGATTCATAGATTAAGGGTCGGAAGGGACCTAGTAGATCTTCTAGCCCGACCCCCCGCCAGGGCGGGAGAACAACAAAAAAACCCCAAAAAGAGAAACGGGACTCAAATGAGTCCAGCCAGGTAGGCATCCAGCCTCTTCTTAAAGACCCCCAGGGTAGGGGCCAGCACCACTTCCCTTGGAAGTTGGTTCCAGCTCCTAGCCGCCCTAACTGTGAAGTAGTTTTTGCGGATGTCCAATCTATACCTCCTCTCCATCAACTTGTGCCCATTGCTCCTTGTTATGCCAGCGGGCGCTAGGGGAAACAGCGTCTCCCCCAAACCCTTCTGGTCCCCCCTAGTGAGTTTATAGACGGTCACCAGGTCCCCCCTCAGCCTTCTCTTGTGGAGGCTGAATAGGTTCAGGTCCCACAGTCTCTCACTGTAGGATGATCTAGTAGGGCTGGTCCTGCTTTGAGCAGGGGGCGGGACTAGATGTGACTTCCTGAGGTCCCTTCCAACCCTCATTGTCTGTGATTCTATGATTCTAGTCACTAGCATGCCTGAGACCTTTCAAATCTCACTGTCCTCAATTGATCGTTTCATTTCATTTCTATGATAGACTGAATAGTGAGGGAGTTCTGAAGTGCCAAGGCCAAGACTTAGCAATTTTGGTGCCTCAGTTTTTGGGTCCCAACTCAAGACATTTCAGAGAAGCCTGGATTTCATAAAATGCTGAGCTTTGCCCTCTGAAAATAAGGTCCTTAAAGGCATCCACAGTGGGCACCTAAAGTCACGTGGACATTTTAGCTGAGATCCTATTCTGTGCAGGCATTAGGGCTGGTAGAAGGCCCCAGCACCACAGATGCACAATGGTGCTATGAAATCTGGCATACAGGCCAAAGCCTTACTCTGTAAGGCCCAGAAGAAAAATCTGGCCTCTTCACCTTCATTTAGATATAGCTTGCTACAAAACTGGCAGGGAATCCCTCCCTGAATCTTTACTGCTAGCTTCCTGGGACTGCAAAGGGAACTGTGCGGGCAGATGATGAGCACATGTGATGGCTGCTCCTGCAGGAACACACCAGGATGAAAATCTCACCTCCAAGATGAGACACCTACCCAGGGAACACCTTGAATGAATGGCACTTGTGAGCCTGTGCCATGCTGCAGAGAAGAACCACCCAGAGGGGAGAAGGACCCTCACCAGCAACTGAGAGAGGCTGACACTGAGGATATCAGCACTGTGCATTCCATGAAAGAGGGGATTCCTGTTGACAAGGCTGTGTGTGTGCTAGTTTTAATGGCATTGGACCAATTTCTGGTTGAATTATTGCTTCCCCAAAGATTAAGGGAGGACTCTTCACTTCGAGGAAAGGAAAAGCAGTTTAGAACTGGCCACCAGGAAGGAAAACCTTGCCACATCTGATCTGCAAAACACCTTCAGCCCTGTTGCAGATGACATGTATTCTGCCTCTGACCTCTGGTGAGCAAAGCCAGGCTAGGGCTTTTGAAAATGTCACTGAAAACCTACAGTGCATTGTCACAATGTCTTGCACAGGTATCTTGCCCCAGGTCACGCACCAGGGCAGTGACAGAGTCAGAAGTAGAACCAGGGTTTCCAAGTGACAATGTAGTGTCCACCACACTGGGCTCTATAAACCCAAAAGGCTTCACATGTTGGGTAGAGCTGCTTGACATTTTGCTTAACAAAATAGACTTTGAACATTTTCATTATCATGTCACAAAGCCATTTTTGTCCACAGTGCATTTTTTGTTAGTAAGTATACACTGATAAGAAATTTTAAAATCATTGTTTAATTTTTTTGCAACAGTGTATCTTATTCTGGTGAGAGAAAAATCTAGTTTTATCACGTGTTTAGGCCTGCTTCCCACACAAAAGTGAAAATGATGAGTGAAAATCACGATTATTTTTCCCACTGACATGTAACATTTGTGTTGAAAGAGAAACATTTTTTGTGAAATGTTATGAACAGTTTCAAAGAAAATGAAATATATACTTCTTCCAAAACATACTTATTTGAACTTTTTGAACAAGCTGGGGAAGAGAAGACTGAGCCCCAGGGGACCGCTACAGAGATGAGAAATGGGAAGAAGAGAGAAAAACCAAAAAAGAGCCTGGGAAAGCAGACAGAGGAGTAGAAGGAACACTATGGACCTGATCCAAAGCCAGCTGAGCTTAAAAGAAAGACCCTAAGGGTGAAATCCATGCCCCATTTAAGTCAGTAGGAAAATTCCCATTAACTTCAGCAGGGTCCAGATTCCACAGTCAGGGAGAAACCAAAGGGTGATAGGATGTGGCCAACCACATCGTAGAAAGCAGGAAGGACCAGGACTGAGAAGAGGCCTTAAGACTTAGCCAGGAAGAGGTCACTTGAGTCTTCACTGAGAGCATTGTCTCAGGAGCAGAGGGGCAGGAAGCCAGATTGCATAGGATCCAAAAGCGAACTGGATGTGAGGAAGTTAACACAGCTATCATAGCCTGCTTCTCAACACATCTGGTCAATGAGATATGTAGGACAGTAGTTATAAGTGAAACCCAGACAGCCAACAGCTTCATGGCAGAAAGAGATGGTATGCAAAGAGTGGGGACAATCATCAGAAAAGGAAGCAAAGCTGAGCAAGGGACAGGCAGCTAGCTGAGTCTATGGGTTGCTGGAAGGAAAGAAATGAACTGCAGTTCATGCAGTTTGCAAGGCAACTGTTATTAGCTAATTACAGGAGGGAAACAACAGCAGAACTATGTAGCAGTTCCCACTGAGAGTGACTGACGGGTCTGTACTTGGCCTGCCTGTCATGCTCAGGGAGGGAAAATACAGCCTCCAGGTTGTGGGTTTGGAGGTTTTGTCTCATGGTTCCCTATGTAATTAAGGGCAGATATAGCCTAGGCAGAGTAAAGCATGGGGAAGGAATGAAGGGTGAAGGGAAGCAGGTTACATTAACTCCACCTTTGCTTGAAAAGCTGGGGGAAGAGGATTTGTGCGCCCTCGCATACGCACACTCCTCCTATGCATATTAGTTAATCTCTGGGGGCATGTCTACACGTGCATTTACATCAGCTTAAATTTACCGCACAGTAAGTGGGAATAGGCCAGTGTCTACACTTGCAGACATTAAAGTGCATCAAACCTGTGTGTGGACTGACTTGGGACCAAAGCTAGCCCCAAGTCAGTCCACACACAGAGTGTTACTGCGCAGTAAGGCGTCTGCACGTGAGTTACTGCACAGTAACCAATCGGGTGTAAATTTGATACTTGCGTGATGCAGGTATCAGATTTACACTCAAGTCAGCATAAGTCACCATATTTCCTGTGCAGTACAGGTGCACACATGTAAACACTCACTCGTATTGTGCAGTAAATGTGCACATGTAGATGCACCCTGGCAAAACTAGGAACAAGTTGTAAATAGCATCCTATCCACTCTGTTCATGGTTCCAGGGTAAGCAGCCCTCAGGCTCATTCAGGAAATCCCAAAAGACCTTGTGGAGGCTTCTCATATGTGAGGAAGGGGGTGAGAAAGAGAAGGTAGAGGACTGAGACTTCTCCCAGTCAGCATGGAGTAAGGAAGCTAAGCCAGGAGAAGGGATAACTTAGCTTACTGACCCTTGCCCAGTGCATGAGGAAGCAAGGATTCAAGCAATGCATCTGAATTACAACTCCCATGGGCCAGTGCGATGGCAGTTCAGAATCCAAATATTTCCATTTTCTGAACATACATTTTTTGACAAAAAAGTCTGAGGTTTTTTTTTCCGTAGCAAGAGAATGCTTTGGGGTAAATGTTGTTTAGCTGACAATCCAGTTTCCTGTCATAATTGTTTTTGACAGAATACTTTTGACCAGCCCTAAGAAAAATACCTAGACAATTTTAGATGGCACTTCTAGGGCGTTGTCAACAGTTTCAAGGAATAGAGTTGTAGGGCTGGATCTCAAGGGGAATCTCGTCCAATACCCTGACAATAGCTGGTGTCCCAGTCTAAGCAGTCCTCAGCATTTTGAATATTAACCCTTCTAGTCTTTGTGTAAATGGACGTGTTTAAGAAACACTCTGTGACACTGTCTCCCTGGATTAAATGACAAGAAAATATGAATGGGCTTTGTCACTCATGACAAACAAAGCAGAAATGACAAGAAAATAGGATCAGCAAGTGAAGCACCCACTGGGATATTAAAAGCCAATCTGGTTATGGGAACAATTAAAGGAAATACAGAATTCATGTACAATTACTAACATTGTTTTATAACAAAGCAATGTAAAAATGAATAAGAGCTGCCTTGGCTTTTCCAAGTTTTTATATTTGCTTTAATCAATAATGTCTGAGGGGGTTTTCTATGCAGAAATAAAAAGATGCATAAATCTTACCCAGCTGTTCCCTAAATAGCCAGTTTCTGCAGGCCTGACTATAATGCTGCACTAACTATTGCATTCTCAAACAGTCCAGGACTCTGTCTGTTGACAGAGAGCTGAACAAGTACCTTCATACCAGTGATCCCAGAGAACGGAAAGTCTTTTTGACCACTTGGCAAACACACCAAGCCTTGTCCCCACAACATCACATTCCAGTCAGTTGCAAGTAAGAAGCAATTATATGTACATAAGTATTTCATTATTTGTCATTGCATTTTTTCATAAACATGTATTGCAACAAGTGAAAAAAAGTCTGTGTTAAAGCAATGGGGATAATGATTTCTATGTCTTTACCACCCAGCCCCAATGCACACATGGCTTTGTTCTAGCCTTGGTATTGAATTAGGCTTGTGTACTGTCTGGCAGTATCAAATTAACTAACTGTAGAGAAGAAACAATAATAGATGTGTGAGTTAATTGGTTATTTGTGTAAGATTTACAATTAATCTAATGAATAGCTCCCATTTAGTTTACTTTATTATCATCTCTTGCTTGGCAAAAAGGAGCAACTATACTATATTACAGTGTGGTGGTTTATGGCTGTACCTGGCAGAAAAGAATAGGAGGGAAGGGCAAGTTAGTGGTTAGGGAAGTAGCTGGGACTTTGGAGATGCCACACTCCCCACTCTATTCCTTGAATAAGTCATTTGTCTCTGTCTCGGTCCCTAGTTGTAAAATTGGGATAAAAGCACTATGTTACCTCCTTGGGCTGTTATGATCATAAATACCTCATAGGTTAGAAAGTGCTCAGAAAGAAAGGTAATGGGGTACAGATAAGTGTCAAAGGTAGAAGGCAATCAGTGAACTTTCACATACCCCTTTTGTTCTTTTATCATGGTCCTGGAAGAAGTTATGAATAAGTAAAGTGTCAAACAACTAAACTGGGCTTTTCAAGAGACCCAAATGCAAGTTTCGTGTCCACCTGCCATTCAGTCTGAATAAGATTCAGGAGACAACTCCTTGACATTTACATCTTGGCTAAATAAAGGCTAAAGGAGATGTGTTCATTTTCTACAAGTGCTGGAAGGCTAAAAAGCCAAGGATGGGGGGGAAGGGGGAAGGAGAATGAGACTGGGAGAAAGATGCATAACAGACAGCATGAAATTAAGCTCAAGAAAATGTAGACTGAATGTCAGAAAAAGCAAATTTCTGGAGAGTGATATGTGTTAATATGTGACAAAGTCTCCCAAAGGGAAATTGTTAGGATTTTTTAAATGACTGACCTACTCAAATCACACTGACAGGTATGGTCATGGACATTTTAGAGGATATATGAATAAAAGGAATTTTGAAGTTGCAAATGCAGGAACACACAAGAAAAGCTTAATTGTCAAAATTAAGCTCCACCGGATCAGGGATGGCAAGCACTACCACATGATACTCAAAACTAATAGAAGTCTGAAGTTTTATGTTTCAGATGCTGCATAACTCACCATAAACATCTACATCTGAACTTCTGGCCAAAAATTATTGTCAGATATTAACTTGCAAATGCAGATACTAATCTGCAAACAAAGTCAGATTTGAGAAAAATATAAACAGTTAACGAGCATTTCACCCACGAAAAGAGAGGCCAAAATCCCTGCCTAAATTGCTCACTACTAATTTTTCCCTCATTTTTTGTTCAGGAATGTTTAGGAAACAGAGAAGAATCTGTGTGTTATAAATGGATGGACATGGGCTTCCTCAGTCTCTACCGCAGCTCTCAGTGATCTAGCAACTTTCCTCTGTGACAACTATCCACAAAAGGAGGAATAAGATACTCGCATGCTAAACCCAAACTGAGCAGGGCTGCTGATATGGCATACTGTATTTGATAGGCACCTGAATCCATGGGTATTTCAATCATGCCCTGAGCTTTAATAATAGGTGATACCTGACTATATCCTCCACTGAAAAAAGGTTTATCTGTATTTGGAGCACAGCTGGTCAGAAAACAATTTTTCCAGCCCACAATTTTTTTTTCCCCCCAAGACTGACAGTCCTTAGGGGGAAAAAAATGAAAATGTCAAAAACAAACAAACAAAGATGGTTTCAACAGTTTCTATTTTTGTTATTTTTCAAACCAGGGAATCCATAAAAAATAACCTTTCCTGAGGAAAGATAGTCTCTGATGAAAAGGTTTTAATTGTAACCTTCATGACCAACTCTTTCTAGAGAAGCAAGTGCTTCCATTCAGTTGCTTTGTGCTGGTTTTCCCTCTGCCCGATACCCAAAGACTGTTTTGTAATAGGTCAAATCCTGAACTGATTTCCATATAAAACAAGACTACTACGTACAGAGTGTTCAGCCCATTAGCAAAGAAACAGCCCTTATACATCAGGTAGAAGCCCAACACCTCTGTTGCTGCTTGCACACGAGCTCTGACTCAGTTCAGAGATGGGGAAAGAAATTCATACAAACAAGACCCAAAGTGAAGACACGTGAGCAGGAATTGGGATTCTGATATTTCTGACATTTCAAAAAAATGGGCACAGTAAGGAAAATATATATTTATATATTTCCGTTTTGCTTCAGAAGGCATTTGACTACAATCCTGCGATGACCCACAGGAGTTGTAGTACCATGCCCTATGTTCCTCAGTCAGACTACATTTTCCGTGACGATCTGTGAAGCTGGTGCATCATGAGAAAAGGACTTTCATTCGATATTCCAGCCTGCGAGGATATATACGAACCTAAAGCACTCGTAGTACAATTCCTATGAGATACCATAGCTAGGTACCATTTACTGTCAACCTAATTTTTCATTCAGTGTTTCAGTTCAGCTAAAAACAAACCAGAGCCAAACTCTGAAGAGGTCCAGTTCCCAGTTTCCATACTGCAGCTCTCACAAAAGCCAGAATCCTCTTCCTCTCCTCTGTCTCCACCAAGGCAAGAGCCTCTCAGAGATATTGTTATCTGGGAGTGAAATGCCCTGCTAGCATTCAACAGAAATGCAAGCAATGCACAGGCTCATTAACACGGGAAACAGGATTTGTCATGCCAGATAAGACCATTGGTCCCCTCTTGAGTCTGGAATCCTGCCTCCGGAAGTGCACCGTGTCATATGCTTCAAAGGACAGTAAAAGATAATAAAAAATAGATCTTAATGCATCTGGCCAATTAAATAATGCTGTAAATGGGAAGGAAATAATTCCTTCCTGACCCCTCAAGCAATCAGCTTCTGACCTGAAGCATGAGAATTGATTAGCCTTATCTTACAGTAGCATGTATAACCACAAATGTTATTATTGGCCATAAAATCACCCAGTCCTTTATAGAACCCATTGATGGCACTTGACTTTGCGACCTCCTAGGGCATAAATTTTACAGGCTAAAAATATATTGCAGATAGAAAAAAAAGTCCAGTGACTTTGCCTTGGCTATAATATTTTTTAAGTGAAAATGGCAAAAGGGGCTTCAAAAAGCAAGCAATGCTTTCCCCAGTTTGCCCCCATACAGAACTCAATAAATCTTGCTGGCGTGTGGCATAAACATTAAGAATAATAATAAAAAAGAGGGATAAAAATAAAGCAAGTGGCGCTGACTTGCTGGAGTCATCCTTCATTTTCAATTGCTTGGCCTTTAAGCTGATGCAGAAGAGAAGATGAAACTCCAGGCCTGGCCTACCCTCCTTTCACTCAATTAATAACACAGCTGTCAGCACAAGGACTTAAGAAAACTCGTCAGATTTTCCTCTGAGCCAGCAAAGGCCAGGGTGTGATGTACCCTTGTCATCCTCCCCAAGACATTCCCCTCTCCCAGGCACACACACTCATTCAGTGTCTGATCTGGAGCCAAACCCCCAGGCCAAAGAGAGATGGTGAAAGAATGAGCATCCCCTTATGAATTGATCAATAAATAATTCTTCACGCCACAACTCTTCTTCTTCTCTCCACCCCTCCTTCTGCTTCCCACAGTTTGGTGTGCTGGACTAAAAGTCAGAGGAATTGAAATTGTGAACAGGAGGCTGGACTGGGATTTCAATAGAAGTCAGCGGATGCTACTAGATTTAAGTTGCCCCCATGAAAACAATGTAAACTGTGTCTTTAGCCTAGCTTTCCCTCTGAAGCACCTTCGTCTTTGGAACTCATCTCCCCACCTCGATCTCTTCTATGGCATCAAACCCCAGATCTGTGATGTTTACTAGACACACTGCACAACTTGGGCATATGGAAAAGAGGTGACTTAGTGCTTGGATAGACTGGGGATAAAGGATGTCTGAGCTAGACATTTTCTTCTGAAAGCTGTGAAAAAGAAGACCCATTCATGCCTTCATCATGCTGCTTCCTGGAACATACCTAATTCATGGTTAAAACATCATTAAGTGATGCTATAAAGCCAAAATAGTATTTGGTCTGCACTGAGGGTGGCAACCGTTGACTTGAAAACAGCATTTAAATGTCTGTTTTTTAAGAATTGGCTTATAGGTATAGATATATACATTATGACAGTTCAAGATGGGCAGCAGGGGTTAACTGGATTTTTAAGAGCTTGGGTCTGACACAAAGCTTATCCCAGCCTTGGAAGCAGACAGGCTGTCTAGCACAACAAGACCAATGGGTGGACACAGGCTGAGAATTGAGGGAGGAATGCCATAACACGAGACCACATCCTTCAAGGCAGACAGGTTGTCTAACACAACAAGGACACATAGCCTGGGAACCAAGGAAGTATGTACCATACTGTCCTATAACATGAGATAAGTGACATCAGCTACAAGGCCCCAGAGCAGCCAGGGGGCAGGGCCCGGTTTTGGGGGAACAGACCAAATTAGGAGAAGGCCTGGAAGGCTATGTGGGTGTGTGACAACAGAGAGACAACCAACCAGAGACAGCCATGGATGAAGAGTCATCAGGAGTCATCAAGGGGGAAGGAGAATACAAAAGCAGAGACTTGAGATCAAGAAAAGGGTCCCTCCCTGTTCCTTCTCAGTTCTCCTTCTCTTCCTCCCTGTCCCTCCCCATCTTGCTCCCTGAGAGGGGTCCCCATCCCCATCCCCCGGGGAGGGTCCCCACAGCCACCATGGACTGAGAGCATACCAGCAGCCTGTCTCATGCACCCCACTCTAGGGGGGCTGTGGACCTCAGCATCCTACCTCCAGACTGCTGACACCAAAGAGAAAGAGCCTCAGCGTGGAGCCTGCATCCTGACCAGATGTACTTTAACTCTGATGACAGCCTAGGATTGGTAGATATTAGAGCTGTGTGAAACGGCACCATTCCATTTCGACTTGTGTGTCGACATTTTGATGGAACAGTGTTTCATTTCAAATTTCATTTCAATTCAAAACCGCTATTCTGTTTCATTTAGTTAAACCAGTTTTGCTGTTTCAACGCTGTTTCGACGTTTGCCCATAGGCTATTATGGGGAAGCTTGAAACAGCCTATAACTTTGTCATTTACGACCTGATTTGGATGAAACTTGCCAGAATGGTATCCCCTTCTGAGGGCACAAAGCCTGCCAAGACTCAAGGAGATAGCTGCAGGGGTTTCAGGGAAACTGCACCTCAAAGTCTTGAAAGCAAAAAACCCACGTCACTTTTATGTATTAAGCCACAGCAGGGTCAAAACTGCAGGCTTGCTAGCCCCTGCTGAGGCCATGAAGCATGCCAAGTTTCAAGGAGATAGGTGCAGTGGTTTGGGGGAAACTGCACCTCAAGCTGCGGCCAAACAAAACTCGTGACATGGGTGACATCGTGTGTTAAGGCGCAGTGGGGTGACAGCTGCAGGGATGGTAGCCCCTGCTGAGGCCACGGAGCCTGCCAGCTGTCGAGGAGATCGGTGCAGGGGGATCCTGCATTCTGGGGCCCTGCGCCTCTAGGTGCTGACAGGCAACACTCATGACATGGGTGGGTGACACTGTGTCTGTGTTAAGGTGTGCCCTCGCTCAACTGACACCAAGGCAGAAAGCAGGGCAGTTCAAACAATGTTGCCTTTTATGCATTTTTTCCATCCCTCCCCCAGAGCACTGGGATTAGAAGGGACCTCAGGAAAGGATGACAGTCAACACAGTTAAAAATGAGTGCACTCCTTCCCTCGTTCTTCCCCCTCTTCCCCTCCATCTCCTTACTTTAGTTTCTGTTTCCCTGCAGGCAAGCCCAGCTTGAGCTCTGAAACTGGAAACATTTAAAAAATTTCAAAACGTTTTGACTTGCCTTGTTTTGTTTTGAGGCTGTTTCAAAGCTCTCTTGAAACGAGTCGAAACAGAGTTGAAATGCAAATGCCAGCAAAATTTCGCACAGCCCTAGTAGATATCAAACTGCTTGATTGCTTGTATTGTTGCTTTTTTGTTATCACACTGTATCAATAAATTTGCCTATTATTGAATGGGAAGGTTGTGGTCAGTCTGAGGCTTGTGCTTGCCCAGAACAAAAGTATAAGGGCCGGGTCCTAAATCTAGTGTCAACAGCAACCATGGTGTAAATGAATCCCCACAAATGGGGGTGCGAACAACCTCCATTCATCTCAGAGGGCTCTTAGCTTTGCAGGCTCCTTGTGAATATTGAAATAATTAGATTCAAGTATAGGCAGATCCTAGTACTGGGACTATCTGGAATATAATCCTATCTATAGCTCTGTGCCTCTGGTCTGAGCTGTGCTCCATTCCAGCTATAGCCAACATTGTGTGTGTGTTAGAAAGGGAATGACTGATTTTTGACTTAGATAATCCAGGTCAATATAGAGGTCTCCTACCGCTAGGGGGCGTGAGAAAGAGAATAAACAAGAGTGCAGTATAGGCAGAGAGGTGTACCATGTCCATGGTGCAGCACTAGAGGTAATCTTCCATTGAGTTCACTGGGGACACTTCTGGGACTTAACACATTGAGTGGCAGATGGGAGAAAATAATTTTCCTTATGGTCTCAGAGCTCTGTCCTAGCCCTGACTCTACTAAAGCATGATTTGTGCACTGTCCATTAAATAACCATGTAATGTTAATGACCCTATATGCTGCAAACATGTCCGATGCATTATGTCAGTGCAGCACCTGGAGATGTGTTGCTGCTACATGATGCCTTAGCCACATGGCTGTCATAGAGCTCTGCCAGGCTGTGTTACCTTTGCCTTCTTCCACCAGACAGCTGTACAGGACAGTGAGGCCATTCATCCTAGCTTTTAGAAGGGTAATTAGAAACCATAACAAGTCTGTCTAATAGAGTTCATTTGGGAAGAAAAAATTCTCAGGACTGACACATCATGTCTGTACACCTGTGGCTCCTGTACAGTCCCCATCACTGTAGTACCTGAATGTCTCCCAACATCCTGCCATCTTGAGAAGTACTGTTACCTCTTTTTACAGATAGGAACAACTTAGGGCAAGAGTCTGACAGAGCTGACCAAGCCCACACAGATCACCTATGACAAATGAGGGAATTGAACCTGAATCAAAGCCTAGCACTGGGTACAGATTTATAGCTGTGAATGGTTTACTTACTGAAAATATGTAGTTTAATGAGAAAGTGGGGGAAAAATCAGGTTCACCCTCTACCCCAACAAAACTGGTTCGTTTTTCTCAGCAAAATTAGAATTTAACTAATAATTTCTGTTAGGGACATGTGGAAAGAAAACTGTTTTGATGTTTTCTTTTGAAGGGACGTGTTTCATAGTTTCATAGTTAGTAGGGTCAGAAGGGACCTAAGCAGATCATCTAGTCTGACCCCCTGCCATGGGCAGGAAAGGATGCTGAGGTCAAATGACCCCAGCTAGGTGGCTGTCTAGCCTCCTTTTGAAGACTCCCAAGGTAGGGGCAAGCATCACTTCTCTTGGAAGTTGGTTCCAGCTCCTAGCTGCCCTGACAGTGAAGCAGTGCCTCCTGTTCATTCAATCATGTCCCTTCAAAAATGTAAATGTCAAAATGTCCCTTCTAAAATGTAATTAAGGGTTAAAGAACTTAAGATCATAATAGAACCATAGAACATAAGGGTTGGAAGGGACCTCAGGAGGTCACATCTAGTCCAACCCCCTGCTCAAAGCAGGACCAGCCCCAACTAAGTCATCCAAGCCAAGGCTTTGTCTAGCTGGGTCTTAAAAACCTCCAAAGACGGGAGATTCCACCACCTCTTTAGGTAACCCATTCCAGTGACTCACTATCCTCCTTGTGAGCAAGTTTTTCCCAATGTCCAACCTAAACTTCCCTTGCTGCAACTTGAGCCCATTGCTCCTTATTCTGTCATCTGCCACCACTGAGAAAAGGTCCATTTCCATCCTCTTTGGAACCACCCTTCAGGTAGTTGAACGCTGCTATTAAATCCCCTCTCAGTCTTTCCTTCTCTAGACTAAATAGTTTCATAGTTTCATAGTTTCTAGGGTTGGAAGAGACCTGAGTAGATCATCTAGTCCGACCCCCTGCCATGGCAGGAAAGAGTACTGGAGTCAAACGACCCCAGCAAGGTGTTCATCTAACCTCTTAAAAACCCCCAGGGTAGGAGCCTGCACCACTTCTCTTGGAAGTTGGTTCCAGATCCTAGCCACCCTGACCGTGAAGTAGCACCTCCTGATATCTAACCTAAACCTACCCTC
>NW_017728983.1:2811144-2811344 GCF_001723915.1 Gavialis gangeticus
TCCAACCTAAACTTCCCTTGCTGCAACTTGAGCCCATTGCTCCTTATTCTGTCATCTGCCACCACTGAGAAAAGGTCCATTTCCATCCTCTTTGGAACCACCCTTCAGGTAGTTGAACGCTGCTATTAAATCCCCTCTCAGTCTTTCCTTCTCTAGACTAAATAGTTTCATAGTTTCATAGTTTCTAGGGTTGGAAGAGA
>NW_017728983.1:2811355-2814758 GCF_001723915.1 Gavialis gangeticus
TCGGTGGGCTGGATTACAGTTTGGAGCATCCCTTTCACGATAACAAATAAGTCCAGTGCTTTCAGCCTCTCCTCACAAGTCATGTTCTCCAGCCCCCGAACCATTTTCATTGCCCTTTGCTGGACTCTCCTCAATTTGTCCACATCCTTTCTGTCATGGGAGGGCCAAGACTGGATACAGGACTCCAGATATGGCCTCACCGGTGCTGAATAGAGGGGAATAATCACTTCCCTCACTCTGCTGGCAACACTCCTACAAGTTCAGGCCAGTATGCCATTAGCCTTCTTGGTAACTAGGGTACACTGTTGACTCATATTCAGGTAACTGTTCACTGTGACCCCCAGGTCCTTTTCTGAAGAGCTGCTGCTTAGCCAGTTGGTCCCAAGCCTGTAGTGATGCATGGGATTCTTCCATGCTAGGGTGCTACTTTTTAGGTTTTTGTCCATTTTGTTTTGGGTCCATCACATTTTATTTATCAATCATTTGATTCAGCCAGCCAGCCAAACATCAAATTATTTGTACAACTCTAGATAATAGTCCTAATCCCTAGACCAGCCTTCTTCTCCTTCAAAGACTCCTTTCAGTACAAGGATGATAATGAATTGTATCATAGTAACTCCTTAAGTCTCCAATGAATATCAGGGTCTTATTGCCCTAGGCCCTGTATGCACACCTGGTAAGAGACTGTAATTGCCCAAAAGAATTTACCATGCAAAGACAAAGGGTAGAAGGAGGTAAATTCAGGAAACAGGTAAGTGACAAACAGGAATAATCCCCACCTTTACTGATTTCTATCCCGGTGTCTTATCTCCAGACTTCCTAGCACTAAGTGCAGCAGAAGCAAAATTGTGTATTGTGAAGGAGTAGCTTGTAGAGTGTGACTATAAATATATATTAACAAAGCTGTTTCTTTTTTTTTTACATGATCCACAATGTAAGTGTGAACAGCAGTAGGAATTTATCTTGAAATTAAATTTGAATATGTCCTATGTTCAGGAGAAGAAATTGATTTTCTTAACAAAAAAATTAGAAAAGATGGCACACAGAGGAAGAGTGAAGGGGTGGAGAAGAATGGTCAGAAGATGAAGACCAAGGAAACAGACTGAGTTATGACTTGCCTAGAAACTTGTTTCTTGTGACATCCACTATTGTTGCATGTGTAGCTAGCAATCAAACCAGCATGGATGTGAGAATTAGAGAGAGAAGAAGAAGAACATTTCCTTCTCTGCCATGATTGGCCAGAACATGCTGTGCTTCAAACGTGTGGCTAATAGCTTGTCCCCATATTTAACCCTGTCATAAGCAAACAGGACAGTTGTCTTAACTGGAGTCATCATTGACATACAGGTTCCCCATGGGCATCTGATCCTCCTTTTTTTCCTTTCTTTTTTCTTTGGTGGTTTGTAGCAGTCTTTTCTATAGAAAATAGAAAGGCTCAGGCCATTGAAATGTAAAGAATTTGCAACAGGCTATGCCCAAAGTAGGTTCTAGCTGAGCTGCCTACTACGCACAAGGCTGAGGTTGAGTTTTGTAATGTTCCTTTCCCTCTTCCAGATTTCTCTGTGAAAGCAGCAAGTAAAACATTTCATTTAAAAGCGTTGGCATTAATGCCATGTAAGGTAACACACACTGTGGTGAGGGACAGACATTACACATAAACCAGCTTAAGTGATCAGAAACTAATTTAAACCTGTAACAGAACAGATGTTCAGTGCACATAAACCAGTTTGAAAATGGCTGAAACTGGTTTGAGATAAATCTGCTTGAATGTAGTATCAGACTTAACTGAATTAGCTGAAAGCAGTTTATGCAATGTCTATCCCAGACCCCTTGCTGGTTTAAGATAAACCAGACACCCCCAGCATGCTCTCTGTGCTGAGCACGGCTCTCTGCTCCACGGCAGGGCTGGCCCCTCCCCTCTGATCCCTAGCTGGAGCTCCAGAGACTGCAGGCTGCTTCCCCCCTCCCCTCACCACTCCCTGCTAAGCAGGAATTCCCCCTGTCCTCTGCCTTGCTGATGAGGTGTCTGTGTATTAGCTCGCAGACCACATGCTGGCTACTGTCCATGCTGAATCAAGAGGCAGAATCAACAGGAAGCTGGTAATGTCCCTCTGATTTCTTAATTGGATGATAAACACTGAGTTTGGGGGTGATAAACACTGGTATTAATTCCCTGCTGGGCCAGTCATAGCCTCCTGCCAGGGGCTGGCCACACCCCCCCTCAGCTCAGTCCTGTGGAAGGAAGGGAGGACTGCTTTAGTGCCCCCCTGGCTTCTAGCCTGAGCCACTGCAGCATGTGCCTGCATTTCTGGGATGCCCATCCAGTTACAAAACTGAGCCTAGCCAGGTTAGACTTACCTGCAAAGACTGAATCAATTCAGGCTCAGGGTTTCTGAATATCTGTCTCTAGCCTCTATGATAATTAGTTCACCCATGCTGTGTGGCTGTTAATGGTGACAATTCAGAATGGTCTGCTGTAGGAATGCCAGTTGTTCCTATGTGGGAATCATTCCAACGCTTACCTTCCCCTTGTGGGCTGGTCACCAGAAGACAGCATAATTGCCAATACTAGAAAAAAACCTGAGGTTCAGCCCTCAGAGGGTGCATCTACATGTCGCTCTATGGCAACATAGCAACACACTATGTCACTATACGATGCAGGTCTATATATCATCACTGCCCGGTTATAGTGTGCCACAAAGGCGACGTAGCAGGGGAATCTTTGTGTGTGCCACCTGTACAGCAAAGTATGGGAGGTTATTATGCCATGTTTTAGTACTTCCAAAAGGAAGTACTAAAATGTGGTACAGTAACAATGTTGCTGTATGGTGACATGTAGACATGCCCAGAATGTAGAAGTACTGTACCTATACATGCAGGTAGCATGAGTTTACTGTCTGAGCTGTCTACTCAGGAGCACAGAAATGAGAGGAAGATGGGAAAAAAGAGAAGAGACAAGCAAAGATAAAGAAACAGAAATACAGACAGGAAAAAGGGAAGGAAGACAGATGAGCTAATGCAATCAATCTGAGGGCCCTCTTGCCACTTACTTTCCCCTTTGTCCTGAGTTTTGTGGTAGGTTTGTTACTAAAGTCTTAACAACAAAGTTCACAGTACTAAAGAGATAGCTATCAAGATAAATGTCAGGCAGGCCTTGACAGAGGTATATATTGCACCTCTTCAGGCTAAGCAAGGCATTCTGGGTCTTCCCAAGACCTCCCATGATTGTGGGGCTCCAATGACAATTATTCACTCTTCCTTTAGGAAAAGTTTCATTTTCACCCCAGTTTTTTAATATTTCTTTCTGACTGGTCTGAGGTGCATAGGTGTTCTCTCACAAAAGCTGGTTGTTTTTCTTTTAGTGGTTCTCTTTAGTTGGAGAGGGTTTTTCTAGGGGCTGGAA
>NW_017728983.1:2819758-2825837 GCF_001723915.1 Gavialis gangeticus
ACAATTATTCACTCTTCCTTTAGGAAAAGTTTCATTTTCACCCCAGTTTTTTAATATTTCTTTCTGACTGGTCTGAGGTGCATAGGTGTTCTCTCACAAAAGCTGGTTGTTTTTCTTTTAGTGGTTCTCTTTAGTTGGAGAGGGTTTTTCTAGGGGCTGGAAGGGGAAACTAAAGAAATGGAATGGAAATCATATTTCCAACAAGTATCAATGCCAGGTCACTCCAGCAATGAATTGTCATCATCTCCATAACCCATCACAGAGTTGCTGAGAAATGAAATCACCACGATGAGCTCAACCTTGTTCCCCTGCCTGGAAAATTCAGCCCTCACCCTCTCTAGAGCAGGTGCCACCCTTTCATCTTCCATCATCTCTTGATTATTTCATCTAGGAATAAAGGAAGGAACAAAAGAATAGCTGTCTCCCCGCCATGTTAGGATGTCAGGACTAGGCAGACGTAGCCATATTCACTATCTAATTAAATCTCTTTAACTATCTCCACCAGCTCCAGATTTCAGGGCATGTTAATCACAAAAGGCTGCACCTGTGGAAGTCTTAACCATTGGTCATGCAGTCTGAGGGACAAGAAAAGGAAAAATATGTCAGCCAATAAGCATTTTCCTAGATGAAAGCTTTATTAAAGGATGTAGCTGCATATCAGTCATCTGAGAGAAAGAGAGAGAGAGACCCTAAACAGAATACTATACTTCAAACGCAATGTCTGGAAGCCAGAAGATTCAACATTAAAGTTATCACTTACAAACAAATGAAACAGGTATTATGGTAATTCAAAGATAAATACCATAGATAACCTTAACCCTGCCCTAATCTCTTCCCCCTCACATCAAACACAACCACCTGCATTCCAAATATCAATATGCAATCTAAGGAAGAAAGGGGATTTTTGAAAAATTACATAAAGTTAAAGGCATTGCTACCTCCTTAATATCTACACAAAGCATTTCAGTTATTAAGGCCTTGTCTTAAAGAATCTACACATCCCAACTGTAGAGAATCCAGTATATTGATACTGGAAGGATGAACAGATGAGCCAGCCCTATCTGAATTTAAACCCAGGGCTCCAAAGAAGCTACATACTTAAAAAAATTTCAAAACATAAAAATGTCCCACAGATACCTCAGAAGAAGCTTGACTCAGCCTAGATCAATCCTGCAAAACAAGGCAAAAGCAAAAAGAGGCAAAAATCAGACACATGTTCAATTTTGTTTAAATTCTTTAAGTTCTATTGCACTGCCTTCATCACCATAGTTTGCGAGTGACCCCCGGTTCTGCAGTCAGTAATGTGACCAACATATCATCTGTGTTCATTCTCTTTTCTTGCCTTCCCAGCCCCACAGGAAACTTAAGTGTTCAGCAGAGTGTTTTCTTTTGACAGGATTTTTTTTTTAAGCCTGGTTTGTTCGCTGCAGTTAGAATGATACTTGACTTAAGTCAGAGGAGGAAAGAATCACTCTCCCCTGTTCCAAAAGGAGCCATGTCCGTTATCACATTTTGAATGTGTAATGTTGGTTCAATAGCAATCCATTTTGTGTGGATAGAAGGCAATATAGGTTTTTGGGAGCTGTCGAATGTGATGTCTGGAAGCCACTCCAGGTTATTGGAAATGAGCATTGGACATTGGCCTTGGGAATTCCAGTTAAAAGCCACAACAAAGACCCCTTTCAGGAGTTACACTATTTGCAGTTGTACATCTAAACCGCATCAGTATGAGTGTTTGTAAAAATGAGTCCAGATTTACCATCATGATGTCACTGATTTGTGGCATTACAGCAATGCAAAGCACCTGCACACTCTTTCAGGCAGCTAGTTAAGGACAGCTATTTATGTGAAATACGATAATATGTTGAATGTGCATGAGTGATTCTAAAGTTACTTTCTGCTGAATCTGCTAAGGGCAATGGATGCATAGTTTTACTTTATGCAAGCTTCTTTGGGTAAATGTGATATCTTTTATTAGATCAACTAAATTTGAAAAAAGTTCATTTGCCAGTCTAACAGCACTCTTTCCCATACTTGTGGCTAGAGTCATTTATTTCTGAATGCCCTTGGACAGTTTGAACTTTCTAAGGTAATGCAAAGGTGTAAGACCTGGATGGGGAAATATGGTCCAGGGCTCAGTGATTTCAGAGAAGTGGGAGGGAGGCATTGGAGGAAGCTTGCTAAATTTCAGGAAGATAGATGATGTCCACAAAAGAGAATCAATAATCAGGTTGTGAATAAGAAAATATGCATCATCCAGTAAAAGGATATTGAAAAGGGCAAGTTTTAGTGAGGACAAATGAGTGAAAGGGGAAACTTGGAAATCATGTTGTCTGGATTTCCATACCTAGGGAAAGGGGAGCTGTGTGAAGGACAATGCTTCAGCCTGAGACTCCCTAAGGAGTTAAGGGCTGAATCCCATTGGTAAGCAGTGGTGTGTAAGTGTCTAATTCTTCCAGGTTCTTTCTGAAAATCCTCACTTCATTTCTTAAAATTTCCACAGAGAGCAACTTAGTTCAGCTCCTGTCTAGTGGCTGTATAATTGCACCATAGGGATACAACCACAGAAGCAAACAAATGTGAATAATGAGTAGGGGCAGTGCCATAACGGCTTTCAGGGAAAGCAACAATTGATAGCTATTGGTAGGAATGGGCAAAAGCTAGTAAAGGGCACATATCAACTATGGTTGCAGTGATAAGAGATTACTTCTGTCCTTGTTCCCATCAAAAAGCATTTGAGTAAAATACTCTGACATCATCAGATCCTCCCCAGAGGTTCAGAAGTATGGAGGCCCAAGAGAAACAAAAGCATTGGGAGAATTGCAGGAGCTACAGAGCTACAGACAGAGTGGGAAGAGAAAGAGAGAGCAAGTGATAGAAATGGTTCCAGACCTAAGGTATCCAGTGAATCCCAAAGATGATGAAATACAAAACATACTTGGAAATATTACCTCATCTTTCAGACGTGCTGGAAAAAAAACACACCAAGGGTGCATTGAAACAAAGCAAAGGCTAGTGAGGTCTAATCTGCAAAAGGAAGGGGAATCCAAACTCTGGCAAAGCTGTGAGTGTGTTTTGATAGCTTACCCTATTGATGTAGAGCAGTGGTTTTTAAGCTGAGGTCTGCAGACACCTGAGAGTCTGCAGACTATGTCTAAGGGGTCAGTGAAGGATGACTATGATCAGTTTAAAGTATGTGAATCCTCACACTAACCATTCAAAGGGGTCTGCACCGACATTTGAAAATTTTAGGGGTCCACAAATGAAGAAAGGTTGAAAACCACTAATGTAGAGAAAAGCAATTTCCAAATACACATTCTCCATGTCAGCTACAAATCAAAGTTCCCCTTCAGCTCCTCTAGTAGAACTGGGGTCCTGCAAAGCATTATGGCTTTGATCTCACCCCGAGCATAAGGCAGACCCAACAAATACTACAAGCCTTGCTGAAACTGCATTGGTTTTAAGGATGTTACAAAAGATCAGTGTTTGCCCTAAATGGCCCAGCTATGAGGTGGCTACAGGTACCAAGCAGATACCAGTACCCCAAACGTAATCAGCATGTTAACCAGTAGCTGTAAAACCAGATTCCAACCTCACTTACCAGCATCACAGATAATATGCAATATAAAACAGGAGAGAAGGAGAGAGATGGTGAGATAAATGAAATCTACAGTTGCAGCTCCTGATGCTGCTCCAGATGTAGGTCAGTGTAGCAGACATCAACATCTGTCCCTTTTAGTCTACTAATTAGTATCTCCTTTCTACTCATGACCCACATACTTGACCCTAATAACATCATACTAAAAACCCTACCTTTTCAATCTTGCAATCTTACATTTATATCATGGGGAAAGACAGTAAATATACCTTTCCAAAGCAGCCACACAGCATGCATCCCATATTAAACACAGAGTGCTTGAGCTAATGTTACCTTTGAGGAAATTATTAAAAGGATCAGGCTAATTTTGTAATTCACACCTGGGCTGCAAGCGTGATGGAGCTTGCAATAATCTTTAATGAAATATAACATTGTTTAAAGAGTTCCCAGTGAAATTTGCCTTTAATTGATTTCTGATCTGTGAAAAAACACGTCAGAGACAGATGTGATATTAGAGCTGATTCCTGTTTTATCACTCCTGGGAATATTTTCTTTGCTTTATTCCCCCCATCATCACCCCACTCCTACCCAACCGGTCCCCTCAGGAAGCAATATGAAACTGAAGAAATCACCATGGATGATGCTATGGAACTGTCAAATAAAATTGGTGTAGAATATCCCATACCAAGAAGTAATATCCTTTTCATGTGTTTCCCACCTGCTTTGTAAATGGCCTCAAGCATGGACAGCCTGTGAAATACCCTCTTCAGATGGCAAAAATCAGAAACTACAGAGCCCCAAGTATGTAGACAAAAGAGCAAATGAGGTGTTTCCCATTCAGTCCCTCCTAGCGAATTCTCATCTCTGGAGAAGTAGGTTCAGAGTTTAGGAAGTTCATTTCCTGTTACTACAGTACAGAATCTTTATTGGCTTCCTCCCCAGCTTGCAGCCTGGGATAAACCCAGATATCAGGGATAAACCTCTAGAACATGGACTCCTTCTGGTTATCTGTTGCTTACCCTTCATCGAGGTAAGCTGGAATTAATTCTCAGGACTACCAGATCACTGTTTGGCAAAGTTGGCTTTCTGTCCCTTCCTTTAGGTAGGTAGGGACATAAGAAGTTAGATCAGCCTTAGAGGCCGTTATCTTCCTGTCACTCATCTGGTCACTTCTGGGCATGTTCTAGCATTCCCCTTCCATAGTGGCTATGTAGAGAGCCACACTAGAGGCGTGTCTACACATGTATTTAAGCATGCCTAAATTTAATGTGCATTAGCTTAATGGACATTAAGCGGGTTTAGGCAGATGCCTACAAGTGCAGGCGTTAAAGCGCATTAGCACTGTGTCTGGACTGACTTGGGACTAATCTAAAGTTAGTCCCAAGTCAGTCCACACACACAGAGTTAATGTGCCTTAACACGTCTACATGTGTGTTAATGTGCTTTAACTATTTGTGCCTAAATTTGATACCTGCATTTGCAAGTATCAAATTTAGGCATGAATAGCCTAAATTCACCATTTTAAATGTGCATTAAGGGTGTGCACATGTAGATGAACACACTTAATGTGCATTAACTTAAGCTAATGTGCATTAAAGCATCACATATAGACACACCCTAGGAAAACTTCAGTTTCCCTCTGGGGCAAGCATTAAGTCCTTTTTGCAAGCTTCTTGCAGCGCATGAATGGCACAAAGAGGCCACAGCAGGCATGAGATTCTGGCTCATAAATTCTGGGTTTGGATTGGCATACTCTACTGAACTGATTTATTGGTGGGAAGAGTGGTATATGCAGGATCAGGAGCAGATTTCCATCTCAACTATTTTCCACATAATATTTCCCACATAATATCACGCTGTTTTTCTGTGTCCATCTGTAAATGGGGACAAAAGATATAAAACAGCCATACAGATACTTGTACACTGACCTCACACAGCATCTGTCTTGCAGTCTGAAAATAAAAGTGTGTCTCTGAAACAGTTATATTTCAATCCCAGTTGACTAGTACTGAAGGTTCTGAGAAGTGGGGCCCGAAGCCAGTGAAAGAAAAGGAATATATATTGAATGAAGATATAGTTTCATAGTTTCTAGGGTCGGAAGGGACCTGAGCAGATCATCTAGTCCGACCCCCTGCCATGGCAGGAAGAGTACTGGGGTCAAACGACCCCAGTAAGGTGGTCATCCAACCTCCTCTTAAAAACCCCCTGGGTGGGAGCTTGCACCACCTCACTTGGAAGCTGGTTCCAGACCCTAGCCACCCTGACCATGAAGTAGCGCCTCCTGATGTCCAACTTAAACCTTCCCTCCGCCAGCTTGTGACCATTGTTCCTGGTCACTCCTTGCGGCGCTCGGGGGAACAGGGACTCCCCCAGCACCTGCTGATCCCCCCTAACCAGTTTATAACAGGCCACAAGATCCCCCCTCAGCCTTCTCTTTTGAAGGCTGAACAGGTTCAGGTCCCGCAACCTTTCCTCATAGGA
>NW_017728983.1:2826849-2829034 GCF_001723915.1 Gavialis gangeticus
ACTACCACATCCCTAGCTTTTACTACCTCAGTGAGCTGACCCAAGAATTCCTGGTCAAGCTCCTCTGTGTGGGTAGGGGGTCTATAGTAGACTCCCACCAATAGGTCCCTTTCCCCTCTTCTGCCTTGAACCCTAACCCAAAGCACTTCAGAGTGCTTCTCCCCTGACTATTTATTAATTAGCGAGGATGTGTATTCCTCCTTGATATACAGTGCCACTCCTCCCCCTCTCTTTCCTATCTAGGTATACTGTTTCCTGTCTTGTCTCTTGTTCTATCTATTTCATGAAACAGTGCAGTCCTTCACACCATCAAATAAGATTAGTTTAAAAAAAGACATATCCCCTGGTACTTCAGCTCAACGTCATGAATGTGGTGGCTCTGACAAAGGGCTACCTGTACAGGTTAGCTGGTGGCAGGTTGTCCTGTTCTAATGAAATTGTTCACGGATATAAAAATCAATGTTGCACACCTTGACTTGAACACTCATATAGGTCTTAATACATTTGCAAGGACTACCATGATTTTGTTTGCCAGAAGCCAACTCACCCTAGAGAAGGTTTTCTGGTAAGTGCCCATCTGATATCCTCAAGACATGGCAGGATGACTGCAGCTGCACTTCAGTGATCATAGTGGCAATGGTAATCATCACTGCCTCTTGGAGTGTTTCCATACATAGGATGTGGTCTTACCCTCTCTCACTTTCAATTTTTTTTTTGAGACAGTCAAAATAAAGAGTCAGACTTTTGGACAGGGAAGCTGTAGATTGTCCACAGTTCACAAACATAAAGCAGGGAAGTGAGCACAGCTGCCATATATTTTTTTTGGTTCAGTATGGGAGTGTGATGCCTCTCCAGTTTCAAAGCCTATCTTAAAGATTTCCAAAAGCTGCACTAACTTTAGGAATTCTGTTTGAATTCCTAATTAATTTCTAAAACTTTCTTTAATATGGTCAAAGTATCCTTATGCAAAAAGTTCTGTAAGTTTTAAAAGACAATGTTTTTTCTACATACGTACATATATATACATACACACACACACACACACAGAAAGAGAGAAAGAGAGCGAGAGAAACCCATTCTGTAGTATTCTCTGTGAAATTGTGTAGGCTACTCTGAAAAAGTCTGCCTAAAAAAATAAAAAATTATAATCAAACCTATAGTAATTTCTTTAAAGCCTCTCTAAAAGTCCATGCAACCTTACCACAACAAATATTTCAGTATTAACTGTGATTCTCCACCTTCCTTGGGGACTACACGATGATTGCTTTGAGCTAGGTTTCAAATATGATACATAAAAATGACAATTATAAAATGTTATGCACCAACAGACAACCATGATGAGATCAAAGATCAGTTCTGTAATTGCCAACAAACTCTGATTGACAACATTCCCAAGCATGACATCAACTTAAGATTGTGAGATTTCAATGTCAAGGTTGAGAAGAATAATATCAAAGTGAAGAAAGGAAAAGAGGAACAAAGGCCTTGTTCCCCAGGGTCAGAGTAGTGAAGTACTGACAAAATCATGCCGGGGCTCGTGGTGGAATATCTCCCCCCAAGAAATACCTATAGTGACTTGGAATTTGCCAGATGGACTCACTAGGATTCAGAGAGACTCTTTAGAACACCAGAACATATGGAGGAACTGTTGTCATAAATGACCACAAATTATGTGTAGCAAAAGCCCAAAAAGCATCAAAAAATTAATAGCAAAGAAGCAACAGAAAAGATATTACAGTACTATTCTCAAATTGAAATGAAAGATAGATTTCTGGTGCTATAATCAATAGGCCTGTGCGAAGCGGCTAGTATTTGCTTCAGATTCAGAGTCAACCGATTCAGGGGACGTTGATTCAATTCGGTGAATAGAATCACTGTCCTGAATCAATTTGGCTGAATCTGATTAGGAGATTCGGCTACTGCCATATCAGCCGAATCTCCAAATTGGCCCCATCCCTTGCCCCCTCTACCAGACCCGCCAATGGCTGCTCCTGCTCCTGGCTCTTTAAAAATAATATTTTAAAAAAGCCCCGCACTAACCAGCTGCTGCCAGGAAGTGGGGGGTGGGGCGATCCCCACTAGCTCCACTGCCCCATGCTGCATGGGGGGCTCTGCCACAAGCCCCCAAAAGCCCCAACAGCTGCTGCTGCATCCAATGAGTATGCAGCTTTTTATTTTATTTTTT
>NW_017728983.1:2829235-2855294 GCF_001723915.1 Gavialis gangeticus
GCTTGTGGCAGAGCCCCCATGCAACATGGGGCAGTGGGGGGCAATGAGGGTCTTTTTAAAGAGCCGGGAGCTAGGGCGGGGTGGGGCAGTGTGAGGGCACTGGGACAGGAGGCAGGGTCAGGGGGCACTCAGGGAGCAGGCAGGAGATGGGGCCTGGCAGAGGTCACCCCACTGTCCCTTCCCCCCCTCCAACTTCCCTTCCACACCCCCTGCTTAGCAGCAGAGAGACCAGATCCAGTTCCCTGCAGCAGCGGAGAGCTTCAAATCGATTCAGACCTTTTAACTGGTCTCCCGATTTGATTTGGATTCAGAGTTTTGGCCAGCGAATCAGGCCGGATCTCCTCCAAGTCGAATCAGCACCTAAAGCTTCACACAACCCTAATAAGCACTAGATGCACCATCAGAAGTCAACATCAACATGTCATGATTCTTTCTGTGCTGAAGCACCATAGGACAGGTGAGAAGCGGGAGAAGTGTGTGTAATAAAGAAAGGAAACCAGATCAAACTTTCACTCCTACTCCCCCCCAACAACTTCCCAAAAAACCAGGAGCCAAAATGTGTATGAAACAAAGGGCAAAACATTTTTTAAAAAGTGCAAGAAAAGACAAAATGAAATGCCTGGATAAGGTCACCAAAGAAGTTGAAGCGGTCACTGAAAGTGGTGATTGCAAAACACTTTTTCAACTCAATAAGATTCTAACCAGTAAGTTTACAATTGCTGGAGTGCCCTCTTAAGGGTAAATAAAGAAAGATCTTAACAACAGAAAAAGAACAAAGAGCGTAATGGCCAGAACATTTTCAAGAGATGCTGCACAGGCAAGTGTCACATACTGGCTTTGGCTGAGAAGCGAAACAACCCAAGCTAGACATTGCTGCATATCACATTACAAATGAAGATGTGAAAAAAGTTACCACAATAAAATTTTAAAATCTAGGAAAGCTACAGATGGAGACCAAATCACCAGGGAAATACTGAAAGCTTATTCTGATGAGACTAAGGATAAAAAAAACCAAATTTTTCAATAAAGGATGGGGCCAGAAATTTTTTTCCAGAACAATGAAAATAATGGCATTGTAGTCAAACTGCCAAGAGAAGTTATTTAATTGACTGCAATAATTGGCAAGTTCTTACATGCCTTTTAATGACAGGCAGTACCATTTCAAACAGAATGCAGAAGCAGCTGAAGCAAAGATGAAGGAAGAGCAGACTCTCTTTTGACCTGGAAGATCACATTTCAACCAGATTTGTATTGAATTAGAGCAGCAAATAACAAAAAGTAATCGCCTATAAATCTCATATGTTTCAAGAAAGCATTTGACTGCAATTCAGCCTGGAGTACCTTGATATATTATGTTATATTAGCAAAAGAATGGATGTCTGCAAGCTTTTATGTCAATGTGAAGCTTGTACATTTAAAGTTTATAAATTTGGATGAATAGGGTAGTATGGTAGAGTTAAATGAGGATTTATTCTCTAACCTTTCTTGTTTATCGTTGTCACTGACTTCATTAAGAGAAAAATAACATGGATGGACACAAGTATCACATGGCTCAGCAGCAGTAGATTAGATTTAGATTTTGATGATGGTATAGGTCATCTAAAGTATGGTTCAATCAATATGCAAAGAAAGACTGAAATACTATCCAGAAGAACAAGATAATCACAGTGTCCCATAACTTGAGCATTACGTTAGAATGTGGGTCTATGCGTATATGTTGGCAATTATGAGTGAGCCAATGGGAAGGTCCAGAAGAAAACAACATTAGTTATTGACAAGGTGGTTGACAAATGTGAAGCCACATTTATCATCTTAAACAAAATCGGGTCCACAATTCTCCAGAATTTGGGTAAATTCTGAATTCAAATATTTTGTCTACCTTAATACATGGATGCAAAGGCTGGAAGTCCACCAGAAGTACAGCCAGACTTACAAATATCATCAGCAGCGTACAACCCAAGCAAAAGCCAGACATTAAATTGAATGGATTGCTATCAGTGGCGGATATTTATCAGAGTTTTCAACCAAGTTATAAAGTACAGAAGGCAAACTTCTGGGTCGTGCATTCAAGTTCATCTGGTCTTGCTGGCTTGAGTTCATTCAGACACATCAAAAGCTTTCTGACTGTCTCTCTTGTTATTTCATGCCTCAGCTTCTCCCCTTCCTTATCCAAATAATCCTTTTCAGGTGTCTGGCTACAGCTTAATGTTTTTTATGAAGACTGAGGCAAAGTAGCTGTTGAGTAACTATGCTTTCCTTTTATATTCTGTTAACAGTTCCCCCTGGCAATTTAGCAGTGGACTCATGGCTTCCTTGATCTTTCTTTCCTGGCCAATGTACTTACAGAACCTCTTCTTGTTGTCTTCAGTCTCCTTTGCCACAAGCAGCTTGTTCTTTATCTTTGCCTAACTAATTTTGTCCTTGCAGGTTCTTGCAATATATTTCCTGGTGACCTGCCCGATTGACCTTGGTGGCCTGCCTGGTTTTTCATTGCCTGGATGCTTTCCTTTTGCATTTGAGGCATCCTAGAACCTCCTTGTGCAGACACATTAGACTCTTACCATTTTTATTGTGCTTTCATTGTGTCAGAACAATTGCTTGTTAAGCTTTCAGTACTGTGCCTTTTAGAAGCTCCCAGCCCTCCTAGGTATGTTTATCCCTCAGTCTATCTTCCCATGGCACCATGCCTGTTAGCTCCTTGAGTCAGGTGAAATCTGCCTTTTTGAAATCTAGCATCTTAGTTTTGCTGACTTTATGCTTTCCCTGTCTCAGGATGTGAAATTCTATCATATAGTAATTACTTATTCCAAATTGCTCTTCACCATCACAGCCTCTACCAGTTCTTCCCTATTGGTCAAAACAAGATCCAAAATAGATGATACCTTAGTTGTATCCTTAACCTTCTGGAACAGAAACTTATCTTTTACACAAATTAGGAACTGGCTCAACATTTTATGTTTGGCTGCATTGTTCTTCCAGCAGATGTCTGGAAAATTGAAGTCTCCCATCAGTACCATCCCACAGCTTTTGGATAAATTTGTCACCTTTATGAGTCCACGGGTTTCCAGGGTAAGTGTGCCACAGGGCAATGGGTAGTACACCCAAAAGTAGCTAAGCTGACGATGTGCTCCGAACAGGACTCACAAAGGAGAAATTCATGGGATTTAGCAGCATCAGGAAACAGCTTCTGAGAGGCAGGGGCGATGGACCTTTGTTCATGCCCTAAACAACATCACAGAATGGATTCATATTGAAAATGATTCTCCAGATTATCCAAATCATCTTCTCAAAGGTTCTTTAACTAATATGATGGATTAGCGAAAGGCTTGTTAGAGAAGTAATTTTCTGTTCTCGGCAAGATTATTTTGATTCAGTTTTGAAAGCTGCTACTCAGTCAATAGCCACCTCCTTTCCCCAAATACACTCACATTCTTCATACAGGGTGGATTTTACTTTTGGTTAAAAGAAAGTCTCTTATTTTATCTTTAATTTCTCCAAAGGGAAGAAACTCCAATTTCAAACTAAGCACCAAACTTAGCTTAGGAGATAACTGGAAGTGGGCCATTCTAGTGTTTCTCCCAATGCATTTTCTAGTTCTCATAAATAATTTTTGGAAGATCTCTCAGCATCAGTCATAAATTATATAAACAATTCTTTTCTTTTAAAGGATTGCTCATCTGTCCTTGGGGTCACTGCTCCCACATGGGTTTGCACTGAATAGTATCTTTCCCAGTAGATTGCTCTAGAAATATCAATAAGATCCATTTTAGAGTTAAGCCCTCTTAAATATGAATCAAATTAGCAGAATTGGGTCTTGTTACTGCTGTATTGATTGATCCCTATTTATTAGTAGCAAATTAAGGTTGCAGGAGACCTCATCAACCTACTTAGCCATGAGTTGCAGGACGAACTGAAAAAAAGCTTAGGTTCACTCAACACAGTCAAACCCTGACTTAAAGTCATATATGAAAAAAAGAACACCTGTTATCCTACCTTACTGGGCATTATGTAATGCATTAAATACCTCAGGTCAAATTCAGTGTACACTTATACCCAGGATAAATGCATTAAGGACAACAGAGTTATGACAGTTTAACATCTGTGACACAGGAACCAGAATATGGTCCCTACAGGAAGAACCAGGGTTTCTTCCTTTGGAAAACACAACTTGATTGGGATGCTTACATGTATGAGAAATCATACATTTCCACCTCCGCTTGAATAAGATCCTGTCATCACTGCTCTCAAATAATATGTCTGAATAGAACCCATCCAATGTGGCTGCGGGACACCAACCATAATGTAGTGATGAAGTATTAGAACAACACTGCTGCAAGGGGAGTCTTATCCCCCTCTAGAGCCAGTAAGATTTCAGACTCAGACCTGGTTTTAGAAAGAGCTTCAGGGCCAAATTCCATCAGGGTTGCTTATACACTACACAGGCATCTGAGAATCATTCTAGTATTTCTGGAGTATTAGGAACAGAAGAGTATGGATATCTTGAATAAAACTCTGCCTGAAAACCATCCATTATAGGGGCTTTCTTGTCTACACCACTCCGACTGCTTTCTTCACTCCTCTTCTTCAACTAAGTTGTCTAGACTGTCATGCTGAGCATCTGGAAGTTTGAGTAATCATCTCAAGATGCATGATCTTGTGCTCTGAGTGATGAAATATCCTGGAGAATTTTCCAAAAATGTGTTTGATTCGAATATGATTTGTGTAGATTCCTCAGCTTAAGCATACCAGGTTTTCCTAGGGACCAGTCCAAAACCGTGCGGCGAACTCCCACAGTGACTAAGAACAGCTACAAGCAAGACGTGCTTCTTCAGCCTTGTTTTCAATAATATAAACACACTGTGGACACATAATGTATTTAAAAAAACAAAAACCTCAATAAAAACAAAAAAGCACTGCCCACACAGTACCTCATGTCATGAGACAGGGAGCAAACAAACAAACTACATGTGACAGATGCTTTCTGCATCATTTAATGCACCACTGAATGATGTTGGAAATCATCATGATGACAATGGCAAAAGAGCTGCTATAGAATAAGATAATACAACAATATTTAGGTCCTGCAAAGTGCTTTTCATCTGCACATCCTCAAAACACAGAAAGGAGGTCAGAATTGATACTTCACTACCTGAATGGGAAAGCAGGAGGAAAGCACGGGCACGTAAGGGGTGAAGCAACATGACCAATGTCACATCGCAGAACAAGAGTAAAAGAAATAATATTACACAGGTCATGTAATTCCCAAGCCAATACTATATCCACTATGCTGCACTGTCTCTTCAGAAAATGAACACCTGCTTATATGTTTCAAAAAGGCATATACTAAGACATTGCCAGCATGATTCTGTGAATTATAATGAGGGACTACATCCAGTTGATTTTTCTACCTTGAAGGCGCACCAGTAATTTGAAATTATTTGTCTCTAGGTTTTCTTTAAAAAAATAAACAAATATGGCATATCCAACCCCTTCTTTCTCTTTATTTTATTGACATTGGCCTCCTTTTAAAGGCTTGCTTTGCTATTTCAGATTATGGCTAGCCTTGATAAATGCAGAATAAAAACAAACTGCTCTGAGAGGAAGACTTTCAAAATGTACTCTTTGCTAGAGTGTGGAAGAAAGATCAATACTGCATTTTGTTTTACAGATGGTTACAATAGCTAGCTTCCCAATAGGGGGCATTACAGTCTGGGAGTATATAGGGTTATGGCTAGAAAGTTGGAGAGCTCTACCCCTGGGAAGCACTCGATAAGGGAAACCAGCATGTGTGGAGGAAGGATAAAGTCAGAATGCTGTACTGCTTTGGCATTCTTTTCTTTTGTCCTTGAACACTGGATATGGTGTCAGAAGCGAGTTGGCTCCTGCATATACAGGAAAGCAGAGCGAAGAAACTCAAGAAACACAAAAAACAAAAGAGAAAATTATAATTACGGCAACATACCAAATTCCTTCTCCCAAACAGATGGACATGAAAGGGGATATGTTTAGCAAGTGGACATTCTTTAAATCACAATGGGAAAATTATGAAATTGCAAGAGGGTTGCATACAAACAAAAACCAAATGAAAGTAGCTATGCTGTTAGCTGTAGTGGGAAAAGGTTGCCGTGGGGCCCAGCTCCATCTGGACATGTCAGTAGCACACACAGGAATGATGCACATAAAACCTTAGGAAGGCAGCAAGAAAGCATTTTCAGCCAACAAAAATATCAACTACAAATGGTATCTTTTCAACATTCACAGTTATGAATTTGGCATAACAATGGATCCTTGTGTTGCTAAACTATGAAGAATGACTGACTTACACAATGATCAAATCATAAAAGATGTACTAATTTGCAAGGTGTACTAGGAACAACATTATCAAGCAGGAATCCTCAGCCAGCCCACGCTATCTCCACCATGGCTTGTAGGTAGGTGAAAACCCAGGTTTGTGTCTGGAGGCAGAGCGTGAGTAGAGCATATCCAGATGTTTCACCAAATGCCAAAGAGAAAACCTAAAAACAGCAGGAAAAACACCCCAAATTTGTGCAAAATATGGATATATATGGATCAGTGGAGATGAAACTAGCTGAAAAGGGAAACCTCTGGTACTGCGGAGAGAGAGAAAATATAATGAACAGATGCAGAAGCAGTCAAATAGGAAACTGCTGAAATGGGGAAAGGGTAAATTGGAGCGCAACTGTGGTCACACCTCTCAATAACCTCAGGACCCAGATCGATGCAGGGAGACCCCCTCAGCTAAGGCAATATGAGGGCCCAGGTAATGCTTCCACTCCCCAACTCTAAATGGCTTTGGAAAAAGTCCTGAAAATAACAGATAACCAGAGACTCCAGCTAACCATAGCATATGCAGGAAAGGCCAGAGCTGGGTTTCAGAAATAATTTGGAACAGTGTTGATTGAACTTTCTCTGTCCGGGCCTCTGATCAAGCATACCCATCTGGGCCAAGCATGTGAGTCATCACACCTGCCCCTGATCCCTGGCTAACTAACCTGGTTCTCTGCATCTAGGGCGACCACCCGTCCCTAGCTGGGGAGACAGTCCCACAAGGAGAACCTCAAGTCCTGGTCCTGGGCTGCATAACTCCAGGACAGCATTTGTCCCAGATTCGCAGCATTTACAGGGATCTGGAAACAGTGGGTTGCCCCTTGCAGACTGGCAGCATTCCAGCCTGCAAGGGGCTGCCAGGAGTGAGATGCAAGGGGCACTGCATACATGCACACACCCACACACATGCACATGGCCAGGAAACAGCCAGGAAGCATGAAGAGCAGCTCCCTGCAGGTAAATCAATGGTGGGGAGAAGGTATAGGGAGTGGGAAGGGGGCAGACTGAGGCCTCCACAGTGAGGGAAGGAGTGGGGAAGGGCCTGCGAGGGGGACGGGGAAGGCAGGCATGTGTCTTCAGCCTCATGTTCACTGCTTTCTCCCGGCTCTTGTCTCAGCTTTGTCTTTCCCTGACCCTGATCTTGGATCTTCCCTGAACCGGCACTGGCCCTGCTCTCTCTGGTTTCCCAGCATCCCAACTCAGCTTGACTTCCTTGACCCTGATCTTGGTTCTCTGGCTCCTGACCTCAGTTTACGTTTCAGACTGTCTTTTGGATCTCCCCTCTCAGCTCTGGTAACCTATGCCTCCACTCTGCTGACCCCAAGGTTGCTCCTAGTGGCCTACCACAGGCCTAGCTATTTATGTCTGGGCTGAACCCTCACCCTCTGTATTTTGATTATGTGCTCTTTCCTCCTCTCTGTCTGCCCCCACAGTCTCTGCATGGGGTGGGCAAGGTGGGCACCAGCTCCATGTTCCAGCAGAGAGGGAATGAGAGAATGGGGACCCATTCTTGTTTGGCCTGTAGGTACCACCATCCTAAGTATGGTTCCACCATCATGCTTAGTGCCACTGTGCAGCCTGTGCCACCATGCAGTGCCATCAAGCTTAGTGCCACCACTCCAGCCTGTATTCATATGCACACCACACTCAGGGCACTAACACTTCAAGTTACATCTCTGCTCCACAAGAACATTCTCGATGCCCCTCCCCATACCCCCTCAGTATCCCAAAACTACTATCCCCATCCCAACTGTATACTCTTCTTGTCTGTTAAGCCCTTCCCTCCAACCTGTGCCTGGTCTTGTCTATTTATATTGCAAGCTTCTTGTAGTAGAGACATCTTGTCCTCTGTGAAATACACAGCCTAGCTCCATGGGGACCCATTCATGTTTGTCCTGCAGGCATTACTACCATAAGTATGATAAACAAACAATGGAAAATGTTCCACAAATCAGGGCCATATGTAATAATTGTGGCAGGACAGAGTATAACAAAGCTTGCAAAAACATTCATCACAGCAAGGAAGTGAGCCATGATTAAGAAGACAATGAGATATTGTATACATATAGCAATGCAGAGCAAACCATTCAGATCAAATGGTTTATAGAGCTCAGGTTACCTCCAGATGCAGACAAAGCAGCATCAAGCAAACCAATAGGCAACTGAATGTTGAACGGGACATCAGTTAATGTGATAGGCTACAGTGACTTCCTCAGCTATAGAAAATTTCCACCAAGTAATATCACATTGAAATTATATGATAAAATTAAAATACCACCAAGGTCAGTGTAAATTGCAAGCTATAAAAAATGTACAGGGCAAACTTTCAGGTAATGCAGACAACTCAGAAGCAACTGCATTCAGCTGAAGCCAAGTAACTCATAAACCTAGGGACGCTAAACCTGGAAAAAATTATCTATATAACAGACACATAAGCAAAACCACAATATGATTGAGTTCAGGATCCTGAGGAAAGGAAGGATGGAGAGCAGCAGAGTAAGGATCCTGGGTTTCAGAAAAACAGACTTCGACTCACTTAGGGAACTCATGGGCAGGATCCCATGGGAAGCCAGTCTAAGGGGGAGAGGAGTCCAGAAGAGCTGGCTGTATTTTTAAAGAAGCCTTGCTGAGAGTGCAGGAACAAATCATCCCAATGTGCACGAAAACTAGCAAGTATGACAGGAGACCAGCTTGGCTTAGCAGGGAACTCTTTGGTACACTAAATCACAAAAATGAAGGTTATAAGAAATGGAAAATTGGACAAATAACTAGGGAAGAATATAAAAGCATTGTTCAGGCATGCAGGGATGAAGTCAGGAAGGCCAAAGCACAATTGGAGGTGCAGCTAGCAAGGGACATGAAGGGTAACAAGAAAGGGTGCTACAAGTATGTCAGTAACAAGAGACAGATCAAGGAAAGTGTGGGTCCCTTACTCAGTGGGAGAGGCAACCTAATGCAGGTGTTGAGGAAAAGGCTGAAGTATAGAATGCCTTCTTCACCTCAGTCTTCACAGGCAAGGGCAGCTCCCAGACTGCTGCACTGGGAAGCCCAGCTTGGGGAGAAGGTGAACAGTCAACAGCAGCAAAAGAACACACTAGGGACAAATTAGAAAAACTGTACATATACAAGTCCATGGGGCTGGATGCAGTGCATCCAAGGGAGCTGAGAGAGTTGCCCAATGTAATTACAAAGCTACTGGCCATCATCTTTGAAAACTCATGGTGATCAGGGGAGGTCCCAGATGATTGGAAAAGGGCAAATATAGTGCCCATCTTTAAAAAGGTGAAGAAGGAAGAATTTAGGGAACTACAGACTGGTCAGCCTCACCTCAGTCCCTGGAAAAATCATGGAGCAGATTTTCAAAGAATCAACTCATGGTGCTCCAGAGAGGTCCCTTAGGACTGGAAGAGGGCCAAAGTTGCACCCATCTTCAAGAGGGGAAGGAGGGAGGACCTGCATTGGTATAATCTTTGCCAGTAGATCAAGGGAAGTGATCTGGTGAAGCCACATCTGGAGTACTGTGTCCAGTTTTGGGCCCCCCACTACAGAAAGGATATGGACAAATTGGAGAGAGTCCAGTGGAGCTCAACAGAAATGGTTCAGGGGCTGGGGCACATGACTTGTGAGAAAAGGCTGTGAGAAGTGGGCTTATTTATTCTGGAGGGGAAGAGACCAAGGGGGAAATTCAGTAGTTGCTTACAACTCCCTGCAGGGTGGTTCCAAAGAGGATGGAGCTGGACGGTCCTCAGTGATGGCAGATGACAGAACAAGGAGCAATGGGCTTAAGTTGCAGCAAAGGAAGTTGAGGATAGCTATTAGGAAAAACTTTCTCATTAGTAAAACACTGGAAGAGGTTACCTAGAGAGGTTGTGGACTCTCCATCCTTGGAGGTTTTGAAGACCTGGCTAGACCAAGCCTTAGCTGGGATGATCTAATTGGGGCTGATCCTGCTTTGAGCAGGTGGTTGGACAGAGATGACCTTCCAAGGTCCCTTCCAACCCTCTTTTTCTATGATTCTATGAAAAACAAATTTCCAAAGCAGACAGTTCACTTTGGCATCCCTGTGCTGAACCTGCTAATAGGGCTGTGCGAAATTTCACTAGCAGTTTTGTTTTGACACTGTTTTGACTCATTTTGAGCTCAAAACAGTGAAATCAAAATGAAACAGAGAGCTTTGAAACAGCCTCAAAATGAAATGAGGCAGGTCGAAACGTTTTGAAATTTTTGAAACGTTTTGAAATTTTCGAAATGTTTTGAGTTTCAAACCTCAAGATGGGCTCACCTGCAGGGACATAGAAACTAAAGTAAGGAATGGGAGGGGGAAGGGGGCGAGGGGAAGGACCGTTCTCATTATTGACATGTGTAGCTGGCCAGTGACTGTCACCCTTCCCTGAGGTCTCTTCCAATCCCAGTGCTCTGGCGGGGGGTGGAAAAACTGCAAAGAAGGCAGCATTGTTTGAACCGCCCTGCTTTCTGCGTTGGTGTCAGTTAAGTGAGGGCGCACCTTAACACACACACACAGTGTCACCCACCCATGTCATGAGTGTTGCCTGTCAGCAGCTAGAAGTGCAGGGCCCCAGAACGCAGGATCCCCCTGCACCAATCTCCTCGACAGCTGGCAGGCTTTGTGGCTGCAGCAGGGCCTAGCAGGTCTGCAGTTTTCACCCCCCTGTACCCTAAGACAGACACAGTCAGTCCCACAAGCACCCATGTCACAAGTTTTGCCTGTCAGAAGCCAGAGGTGCAGGGCCCCAAAACCCAGAAGCCCTGCACCTATCTCCTCAACATCTGGCAGGCTTCGTGTCCTCAGCAGGGGCCACCATCCCTGCAGCTTTCACCCAGCTGCGCCTTAACGCACACAGGGTCACCCATGTCACGAGTTTTGTTTGTCCGCAGCTTGAAGTGTAGTTTCCCCCAAACTGCTGCACCTATCTACTTGAAACTTGGCAGGCTTTGTGACCTCATCAGGGGCTAGCATGCCTGCAGTTTTGACTCTGCTGTGGCTTAACACTTACATGTGACACAAGTTTTGCTTTCAAGACCCTGAGGTGTAGGTTGTCTGAAACCCCTGCACCTATCTCCTTGACACTTGGCAGACATTGTGCCCTCAGATGGGGTTACCATTCCTACAAGGTTCATCCAAATCAGGCCAGAAATGTCAAAGTTATAGGCTGTTTTGAGCTTCCCCATTATAGCCTACGGGCAAAACTTTTAAAAAGCATCTAAACAGCTAAACTGTTTTGACAAAACAAAATGGAACAGCGGTTTTGAATCAAAACAAAATTCAAAACAAAACACTGTTCCATTGAAACGTTGAAATACAAGTCGAAACAAAATGGTGCCATTTTGCACAGCCCTACTAATAGATTGCTAATAAGCTTCTGAAAGACAAGGATGTTTCTCAAGCATGTTACACCTAGAAACAGATACATTGGTAAAAGAGAAATAGCTAACTTGCAAAGCATGCATTGCATTAAAAAGAGGATGGAAGCTATGGTGGCCATAATGCACTTGGAATAAGAGGGCTTCATTGCTAAAATCACAGAGCCCACAAGTTGGATAGGCAGTGTGGTAGCCATTAAGATATAACCGGGGTGGTACGTGGAAGGTACCCACGTGTCAAATGGAAGGGAGGTTATCGGAAGTGTGAATGCTGTGGGCAGCATGGCTGCCTAGCTGTAGGCCAGTTCACCTCCTTCTCTTCAGAGCAGAGCAGAGCAAACCAGGAGTCACAGTGATTCTTTACTATGTACAGGTTTAATGTTACTCAATAATAGATGACTTACAGCCATAAACTTACATGCATATGCATACATATGCATACACGTATGCACACACACACACGCATTGACACACACACGCATATATAAATGCTATTAACAGATATGAATTCACCCAAACAAAAGCTCTAATTAACCCTGAACTCAAGCATAGGCCGAGTATCCGGTGGCTTTTGGGTTAGCCTGCAGCCACTGCCCCTTGTCAGGGCCCTCCAGGCCACAGGGGAAGGGGGCACTCAATGAAGAAAATGCAGGTTAATCAACAGACCAATAACAAGAATAAGAGATAGTGATGGGTCAATAATTAAACATACACAATAAGGTTACACCAATGACAGGAATACCTGACAGTGACAGGATAATACCTAAACATATGCAATAAGGTTATATCAAATAGAACACATATGCATAAAATAACCAATACCATAAAAGCAAATACAGGGCATCTTATAATCCTCTTTGAATGCAACAATAAAGACACAGGGTAACAACAAGAACCTCAGTGGCATGGAAAAAACAGAACTCAACTATGGCACAGCAGCTGTGCCCAAAGAAGAAATAACCCAAGCAGAGACCCCATCACCTAACAAAACACCATTACCTTCTCTAGGTCACTCAGCTAAGCAGGGCCCTAAACCAGGGAACCCCCTCTCCCTATAACAAACAAGAGCCTGAGATCCCCTCTTTATGTCCCAGGGTGAATTGTCCCCTCCCGTCAGGAGCTTCCCCTCAACTGCCCACAGTGGGGAGCACCCCCTTCTCACTTGTGGGAATCCCTTCCCAGGGGACTTATGACTCCTGCGGTTTTTTGAAGGGGGGGTGGTCCTTGCCCCAGCTGTGTGTTGGGGCAAGGCATCCCTCCCCCTCTCTGGGATGGTCGACCTGCACTGCTCGCAGAAAAAAAGGCCCAAGCTGTTTCGTACAGCTCTTTTAGCCAGCCATCCCACCTTCCTCCCCGTGTACTGCCCTGTGCACTGAAGGGGTACTGGCCTCATGCAGGGGAAGGGGGAGAAAGGTCTATGCTACCTCGTGAAGGCCTGGCATCCCATCAGCTCTATGGCCATGCACCAATGGCCTAGCTCCTGCCTCATGCAGGATTGGGGACTTGCGATGCCTTGTGCAGCTGCCATGGTGCCATCCGCTCCCAGGTCCTCCACACACTGGCTCTCCAGCCCTGTGCACCGGTCCATGCACCAAGGCTTCTGCCCCCGCCTCATGTAGGGTTGGGGCCCCACACTGCCTCATGCAGCTGCCATGGTCCCATTTGGTCCCGGACTCTCCGTGCACTGACCTGTGCCCCATCATCATGGCTTTCTCTGCGGCAGGGCTGGGATGCAGCCACTATCTGCTTCCCCTCTGGTGAAGATGTCTTCCGGGTGCTTCTGGGACAACTGCTTTGCCCCACCGGTCAGCTATAACAGCTCTTCATAAGCCTTCTTCGTCATGCCTTGTCAAAGACACCTGTGTGCTGGGCACACTGGCTTTTTATTCCTTTTGGAGGCTCCACCCCCAGATTGGGAATGAACCACTCAATCAGCTCGAGGGGTAAGTTCTTTTTCAGGTCCTCATTCTCACCTTGCCCCTGGGTCAGGGCAGGACTGCCTTTGTTCTGCCATTCCCTGGGTGGTGGCTTCACCAATGGGAGCCCGATCCCTTTGGGCTGAAGCTAACAATCAGGGCTGCCTGCCACAAAGAAGCCTGCCACAAAGCCTGCCAGACAGCCTGCCACAAAGAAGCTAGGTAAGCTGAATATTTTCCCAGTCCAAGCCACCTAAGCAAAGGACCCAATACCAAATAACTGCAACTGATAAAATATTACTCAAGTTGGCAAAAGGAAAACATTTCCAGTTCCTTAGGGCAAAGCCAGATTTCAGGCAGTGCTCCTGGATAAAGAAAACCATGATCTCCTTACAGTTTGGATATTGCTCAAAAGGATGTAGATGGATGGGGTGCCATTTGGGAACAACCCAGCAGCAGAAGAACATCAATGCCATGAACAACATGAACTAATGGAACTCAGAGGGGTCAGTATCCTAGATGATGGCATTTGGTTGTGTGGAAACAGAGACAGCATAAGAAAAACTGTGGCATAACCCAACCTCCCCTGTCTGATGGAAGGAGCCAGAGAATCTAAATATGGATTTTAAAAAATGAAGCTGTTATTGGCTGCAACAGTTTATGGGAGACAATCCCAGGGGTAGATCTTCCATGGACTATGATCAAAAGTTAACCACCATAGACCAAATACCCACAACTAAAGATACCTACTCAGTTCAGAAACTGATAGGATTTATACAATATCCAAGAAAAAAAAAGTTTCTGAGCGCTGAAAACCCCTTAGGCTATGACTGGATAAGCCTGCAGGAGGGACATGGTTACCACAACATAATACAGTCGTATCTAGGACCTCGCAAACAACTCCCCCATCCTATGAGATGGGTCTTGGGTTTCACTCCTACAAAAGTATCAATTAGTATCTTTGGCAAATCTCCAAATCTGAATCTAATCGGGAAACCAATAAAAAAGTCCGAATTGATTCAGAAAAGATTCGGAGAGCTTTGGAGATTCAGGCAGTCCCCACTCACTGCCACAGGGAGCTGGACCCAGACTCTGCACCTGTAAGTAGGGGGTGGGGTGCAGGGCTGGAGGAGGGGAGAGGGGACCATGGGGGACCCCTGCCAGGCCCCATTCCCTGCTTGCTCCCCCAGCACCTCTGAACGCCCCCTGATCCCTTCCTGCTCTCCCAGCCCCTGCATGGCTGCCTCGCTCAGCCCCGGCTCCCAGTTCTTAAAAAAAAGCCCGCACTCACTGGATGCTGCAGCAGCCATCCAGGTTTCTGGGGGCTTGTGGCAGAGCCCCCATGCACGCGGAGCAGAAGCCGGTGAATGAGGGGGGTTGTTTGTTTTTTTTAAAGAGCCGGGAGCTGGGGCCGGGTGGGGCAGCCATTAACAGGGCTGGGAGAGTGGGCAGGGGCTGGGCCCTGTTTGATTCAGACATTCTTCGGCCGATTCAGCAGCGGCTGAATCTCCGAATCAGGTTCGGCCAAATCGATTCAGGACAGTGATTCAAATCACTGAATTGAATCACTCTCCCCCCAAATCAGCCGAATCTGGAGCAAATACTAGCCACTTCGCACAGGCCTACTAAGTATATTCAAAGATCGAATATGGGTTGAACATGACCTCAATCCACTACAATCCATTTTTCAATAAGGCCAGAACTTAGGAGCCTCAAAATGCTTTCAATTCATGCTATTGACATTGCAGTACTACATCTTACATAACTTTGATGTGTTCTCCAAGAAAAGGACTGAGATTCAAACAGCTAACTTCTTATCCAGTGTAGCCTGGCAACATGAGAGCACAACAACCAAACACAATTACAAGATCCTCCACCACATAGAAATTCAGGAATCACAGAAAGACACAGGAAACACCAGCTATGTCAGTTCTGTGCCAGTTTCAAGGCAGGGTCTGGAGAGAATCCAAGAACTAACTAAACAGGACAAAGATTTACATGTGCTTGTATTCATCATTCTGTCAGGATGGCCAAGCACCAGAGGAAAAGTCCTACCTGCCTTTCAAGATTACTGGGACTCTCAAGATGAGTTGCATGTACAACACAGCATTCTTTATAATGGCACTTGAGTCATAACACTTAGATCATTAAAGAACAGAAACTCTCTCAAGAATACATCAAAGCCTTTTTGGAACAGAACCCTGTATGTTGGAATCCAGCTGTATATTGGAATCCAGCTTTGCCATATGCCGGCCAAACACAACCAAAGATGCAAGGGAACTGATGAGTACATATGAGATGCAGGGAAATGAAGGCCAAGCAGCAAAGAGAGACGATGAAAATACCAAGCATCCTAAAGAGACCTTGAGGGGAAGTAGGGAAGGATTTTCACTGCAAACCTTTCAAACTACCTCATTATCATCGACTTCTATTCAGAATTCTGGGAAGCAGGCAAACTATCAGATACTGCAACACAGTGACCATCAAAGACAATGCTAAAAAGCATGCCAGTAGGCAGGATAACCCAAGCTGTGCACTTTCGGACAGTAGGCCCCTGCAGACCCTGGTGCCTGCAGTCACAACACTACAATGTGATGGCATTTCCAAAAGTAACAATAATTTTGAAATAAAACCATTTTGTGTGAAATGATCAGTCACCATCAGTATTCTGTACTACTGCATGGTCTCCCACTTTGTCACAGACATACAGCATGGACAGTCGTTTTGTCATTAGTTTCTGAAACACCTTTGTACAATCAGTATTGGTGGAACGAGCAACAAGACAAAAAGAAGAGATGCCTGCAGAGGCCATAGTTTCTATGATCAACAATATCCCAGAACTACAGTCCAGAGACTTTGTCAGGATCAAACTATTTCCTCAGGCCAAACTGTGGACTTGGAAGAGATATGTTGAAGAGCAAAATCTTCACTCATATAACACAACACTAGATGAGCATATCATTTACCATAACTATAGATGCATTCATGCATTATAAAGCCCAGACAAACAACAGAGTAGAGAAAGGGGTAATACACATATTCCTGATACTTGATCAGTGGCCCATGAAGGGAGCACAGACCAATATGTGACCAATAAATATTGGAACAGACTCTTGAAACATCACACCCACAAAACTAATACGGGCGGTCTCATCACCAGAAAGACTCACTCTCACGCTACTTTCCATTTGCTGGCAGGCGCTACATAAAGCTCTGTAGGCCACTAAAGTGGGAAAGAAAAGCCCCTCCCAAACCTCAGTGAAAAATACCTTATCTCCAAGCAAATTAAGGCAAAGATATTGCCTTTCAAGTTGTATTTCTTTTATATGGGATGGTATAAACCTTATGAGACTGTGATAGAATGCTTCATATGTAGGCACTAGACAGGTTATGCTTTTCTTCTTCAATTGTGGTTTCTCAGATAAATGTGACAAAAGGGATTGTGCAATAGATAGTTTCCCAATAGCAGGAATTATGATATCAGCTTATGCGTAGGGTAACATCCAGAAATTTTAAGAACTCTGCCAGTAGGAGAGGTTTGATAAGGAAGTCCACCACTCCTGGAACAAGGAATATAACCTGAACACTGCTCCCTCTTGGCGATCTCTGTTTTTATGACTGAACACAGATGTAACTGTTTATTAACATAATACAGTCTCCCACCTTAGGCTCCCTTGGCTGGAGATGGGATGGTGATTGGATTGATTATTCCTATTTGTTAAGTGCTGACAATGTGCTCATTGAAGTCAATGTTGCATGAAGTCATCAGAACTGCTCCTGTCAGTAAGGGCTGGCTGTCATTGATTTGCCATGTGGCCTTGGGCAAGTCACTTAACCTCAGTTTCCTGGTCTATATATAAGGAATTATGAGACTTGCAAAACAATGAATCCAAGTGAAGAACAGCACCCCTGTAAGACACAGCTTAAAGGGGGCTTCTCCGCGAGAATCAGTTATGTGATAGAGAAAAAGGGTTTGCACAATACAGCCTATTAAAAAGCACAGGAACTGTCTTGACTAGCATATTCACAGCACGGCTTTTTCTGCAAGCGACAAAACATTTTATTATGTTTCTTTTTGCATTAAAAAAATAAAGTTGCCAATTTAGAAGTTAAGCAGGCACAGTTTCAAGCATCTTTACAAGGAGTGATTGTGTTGTCCCTCTTGAGTGAGCCATACATATTTTACAGCCCTGAAGCTAAGCTCTAGCATGTTGTTCCTTACCTAATTCATGTTATTTAAAATATCTTGAGTTTCACACCACATCTTTTTGTGTTACGAAGTTGAGCTTACTTTTCACAATGTGACAAGCCCCCAGATAAAGCAGTGAACCCTCATCTGAAACGCCTTTCTTAGTGGAAATAATGACCTAAAAGTTTCATCCTAAAAAGAGGTAGAACAATATTATTGCCCTGGCTAATATTCCTGTTCTCAGTAAAGGAGACTCCAAGCACCCATTCCATTGCTGGTATAATTTTGTGTAATTCCAGTGTCTTCAGATGAGCTACACTTATTTCTCCCAGCAGAAGAAACGACCCCATGATTTAAAGCTGTGTGCAAACTATTACTTATCCACAGCAGTTGATGAAGTTTCCCTAACTTTTTTACTGCCAACAGCTAGTACATAGATTTGCAAAGCAATTTAAGACTCCTTGGGTGCATCTAGATGAGCTGCTGACTGCGCAGTAACTAGTGTTACTACGCAGTACTGTTACAGCACTTTTTTTACCCGATGCTACTGTGCAGTACCAATGAGCTATCATGCAGATGCTCATTGCTACCACACAACAGCATCTCACGTAGATGCGTCCCCCGAGAATGAACCATGCAGCATTAGACCCAAGCTCTCTTCTATGTCAGATACTTTTTCAAATGGTTTGAGACAACCACATTCGGTTTCTGCGCCATCAAATCAAGGCTGTGCTCTTAAGCTTATTTCCATCCCATAAACACGATCCTGCAGACAGAGACAAATACACACACAGATGCGCATACCCTTTCAAGGTCAAAGGACTAAACCTTAAGACTTTTGTCTCAATAAAGCCTCCTAAAAGCCTTTTTAAGAATAACTAGTTCTTCCAAAGAGAACACCAAGACAATTCTACAGCAAACCCACTCTGTCCATGAGGTTTTTCTCTGTGCCTTCACTTCCCCCCACACACACTCCATTTGTATTTATTTTTTCCATTTTATTTTGGGTTTCTATAAGCAGAGTCATTAATCATCCTCAGAGACACACAGCTCTGACAGCAAGGGTTTTGACTCCCCTAGCGCCTCTGAAGGACACTTTCCATGGCCTTAAAAAGAAAACCTTCATCGCTCACCAGATACAGATTTTGATGAGAAGGCCAGAGAGAGCGAGGTCATGTGAACTGGCGATGAGGGGGAAGGGAAGAGAGCAGGAGATGCTGCAACTCCCACAAGTAGCTCTGAGTCCCACCGAAAAGGTCAACATGCTTTTGAATCCTCTGTACTGCTCCCTGACACACAAATATACTCAGCCTGGTATAGATATACTTGATAAAGAGGCTAATGAAGTGGAAAGATTGCTGTAAGAACAGAATAGGCCTTTCTCATCCTGGCATCCCATGATGCTCCATCTTGTTGCTATGGGGATTTGGATGAGAAGGGGTTTTTTAGCTGTTTTGGAGGACCTTCCCCTTTCCCACTAACCTTGACCTTTTGCAGGGTTTTCTTCTTTTTTTTTTTGTGATAAGGAATTCCATTTCTTCTTATCTGGTCATGGCTGGCTGGCTGGCACTGATGTGTGTGGGGGGCCGTCAGCTTGTCTCAGAGCGTGTAGATTCTAGATTCAACCAGGATAAGAGAAAGAAAATACAGAGGGGCTAGTTAATTAAGGCTGATATTGCAAAGAACATTGTTTGCTGAATAATGAATTCCATATGCTTCAGAAACACAAGTGCAATTAAAGGTGTGAGAGACAGGGAGAGATGAAGGGCAGAGGGGAATGATGAGAAATATGTGCTGGGTCACATCATATCATTCAGGAGGGCCTAACTGGCCCTCCCAGGCTACACAGTCAAATAAAAAGGTGCATTTCATATTATAAGCACAGACAAACGGGAGAGAGATGGTTGCTTCTCAGCTCGCCAAGTGAAGAACGGTTACTAGAGGAATACAGCTAACAGAAAGTGATTTGGGAACGATTTAGGCAGGTTGAGGTTGTTCACTATGGATGACATACAATGCAAGCTGAATATGGAGTAGATCAAGCTAACTAACAGTAGTTATTGCTATATAAAGAACCATATGAGGTAGGGCTCTGCGAAACCTCGGTCCCTGATTCGATTCAGCGGAGATTTGGCCTGAATTGGGGCCAAACTGAATCACAGGACCCTTTAATCGCTCCATATTGAATCGGAACCCTCCTAATCAATTCGGAAAGATTCGGCGATTCGGACATACACAGCTTTAAATGTTTTTTCTACATACCTCTAAGTATCAGGGGCTCATGAATGCTGCAATGGTGGGGTGCATGGAGCGTCCCACAGAAGCGCGAGGGGCTCCCTAGCGCGCTTAGCAGCAGACCCGCAAGTGGACCAGAAGCACTTCCAGTCCACTTCCGGGTCCACCAGGGAGCGCGGGGGAGCCCCCCTGCACCTTGCCCCGGCTCGGTGACTGGTGCCTCCTGGGTCTGGGAGGGCACCCAGGGTCCCCCTGTGGCCAACTGCTGAGCTGGCAGGACATGGAGGGGCCCCAGTGCCCTCCCCAGCAGACCCAGAAGTGGACTGGAAGTACTTTGGGTCCACTTCCGGGTTCACTGCCAAGCACATGGAGGCCCCCCTCCCCACCTCACTGCTGTGGGACGCTACATCTGCCCCTCATCGCAGCAATCACGAGCCGCACCTGATACCTCGAGGTATGCAGAAAAAACATTTCAAGATGTGTCTGTGGTCGAATCACTGATTCTTCGAATCAGCATCGAATCTTCAGATTTGGATTAGGCAGAATTGAATCAGCCCACTTCGCAAACCCCCAATATGAGGTAATTTTCACATACGCTGTATGGGCTAGAATAAGATCTAGCTTCTCCCTACGTTCGTTTCACCCATTCCAACTAAACCCAAACTTTTTCAGAGGTAAAAGTCTAGGTAAAGGCTCACCATCAACCTTGTCCCTCGCATAGCTGCTCCCTGCCATTATCTAATCCTGCATGCCTCAGAAGCAGCAATGGGCCTCTGAGCATAGGCTTGACAGACTCTTCCAACTACCCTATTCAAATTTCCTTTCCATGATGTAAAAGAGGAAAGTGGGACCACCCCGCTTTCAGGGTGGATATCTATCTAGTAGGGCCTACCTCTTCTCAAGGCTTGGAGACTGCTGGATCTTGAGGTATATCACAAACAAACATTTCAAAATGATGTATTTTCTAATGGGGCAGCCAAGCGAGTCCTAGGAAAGCAGTAGGAAGCAAGTTTCCTGGTCCTCCTTGAAAACCATGACACCAGAATAGTGTGCCTTATGATCTGAGGATATTTCAGCGTCAAAGGAGTGAACCAGCTCCTCAGCTAGAATAAAAACACCTCCAACATTAAGAAGCAAAGGGCTGGATTCCCTCCTTCTCTATGCCACGTGTGATTACATGACTTCAGGCTGCTGCCAAATCTGAATGGGGATATGTAGTAGCCATTTCAAATGACTACACAAGTCGTAGGGCAATGGAGAACCAAAATCTGACCTTTTCAGCTTCTCCTACCAGCAATAATTGGAGTATCAATAGAAGAGTTTTCCCATTTGGTTAATGCCAGTCAAAATTGGCTTTGAGATAGCATGAGGTTAGTTTTGCATTACAGCTGACACAATGCATTGCTGAACTCTTTCAGGCGGCTTAGTCACATTTGAAGCCTGAAGGACATTTTACCATTGACTTCAGCAGGAGCAGAGTTAGGACCAATGCTGATTGCGTTTGAGAATCCCCTTCTGCACCTTTTCTGCATGTACTTCATGATGACTGAAATAGGCACAGCTGTGTCAGAGATAAAGAAATAATGAGGCTCTGTGATAGCTTTGGCAGACAGGGAGATCAACCTAATTATGGCAGGAAAAACAAACGAGCACTGGCAAGTGGTCAGTTTGTAATGATTTTGGTTCTTTGGTTAAGCCATTGCAGAGAGGGCTTTTTTTTGGAATGTTTCCTTAAGCTAATTCAAGTTAATGCAAAGCCATAAAATTAGTGGAATGCGGGGGCAGGATCTGGCCAGATTTAAGAGTTAGTATTTATTTTAATTAAAAATGACTTCAAAATCCTTTGGACCCTCTGCACTTACCAAAGTGTCCTTTAATACTGGTTCAAACCATGACATTATTTAACAGCAGATTTTAGTCTCCTCTTCTGTCCAGTGATTTTCAGGATGGAGAGTATGCAGTCCACATTCCCAGGAAAAAGTCTGCAATTGCTTCCTATGTCAGGTGGTTCCTCCTTCTATATCAAGTCCTAGCAAGGTGAATGCAACTACTGCAAGGTAAGGTGATCAGTGTTAAGACACACACTTAATGCCAACATTTAGACATTCAGAATCACATTCAGTTAACACAGAGTTAACACAGAGGTACCTAATGTCCTCAGGTACATAATTAGCTGCCAGCAAAGTCCATTTGGTACCTGAGTTTCTGGTGCTGCTGGCATGCGGAAACCACTTGCATCCTGATACTAGACAAGCCCAATGCCTACATCCTAATCAGAATGGGTGTCTATGTCCTAACCTTGCTCAAGTCATCTGGGGGGTCCAATCCAATAAGTAGCTTTCACAGCATCCGGCTTTTCACAAAGGAGATGCTGTCCCTACCCCAGTGCCCAATAGGCCAATAATTAAAACACTTATCCAGGGTGTGGCAGACCCAGGCTCAGCTCTCTCCTACTTCTCTGCCCAGGGTTGGACTTGAGGTCCTTCCCAACCATATAATTCTGGAACTGGTTCTGCCTTATTAAAGACTGACATGAACCTAAGAACTATCATCCCTGGAGAGTGCCCTCCTCACTAGAATATTACATATTCTGGGGTAGGTTTCTCTCCTGTTTCCAAGTTGCATAAAATACGTAAGTGTTCACAACATACTCAATAGTATTGGTGGCTCCTGACAGCTTTCTTAAGCACCAAATTCTGCCTTTACATGGTCTGGTGCCTCTGTCATGGCTGAGGAGCCCACCAGGGTGCACAGTCACATAAGAGTTAGGCAAACCCCACCCCAATCCCCTTCCTGGATGTAGCCCCAAATTTTGTCATGGTTCTGGCTTTTTCCAGGTTCTGTTCACCAAGCTCCACATGCAATAGCTGACTGGCCTGGTGGTTGAAAACTAGTTTATTTCATTTGAGGGGCAAAGCAGTAGAGACAGAAATAGTAGTTCCATGGGGACAGATTCATAGCTGGTACACATCAGTTTTTCTGCAATGGGACTCTACCAATTTATACCATCAATGGAGCTGACATTCAAGTATAGGATCATAGCAAAGTAGGGTGAGAAGGAACCTCAAGAGGTCATCTAGTGCAGTTTCCTTGACAAGGAAGTATTATCCCTCCCTAAAACCATCCCTGCCAAGTGCCTGTCTAACCTGCTTCTGAAAATTTCCAGGAATGGCAATTCCACCACTTCTCTAGGTAGCCTGTTCCAATGCTTGACCACCCTCATAGTTAGAAAGTTCTCTTAATAATTACCTTCAGGTGTTTGCAGACTGTTATCAAATCCACCATCAGTCTTCAGTTCTCCAGACTAAATAATTCAAATCCTTTTAGCCTTTCCTCATAAGTCATATTTCTCGGACTAATCACTTTTATTTTTCTCCACCAGACTCTTTACACTCTGGACACATCTTTCTTGAAGTGTAAGGCCCAAAAGTAGACATAATACTCCAGGTGTGGCCTCACCAGTGCCAAATGGAGAAGAAGAACCACTGTCCTTGATCTGAAAAAGGGGCTTATATTTGTTTGCTGCCTTACCTCTTTCATACAGACACTCCATGACAGTGATACTGTACAAGACTATCGTCTTAAAAAAATTTGGAGGCATAAAATGCTGTGCCTGATTCTGTGCCTGAACAACCCCTGCCATAATAGGACTGCAATCCTACTTGCAGGATCTCTGACCAGTTCTGTACTACAAGGAACAGCAACAATAATAATAATGAAAGCCTTTCCGCTACTAAAACATCACTGAGTGCCTCTGTAGTCCCCTCATGCAAATCTTGGTATAAACTTCTTAGGTTCTTTCTTACTTTGGAAACTCCTTACCCATCACAGCTGGTGGGTTGCTACATCTCATCTTCAAGTGTAAGGGAAAAAAAATCATAAAAGATTTATTGAAACAAATTATTCTTTCAGCTGAGAAGGCTGTTGATATGATCACCTTTTCATTTTCTCCCTCCCTTTCTCCTCTGAGCTTACAATTTGAACAATTGCCTGCTCTTGTTTGTCCGTTCCCAGCCCGCCAAACCATTTTCAATAATAAGATCCATCTCCTTCTGCTCAAGGCTGCATTGTCTTCATATCCTTGGAGATCAGATGTCTGTTCTCCCTTTTATCACTTGAGCTGCACGTGTTTTGATTGCAAACATCCTGATAACACTCTTGTTAGCCCCTCACAAGTGAAATAATAAAGGGTAGATAACATTTCTAACAGTGATACTCTTGCTGTCATCCTACACCAAGATAACAAGGAGCAGCCAGCCTGCATGCTTGCCTTGTTCTGATAAGGATCTTGTCACCATAGATACAAGTGGGACACATTTTCTAAAATAATATCCTTGTTCATGTCACTTTGCTCAAGGTAGGTAACAGATAGCACTACTTCTTTCTTGCCCTATTTTATACATACAATTTTTCTATCAGCTACATTGCTAGTGCAATAAATAAAGGCAATTGTTGATCCTCTCGATCATGGTGTACACGCAAGAGGTTCAGTCAGGCTCCTGATGAACCCGCCGGTGACTGACAAGCCCAATTCAAGAACAACACCACTTTCCAACATGCAAGTCACTTTATTTCATTTTGGCCAGAATAAATTGGGGTGCCATCACACCAAGACCTTCAACACATACACCTAGGCAAGAGTATGGAGGAGTGGAGGCACCTACCAAGACCCTGGACCTACCATCCTCCCTTTAGACCATTGAAACAGAGTCCAAAGGCCAGACCAAGTGCAGATGTTCAGTGCTTCAATGGCTGTGTCTATTAAATAATGGGCTGAATACTGAAATAATGTTCATATTGCTCACTCAAGACTAGCGTATACCTATGAGCTACTATTTCTCACTTTGGGAGGTCCAAACTAACACTCAGTGAAAAAATGCTGTGGTTTGCAAATTCATCTTGATGTATAAGTGAGGAATATCTAGCACTCTTTATGGTGGAAAGTTGCCAACTGAGCCTTGCACGAATATATCATCAATATTTTTAGCCTTGCAACCTCACCTATAATCACCAAAGCCAATGAAAACAGTCATTTCCTGTAGCAACAGTATGCATATGATACGATTTGCTGAAGTCAAAGCATTTCTAGTGTTTATGTCCCCAGAGGTCAGCTACGGAGAGATGTAACGTGAGCTAATCAGATTGTTAATCTGTGGAAACAATTAATATGTGTAAACATTTTCTTCCTAAGTAAGAAGAATACAAGGCTTTTGCTAAACCTCCAGCTTATTCTTTCTTTTAGAACATAACTTTAAAAGGAAACAGGTATAAAAATCCTCAACCATAAATTAGATGAGTATTTGGATGGATTGCAGTCTCTGTGGTTTAGATGAATCTCTGAGTACACAGTACCTGGAGGAGTCCCTGATCATGGATATCTTCTATTCTGCACATGGGCTCAGCAAAGAAGTCTACTCACTGGGAAGTAAAGGTGGGAAATGGAGTAGAAGGACAGGGGCCAAAGCCAAGGAGGACACATACTATCCTTACTCTGAAAGACTTGAAAAAAATACCACACTTCCATATTCTGGGGCTACATTTTTCTTTCCTGAAGACCCATTACCAGCCAGGTCACTGAGGGGAAACATACTTCTCAGATCCAGCAAATGTCTCACAGCTTATACATCTCCCCACCCTTTGAACTAATGTTGGGCTTACACCATGGGAATCTTTATGAAGATCCCTTCTCCCACAGCCCCTTCCCATTGATTTCACCAAAAGAGAGGATGGTCCAATTTTGGAAGAGAATCACATGTATCACCACTATTCAAGGCCCACATTTACAAGAGCTGGGTGACATTTTGTTATTAGTTGCTGAACTATTCTTTGACGGGAAAAAAAGCATTTTAGACCACAAGTTGGTTGCAGAAGAATTATTTAATTATTTTTCAGGAATATATTTTTTAAACAAAAAGCACCTTTAATGCCAAACCAAGGAAACCCAAAATAGAACTCTTTTTAAAATAGATGTGTTTTGTTGCTCATTAAA